>NW_026099576.1:7436627-7587158 GCF_025091365.1 Daktulosphaira vitifoliae | reverse complement strand
TACATGAAAATTCAAATTTTCACAAACTTCAAAACGCTACAGAATATTTACTACTGAATATTAATAAGATATTTTTTTACTAAAATTTTTCTTAAATTCTACTCTACAAAATAGCTATCTTAGATTTTTTTTTTACTTTTTATTTAAAATTTAAAAATAATTAATATTTTTAATAAAATGTAAAAAAATTAATTATTGAGATATAGCTATAGACCTAACGTCTAACTAATATTTAAAAAAAAAATCAGCTAAAAATATTAACTGGATCAAAAGTTATTTAAGTTGTCAGTGAGTGGTGGGCCACCCTGTATATAAATCTTTTCATTTTTCGAATGTTAAAATTTTTTTAATATTATGTTTTATTTCTTTTGCTGTTTTTAAAATAATTTAGTGTTTATAAAAGTTAAATTAAATTAAAACTTAAAAAAAAATTGGGCAATATTTAATAATACAAAATTAATATTTTGTTCATATATGTGTACAGAATTTGTTCATTGTTTTTTTTTTAACACGCTTATATTAGTTTCACGTGTATGTTGTTTGTTGTTTGTCGTTTGTAAGTTTGTAACTCCACGCGGCACGTGTTATTATGTCGTGTATCCCGTCGTGTATGACCTTGAGACTATACGGTTGTAACGCATTCGCCCCACCCCGCTCACCACTCGTAGAGAACAATATTTTCCAACCCGTAGACGCGCGCTTATCATCAATTATATATATACTATACAGGGTGTTCAGTAAGTCAGGAAACGGGTATCTATTGTTCTCATTGTTACAAACAATGAGAACAATAGATACCCGTTTCCTGACTTACTGAACACCCTNTATACGTATATGTTAATATTCATTTATATATTCCTACAGCCGACGCCTCTGCTGCCGTATATGCCTCGTGTATAATGTTCCCTCCGCCATGCCCGCCCACATAAACACGGCTATACCTCATGCATGATACGTTTACGTACTTAAGTCCCTTTAAATATATATATATTCTAATTATTATTAAAACTTATATATTAATACACTTTATTCTCATTAAGAGATATGTAGTGTATTCATTCCGATTACGGTGGATGATTTTCGTATCGTTATTTTTCGTCACTACCTCCACGTTACGTGCCTGCTGCTTTCCTTGGATGTGGTAGCCGTTTCTTAGACTCCCTCTCCGGAATCGAACCCTTATTTCCCGTTACCCGTTACAATCATGATATTGATATTAACTACTATCATAACATGAAACTAAAAAGTGAAAAATAAATATAGTTTAAAAAAACTAAAAAACACGCTTTTAAAGCACATCGAACTAAAAAGTTAAAAATAATTTTTAAAATTAACTTAAAACAATAATGAACGAAAAATACTAGTATTATTGTGAAAAAAAGAGTGGATGCTTTATGCCATATATTTTGTATATTGAGCGCCCGACGCTTTTTTTCACAATAATAGTAGTATTTTTCGTTCATTATTGTTTTAAGTTAATTTTAAAAATTATTTTTAACTTTTTAGTTCGATGTGCTTTAAAAACGTGTTTTTTAGTTTTTTTAAACTATATTTTATATTTACATTTTTATAAACTATTTTTTTTCCGTTATTATATTTTAAATAATTTAGTTTAAATAAAAATTCAATTAAGTTATAAAATTTTAAAATTCTAGATTATTTCTTATATGAAGTTCCCAATTCAGCTCCCAGATCCTGACTTCTGTAATATATTTAAAAGATATTTCTTATCTTTTGTATAGATATAAATAAATTAAATTAAATTAATTAAAATAAATTGTCCCGACACATTATCTCCTATGTGCAAATTGCCACTGAATTTATAATATTCTATTATTTAGTTGGCATATTTGATTGCATAGTGAAGAGCTTCGATGAAAAGCTTTTAATTATGACGTTTATATTTTTATTATATATTGTTTTTTATTTACTTTTAGCTTAGATGCAAAGCTGGGAAGGTTGGTCTTCTTTTTGTGATTTTGTGTCTGTTTTTCATTATATTTTAACTTTGCATCCAAATTGAGATGTATTAATTTTATTTTGATGTGTTTTTTTTGTTTGACTGTTATTACTTTTTTTCAGCTCTCACCAAACCGATTTCTTTCAACGTTACGTCAAAAGATCACAAATTGTATCTAACTGAAGATTTTACCCTCATTCCCCGTAAATGAGTGAAATCTCTAAAAAAGTATAATTTTAAAATCGTAAGTTTTCGACATTTTTTCAATTTTCTATTACTTAAAACTGCCATAACTATTTAAAAAAATGAACAAATCAATATAAATTTTTGTTTATAAATTCATGAGGTATTAACCTATTATTTTGTATATTTTTTTTTATAAATATGACACTTTACCTGCCCACAGAGGGGGATTCATTATACTTTTTCAAAAAATATTAATTTTTTCAACTTAATTTTTAAATTAATATTTATAAAATATTGTAAAATTAACATTTTTATATTTAAAAAAGAAACGGGCATCAAAGTTAATAAAAAAATATTATTTTTGTAAAAAATTACAATATTTAATTATTAAATATCCATTTCAATATTTATTCATATATTACACTTATAAATCATAAAACTTGTAATCAGGATATAAATAAGGAAATAAGAGATATTGCTATTGTAATAATCCACCAATTTTTGAAAATTAAACAATATCAGATATCATGTATACTTATAAATATACTTATACATATAAAAGATTATATCATATTGAACCGACAAGGAGCGTATACTTGTTTACGTTGAGCATAAAGCCGTCGATATGCGATAGAGTAAAGCCGCTACCCCTCCCTAAGTACGCGTCTTCCTCAGTGAGCATAACCTCAAAATGTTCATCGACTGCACACCCGATATCTGTATCGGATAGCTATGTTCTAGCGCGTGTCTTGAAGGCACGGTCTCCGAGCGGTATTTCCGATCGCGGTATATGGTATGAGGCCTCCAATTTAAGATTGTACTTAATCAGACGGTTACCGACGATTTCAGTGAGTCTGGTTACCAGTTCGGGTTTAATGATGCGCAGAAAATCCCGATAACTCGCGAAATTTTCCACGTTCTTCCGATAAAAACAAACGGCCAACTCCAACGCAGTATCAATCTCAGTGAAATAGCGAGTATCCGTCAACTGCATACGTTACCTTTTTGAACTAACCGCGCTATTGTTAGCCTAACTACGCTTAGCCGCCTGACGTGACGAAGCAGATGTAAACGAGGTAGCTTTAATAAAAAATAAAATAAATAATATAATGCTTAGGCGTGAAAAAAAAACAACGTTGCCATTTTCCTCATAAAATGCTAACGTATTATGGCGTATATGGCGGTATCTTTGATGTTGGAAATATGCTTACTTAAGCGTCTGGTGACCGATGATATAATTCTTAGAAATTATAATGCCATAACGACAGATGTTGTCTTTGTTCTTATAAAATGTATACGCTAATTAGCGTTATAGTATGATGGTACCTTTGATGTTTGAAATATGCTTACCTAAGCGTCTGGTAGGCAATGTTATAATTCATAGAAAATGATAGCTTTGATGTTGATAAAACGTAGACGGCGCCGCAATTATTCTCATAAGATGCTGACGCCAATGAACGTTATAATATAGTAATATCTTTGTTGTTGGAAATATGCTTACCCAAGTGTCTGGTAGTTGATGATAAAATTCTTAGAAAATGATTTATTTTATACTATCTATAGACATGCAGCATATTAGTTTTCGTCGGGTTTCATCTCCTCCCTCTTTAGGATATGTTGAAGGATAACTCTGTAGCGTTAATATTAAGTAAATATGTTGAAGTTATAGTCAAGGACATGTATAGTGGCGGCGACGGCTGCTACTAAACGTGCACTATTCAATGTAATACGTACGTTTATCAGTTGACGTTATCAGTTATGAGTTTTAGTTTACCCTATTCTCCAGTAGATGGCGCCTTAGGTGGAGAACAGCTACGTATGAACCATCCCCCACCCTTGGCATTGAATTATAGTGTGCATGCGCACCATAGTTTAAAAAACCGCCATTTTGAATTACTTTAACATTCTTACACCACCATCATTGGGAAGGGTGCCTTCCCCACCCCGCCATTCCAGTTCGCTCTTTGTTTCAATTCTATATCAAATTTACGCCGTTTTACATACTATTTTTAATCCCTAAGATATAGAAGACTTATTATTCATATTATTTTCGGGTGAACACTTTTTTGGTTATACAATTATTTCAACATATAAAACATATTGGTAATATATGATTTATTTATTTTTATATCACACCTTGATTCACTTCAATAAAATACATGATTAGATTGCAATGTATTATATACAGGGGTGTAAACAGCAGGGGTGTCGGCGGAGCTTAGTCTCTTCCTCTGGCCAACTCGAACAGTTACCACAACTGACATTTTCAACAAGGCAAACCGCGCGAAAAATAACCAGACTGGTTACGTATGGTATACCACCCTTATCGTATAACGTCGGCGCAATGTCACTTGTACGCATTCCTTACGCTACCGACCCTTTAAGGGAAGAGGAAAACAATACTATCTCTATAAATTTTGAACCCTTGGTATCGCGAACTACTGGTAAGGTAGTACTCCTCCACTGTTTCCTGATTACATCCCTGATTTACAGACCGTTTTTTTAAAAAGCACCCTTTCGGCTTCACACCCCATTTAAAAAATTGACACTACGCCGCGGAAACTTCGGCTACAAATCAAATGTCTACTGAGAGCGTTGGACTTATACGAACCATCGCCTCAGTTCAAAAAACGGGCTTTAAAAACTCTACGGTAGTACCCAATAGCATAATTTCTCCTAATAATGTTTGTAAGGAATATGTAACCGAAACGAAAACTCCACTAATGACGAGTAAAACTGTCAGTGAGTTTATCGATATCGTGGTTAATAACCAATTACACCTGACCACTAATAAATTATTCGAAATGGATAGGAGCACACGAATATATTCGAAGAAAACTCCCACAGTTGAATTAGAATTTAAAACGGACTTCGAAACAGCCTTATTAGATTCTCAATTATAAAGTCACACGTAAACCCAGATATTGCAAGGAAGTTTAGTACTGTAACCGATAGACTAAAAAACAACGTATAACTGGTAGGCGGCCACACTATCCTCACTTGTGGGACCGCAATTTTTAACGCTACAATAGCCAAACTGGATATCCAGTTTATTACGGCTATCTTAGATAACTTGTACTGCGACGTATTATTGGATATGACTTTTTGTCAGCACAAGAAGTTTCTTGGGATTACGCCGCAGGCATCATCCATCCAGGCACGAACAAGCAAACAACTACTTGTTGGAAAGCCAGCCATACCCTTACCGCCCGACCTCTCTCAATTAGAAATTGCAGGTGACCCGAGCACTCAGACACTATTGACTCGAACACTTTGGCGATACCCTGAAGTCTTTAGTCATGTTGTAGGGCGCATTAAACTGATTGAGCATGACATACTTCTAAAAAACCCAATCCTTATCACCTTAAAACCAGATCCCTACCCACCGCAAAAAGAACAGATCATAGACGATATGGTTATGGACATGGAAGCTCAAGGTTTAATTGAACCTAGTACCTCGCCATTTGCCGCTCCGATATTATTAGCAAAGAAGAAGGACGGTTCGTTCCGCCTTTGCGTTAACTATAGGAGATTAAATGAGGCAACTATTTCAGAAGCTTAACCCATGCCTAATCTTAACGATATGATCAGAAATATGCGTGGAACTAAGATATTTAGTGTGTTTGATCTTAAAAGCGGATTTTGGCATGTCTCCCTTAGCCCTAACGCTCATAAGTTTACCTCTTTTCGAAACCGAAGAGGGATTTATCAATTTAGAATCTTACTTTTCTGCTTAAAAAACTCCCCTTTGACTTTTGTCCGCCTAATAAACGAGGTACTTAGAGGATATTTGCGTACTTCGTACAGGTCTATTTAGATAATACAGAAGTATATTAAAATAGCCTCGATATCAATTTAAACCACTTAGAAAAAGTACTCGAGGGGTTAAAAAATACATGGAGTACCATGTCAAGTTAAAAAATGCAAAGTCAGGTTCCTCGAAATCCAACCGCTTTCTTATCACATTTGTTGGAAAGAGACATACAGGGCGATTAAACAACGGTTTTAAAGCACACGATCCGCATGTACGTGAAATAATTTCATATTTGTGTGTATACTAAACCACTCAATGTTCGTCTGAAAGACCATTGACCATCATATCTAGTCAGAGATATTACTCTCAAAAATTAAATAATTGTCCCTCATTTCCTTTAAATAGGGGAGATCTCCAAAAAAAATACAAATTTAAAAATCACTAATTTCTAACATTTTTTTTTTTTTAACAGCCATAACATTTGTAAAAAGGAATGGATCTGTAGGGATTAACAAAAATGTTAAATAACATGTCACAATGAATGCGTTTATATATGTTTATATGTTTTTATCTTAGATGTACACTGCAGTACGATAATACTCCGTGTATTATTTTTAGTATCGCGCTGTCCGTCAATCCATTGACACTTAATATTTGTACTTTTATTTTTATGTATATATACTTCATATTTCAATGTTAAAAAATTATTAATTATTATAAATTTTAATTGTAGTATTTTTGTAATAAATATAAACATCAAAACACTACAAATTGGTGACCTCTAAAATGAACAATAAATCCGATAGTGTGNAATGAACAACAAATCCGATAGTGCGATAGTAAGTGTGCGTGACGACGCGACCGGTAATGATGGCCGAGACCATATCGAATACGGCGAGCCCAATATGAATTCAACGCGAGCGTTTAAAATTCCAACTTTCTGGCGCACAAACCCAGAACTTTGGTTCAAACAAATTGAATCCGTTTTTTATACAACCAGAATTACAGCTGACGCAAGTAAATTTCATCATGTTGTTTCCTCTATGGAAAGTGAAATTCTTGCTCAAGTTAGTGACATAATACTCAATCCACTAGAAAAAAAAAATGTACGAAGCATTAAAAACCCGGCTCATCGAAAGATTTTCCGAATCTGAACAATGTCGGCTTAAAAAATTACTGACCGAAGTCGAACTCGGTGATCGGAAACCATCCCATTTTCTTTCAGAAATGCGTCAACTAGCTAATGGAAAAGTAACTGATGAAATACTCAAAATACTATGGATACAAAGGTTACCACATCAGGTAAAAACTATCATTTCAGCTAGCAACGACAAGTTGGATAACTTAGCTTCGATGGCAGATAAAATTATCGAAGTATCGGACAGCCGAAATGATTGTTTTTCCATTGCCAACATTAGTGACAAGGTCACAAACCGTCAGTCACATGAACAAGCTGACGATGCAACGACAATAAGAAAATTGGAACACCAGATCGCAGCACTCGCACAAGCAGTAGAGCGACTTAGCAACAGCAACTCTCGTAGCTACAATAGGCGTCACTCAAAATCACCTATGCGCCGAGACAATTCACGACCACGATATGATACATGTTATTATCATTACCGATTCAAAGATAAGGCTACTAAATGCAAACCACCGTGTAAATACCAGCACACGTCGGAAAACTATAAACGATCTACTGTCGAGACGACCGACGGTAGTGAGTTTCAATCTCGTCGTCTATTTATTGTTGATAAAATAACAAAAACTCAATACTTAATTGATACGGGTGCGGACTTTTCGGTTTGGCCAGCAGATCCTAAGCAGAAACGCAATAAAATAAAAGATGGTAACCCTACTTTATTCGCAGCCAACGGGTCAATAATTAAAACATACGGCGAAAAATTAATTGCTGTAAATTTAGGTTTAAGACGTGTTTTTAAATGGAAATTTATTGTCGCAGCAGTCAGTAAACCAATTATAGGTGCTGACTTTCTCCACTATTTCGGCTTATTAGTGGACTTAAGAAGTAAACGCCTAAATGATGAAAATACCAATTTTTCGAAAANGTTTAACACCTGCAGAAATTGTATTTGGAAGTACGATTAGATTACCTAATGAGTTTTTTATGCAGTCATCAGTGGCGACAGACCCTTGTTCCTTTGCTGAAACACTAAAGAAAACAATGGAAACCATACGCCCAGTGTCAACTTCAAACCACGGAAGTAAAAAAGTTTTTATATATAAAGATCTAGCATCCTGTTCACACGTTTTCGTTCGGGTCGACCGGGTCAAGAAACCGCTAGAACAACCATATGAAGGGCCGTACAAAATTGTTCAACGATACGAAAAAACCTTTAAATTATTAATTAGGCAAAGAGAATGTATCATATCAATAGACAGACTGAAGCCATGTTTCAACGAAAATGAAGATAATAACACAAATCTATCAATAACAACGAACCAGCACAACCAGAGCAATACAACTACAAGACCAACAATAATACAAACAAAACAAACCAAGTCAGGAAGAACCATCCGCCTCCCCGTAAGGTTTTTGTAAATTCTGAGTTGTATCACTTTTATATTTGTATTTGTATTTTTATATTTTATATTTGTAACTATGTATGTTAAACGTAAAATTATCGTTTTCACTGGAAAGGGGGTAATGTAGGGATTAACAAAAATGTTAAATAACATGTCACAATGAATGCGTTTATATATGTTTATATGTTTTTATGTTTTTATCTTAGATGTACACTGCAGTACGATAACACTCCGTGTATTATTTTTAGTATCGCGCTGTCCGTCAATCCATTGACACTTAATATTTGTACTTTTATTTTTATGTATATATACTTCATATTTCAATGTTAAAAAATTATTAATTATTGTAAATTTTAATTGTAGTATTTTTGTAATAAATATAAACATCAAAACACTACAGATCAATACAATTTTTTTAATGAGAAATACAATTTATATTTCTTTTATTTGATATACTTTTATTTAAAATCGGACCACTTAATTTTATAAAGGGGGGTTTAAAACTTAAAAACTTAAAAAAACGAATTTTTCAACTTAATTTTTAAATATTTTCCGGAAATACTGACACATTTATATAAAATTAAAGCTTATGTTATATACTCGAATACAACAAAAAATTATTTCAAACTTGTTTTCATGGTAAAAACGGACATCAAAGTTATTAAAAAAATTACAATATTAAATTATAAAATATCATTTTGATACTATATTTAATTGCTATAATAAATATTTATTTATATATTACACTTATAAATTATAAAACTTGTTATCAGGATATAAATAAGGAAATAGAAGATCGTGCTGCTTTTGGAATATTCCACCAATTTTTTTAAATTAAACACTATCTACAGATTTGCATCGAAGCGTTTTTTATGATAGTAATTTTAATCACTATCAGATATCATCTATACTGGATTCAACAATGCTAAGTCACCACTGTACCATAATCCCACTGTGATTGGTTTTTTTAAAAAATAATATTTAAATATAATTTACAGATTAATGACGTAAGACGAGAACAAAAATTATGGTAAGAAATGTTGATCTAGTAATATATTCTAAGTAATCGTTTGACGTCATTTGAGTTTTTATTATTTACTTACCAGTAAAAAATATTACAAAATTATTTCATATATTCTTGAATATTCTTGCAAATATTCACCTAAATATTAAATACTATAGTTTTTGATCTACGATTAAAACTTTGCATAATTATTTATTTATAATTCTGTGAATAAAATTTATTGTAATACATCACTTACCGGAAAATATAGTGCCACAAAACAGAATTTTTAATTTTTCAATAAGGATAAAAAAACACTTAACTTTAAGCCAAGAAAGTTTTATTATTTTAGCTATAATTTTAGCTATAAAAAAGTCTTATGAATAGTTTAATTTATAAATAAATAGTATAGGTGTTTCAATTTTATTTTATCTCTCTTGTAAAATTGATTTTTTTCGGATTTTGTTACTTTTGCCAGTAGGTGATGTAGTGAGACCAATTCGTCATACTTAGTATAGCTTTATATCCCACATTTTTTTACTAAAACTATTAAATAAAAATATTAAGTTTAAACAAAAATAGCTCTCCGATATAAATAAATTAGACAAATTTCTTATTAAATTTATTTAAAATTATCATAATAGATTACAAGTTATCATTTAATTTTGCTACATTCAATCAAAAATTTTAATTTATTAAAAATCAACATTAAAATTATAAGCTCGAAGTTAAACAATTTATTTAACAAAAATTCGTATATAGCTCATTTAAATGAAAAATATTAAATTACTGTTAAGAGGTAAATTTTTTTATAAAGAAACAATGCATTTAGCCTTATATTTTAAATTATGCATTGTATGCACTGTATTCACTTTTCATTAGGCATTGTATTTCATATAGAATTGAAGTAACTTCGACTAATTCTATTTTATCATTGTTACTAAATGCGTAACCAATATTTAATGATACTTTGTGAGGTTTGATTAACTCTAGAATTGATTCATATACATCTTTGAATTGTGGTTTAACGTTAGAAATACTTAGTGCTGCAAATTGAAGAAGAACTTCATTGCATCTAATTTTTATATTTTTTTTAATTATATTTGTATAGTAAGCAATAATTTCTTCTAACTTTAATAGAATATCAATTTGAGGTAACCTCAATATTCGAATATGTTCATCATAAACGTCACTTATTAGGGAATATGCATTAACTCCCAAACCTTGAAAAATAATGGAATTGGCTGTAATAAACACATTATAAGCTTTTTCCTCAGAAAAAACATCTGGTCGATTAAATTTCAATGCTTCTAAACAGTAAACGGACAATGTAAGAATGTATTTAGTTACTCGGAATTGTACAGCGAACTTAAGGCCTTGGTTTGAAGCGTAAGACCAATAATTATAATCATTCAATTTCGATACTTCTTCGATTAAGTTCCCAAACGAAACCACTTCATTTCGCATGTTAAATACAGGCTCTCCTTTAAGAAAATGTAATGCTTGACTAGATTGTATCGTAAAAATAGAAATACCGTGTGTTTCATTACAATAAATAATTATTATTGCAACAATACCTGTAGCAAAAAACATTATCTTATTTTATATAAATAGAAAAAGGTTAATTTAAGTAAGAAAATAAACACTGAATTTTTCTTAAACTGAACTATATAAAAAGTGTTTGACATTTATATAAACGTAAATTGTCATCATATTAAAATTTTATTTATCCCTAGCATATCTGCACGAAAATAATAAAAATAATTTATTCTATTATAATTTTAAGTTATGATATTTGTTTTAGAGATTTATGGACAAATTTTTATAATGTATAAAAAAATATCAGAAAAATGTTTGATATTTTTAAAAAGTCGAAGATTTTCCATATAAATTTTAATCTTTAATAATTACATATTTATTAATTGATTTGAATATCATTTAAGGTTCNTTTTAATCTTTAATAATTACATATTTATTAATTGATTTGAATATCATTTAAGGTTCCTTGTATTTCAAAGAACTTATCTTTGATATTGTCAATACCGATATCCTGGTCTCATCAAATAAGTTACGTTATTTTTTTCAAATATAATATAATAATTTTAATATACAGACAAGTTGTAGACAATTCATTTGATAATTACTCTTTTAACCAGTACTTAGAAAAAGGTAACACCAAGAAAACTCGGCGCAATAAATTCAAGCTCTTTTATCAGTATAAATTAAAATAATCTTCTATATATTAATTAATTATTACATATAAATTATTTTATAGGTACAATTTTCTCAGGTGAATAAAAGAAAACTAAGAATATTCGACTAATTAATTTCAGCCATAAATTAACATTTCAATTTCTAAAAAAACCATTTGCTCTGTTTATTTTTTCTATTATTAGATAATGGTACATTATGTGAATCTAAAAAAGGGCTTCAGTCCTAGACAAGTAATCCCCTAAAAATGTAAAAAATTATACATTAAGAACAATACTCTCATTTCTATTTTAAATAATGATTGTTCATAAAAATGTACATATTAAAATTTGTTTTATTTTAATAAATTATTGTGAATTCCTAATTTATTGTAAGGAAAAGTTATTTCTAAGGTTATATTTAGGAACACCTATATAAAATTAGATTAGAACGTATTATTATTAAATCCAGAATCGTTTAAATAAAATTTTGATAGGTCGAAAAACCAATTTTGTATTAATACTTTTCAAGTTAATGTAATTTTTAATGATAAGCGACATGAGTGCGTAACGGTGAATTATTACCTGAGCGTTATGGTAAAAATAGAGTGTTTCAAAATAGTACCACGCTCCTAACTTTTTCTAGATCTTGGAATGCTAATATTAAAAAAAGTAATATTAGATAAAAATATCTTATAATTAATAAAAAAATTCACATGGCAGTTGTTTGTTCACATGTATCTTTTTAAAGTGTTGGAGTACGATACCATGTTTAAAAGTTCATGATAATACTATTATTTCAAATTATTAATAATTTTTTTTTTATATATTTCTTTTATGTGACATGCTTTTTTTTGTAAATATCATTAACTAGATATTATTTGTGATCTTACGACGAATCGTTAAAAGAAATCGGTGCTGTGAGAGCTGAAAAAAAGTGATAACAAACAAACAAAAAAAACACATCAAAGTAAAATTAATACCTCTCAGTATGGATGCGAAGTTAAAATACAATAAAAAACTTATTTTAACTTTAATTTAAAAATAGCAAAGGGAATAATACGTAATATTACAAAAATTTTATCATTTGAAAAATGAAACAATCTATTTATATAAAAATTATTTACTTTAAAATAAATTAGAAAACGTTGAAACATAGTAAAAGATCAAGTATTAAATTGTTTTATAAATATAGATATAAATGTATATCTAAATAATGAATCCGAGTCAGCCCACATAGCAATTTATACATATTAATATTATGAAACTATTTTGCTTAGATGTATTACAAAATATTTCATCACCTACACTTCCATAAAATTTTTTAAATATTTCGTACAAAATAATTAAAAAAAAAAATATATTTCAAATATTTTCAAATGATGTTTTATAAAATATGTTGTAAAGATTTAATAGCAACTATTTTCAAAATATTATATTATATATCAATAATAAATATTTTACTACCTTCATTTTGAAAATAAAAAATAAAATTTTGAAAGTATTTTGTAAAAATTACTTTTATTTTATAAGAATTGTATTTTAATCATTTACAAAAGATATTTTACAAATATTTTTTAAAATTTGATATAAATTATCTTGAAAATGTTATATTGTGTGTAAAAAAGAATTATTTTACCATTTACATTTAAATACTAATTTAAAATATAAGTGTCCCTTATTAACAAGCAAGTATAGGTCCTTTTTAGTCTACTTTGCATTTTGACTCATCAAAGTGTAAAAAAATAATAAAACATATCATAATATAATATTATATGACATTTTATAGCTTATCATGTACATACAAATAATATTTATGAAAATATTAAACAATGACGGCTAGAAATTCGAGTATTGATTAGATCGGCGAAGTGATAATACGAAAATAGTTAATAAGTATGTTATCACCTATAACAAACATTTAGTTTATGCGCCATATAATATATTTACATTTTCATAATACGAAAATGAATTCATATTCGTATTATTGGGTTAGTCCAATTTTTGCACTTTAATTATAAACTATGGGTAATTAAGGTCTGCAGCGTTAAAATTTAGTGGACAGTTTTGTTAAAAATTACAATACACAAGTATTTAAAACTACAGAGAAAGAAAAATGATGTTAAAACATAGAAAAAATTTTTCTGTTTCAATATTTAAACTCTTTAATGCAACATATTTAAGTAAAAAATGAACACGGTAAAAGCAGTTTCTTAAACATGGCAACCCTAGGCAATGGCGTACTTATAAATTTTTCCTGGGGAGGTGTAGTTGCTTCACAGAGTCCCGCGCCTAATAGTATCCTGAAATGTCACCCGGTTTTTTTTGTTAGTTGAGCAAAAAAAAAAAAGTCTTTAAAAATTTAGGCCACTAAGAAATAGAGCTCTAGTTGCGCCTATGCCTAAGAGAAAAATGTAGGTCTCGCAAATCACTGTCGCATAGAACTATAAAGTTTAATAAATTCATATTCTTATGATAACCTATCAATAGCTTAAAACCACGGTTCTGGGAAGTAATATATTTCTGTACTGTGTTAACAATCATATTTTCCATGAAATGTTCGCTTATGTTTTTAACACGTTAATTTCATTGTCTTTCATTGTTTTCATGCGCCATACCTTGGAGGATTATTTCTATTTCAATCTGCTATTATTATACTGACTTATATTAAAGTATAATACTGTAGCATTATTACCTTTAGCCACATACACTTTGTAAAAGGAAAGTAATTTTTATAATCAACAATATTAGTTTTTCATTCAATACCTTAACCATGGTTGTTACATGCTGTGAGCTAATGCAATCATCGTTGTGATTATAGAAAATTTCTGAAAGTTATCCTAATTGTACAAATATTTATAATAATGAATCATTAATTAAAAAAAAAAAATACTATTTTAAAAGTGTTATGCCTGGAAATGGTTCAATATTTACAATGTAAAAACATGTTTTGCCCCTAGTGGGTTGCTGGCCATAAGGCCATGCCTATTTATGATGTAATAAGTAAACTTATAACTTCAATTGGTTTTTCAATTTTGTTAGAATTAATTGGATTAAATTAAATCTACTATAATATCTAATATTAAAAAAATTAATCCTAATGGTATATATTATCATTTTGGTATAAAAAATAGAATACTGAGGTACTCCTCTATTATAGGACTAAATATAGAGTCTATGGAACTAGCTGTTGGGATAGATGGTCTTCCTATCTCTAGAAGTAGCTCCAGTCAGTTTTAGTCTATACTCGCATATATTATTCCACATAATAAATTTGTTTTTCCTATTGGTATATTCTATGGAAATGATAAGCCAATAGGTAGTCACGAATTTCTTAATGATTTTATTAAAGAAGTATTAGAACTTACTGAGAATGGTGTTGTGGTTTATAACAAAGTAATAAAAATTCATATTGAAGCAATTTGTTGTAACGCTCCGGCTAAGTCTTTTGCACTTTGAGTTAAAGGTCACTCAGGATTTTCTTCTTGTACCAAGTGTGTTATTGAGATAATGAAAGTATCAAACGAAGTTATGATGATTATTTAGTTATGAAGTACTTAGAACACCGGTGTTCTAAGTACGTCATGGTCATGTCTCTCCTACTATTTCTTGTCTTGTTCTAATACAAAATGTTGATATTATAAATCTTTTTCCACTTGATTATCTTCATTTAGTTTTACTAAATTACTGATATATTTTCATTATATATGCAAATAATATTTTGAAAACAATGTAATTAAATATTGTGACAATGTTTTATTGTCTGTCAAAAAGTGATCTAAAAATATTTTGAAAATATATCAAAACTTTTAATCAACATTTAGAATATATTTACAAAACATTATAATTTTGTAAATAACATTTTCTTAATATTTTTAAAATATTATTTTGCTGCATAGTAGTTAATATAATTTGTAGAAACCTTTCTTTTAAAAATACAAAAGAAAATAATAAATTACTATTAATAAAAGGATATCAGATAATTCATGAACATATATCAAAACAGTTACCTAAATAAATTAATACTTATGTGCTGATGAAGTTGTTTCACTAATTGCAAACTATCCAAAAAAATTTGATGATCTATGTAAATGAAATATTCAACAATTCATTTTGATTACAAAAGCAATTGGTTTTCATCACAAGGCATCTAAGGGATAAAATAATGAAAGAATTAAATACTAACTTGTGTATACATTCCTCTAAACAATTGTTTAAACCAAAATATTTGATATTTTATGATTTATTCGATCACCAACATATTAAAAATGAAAGAAATTTCATGAATGGTTCTCAAAGAAGACAAATTAAAGCACACGTGAAAAATGATTATTTAGATCTTCTCCGATTTACTCCCTTAAATTAAAAATGTGCAGACGATAGTAATATTGCATTATCAGATTCATTTCGTTTCATAAAGTTCAATTTTTACCATCGTTATGTAGAATCATTTCAAAAACTAGTTATTAACTCTTTTTTACATCCCGTTTTCCTATTACAAAGTAAATACTGTAATCATATTAAAAGCCTAATAAATTCTAATATATATGCAAGATTCTATAATGAAAATATTCTTTCATGTATTACATCGTTTGCTCGCACAATAATAGAATCTAAATTTTACAAAAAATCTAATCACTTTAAACATGTTATGACGTAATATTGTAAGAAAAATTATTACATGAATAAAAGTTTTTTATTTTTCATTTTAACATTTAAAATGATAATTGTATCAAATCTTATGAGCGTTGTCAGATAAGTTTGAAACACTCTGTATAAAAATATTCCTTTAGCCTAATATAACATAATAATATATTTACTCTTATTTTAATAATTATGAAACAAGTGTTCCTCAATTTTTTTATTATTTTTAACTTCATTATATATATATACCATTGTTTATTTTATAACAAATTAGAAAAACCTTGAAACATATTAAAAGACCACGTAATAAAATTGTTTAATAAATACAGATATAAATGTATATCTAAATAATGTATCCGAGTCAGACGAGTCACTTCGATTATAAAGGTACTCAAGGATAATAGCATAAAAGAACTAAATATTAAATTATGTAAACATTACCTTATACAATTGTTTAATTCCATCAATCCATTGATAATGAAAATAATTTCATAAATGACTATGAACATTGTTATTTAGGTCTGAAAAAATATGTATAAAAATATTCCTTAAACGTAATAAATTATAACAATATATTTACTCTTTGTTTAGAATAATTATAGAACAAGTGTTCCTCTTTTTTATATTTTAAAAATTTATCANTAGAACAAGTGTTCCTCTTTTTTATATTTTGAAAATTTATCAGTAGTGAATAATACGTTAAAATGATGAAGCTTAGACTATACATAACTCTTTTTCTTTACACAAAATGTGCAATTTCCTTAGACCATTTGGAATTACATTGCAATTTCTCTAAACATTTGTTTAAATTTTTCAAGTACAGTGAGAAATATTTATTTAACTTTGAAAATAACATTTCTGAACTTGAATTAAGAAATTATGGAACAGCAGTAAAATCTCATGGCGACATTGTTATGATTATGTTAGATTCATTACGAGAAATGGACGAGAAGTATATCGCAGCGGATATAATGACAGTAAATTTATATTTGAACAACGTATCGGGATCTATAAATATGATTGGTAAAGACGAACATGGTAAATTAAATAAATCTAAAAACTCACAAAATTTACTGAAGGGCTACAAGATTCTACATCGTTCAATAGTAGAAAGATTGGAATATTTTATAAATGATAAGTGTTTAAAAGTATCAGTTCAAAATGATTTCACTTCCCTAACTAATTTTAATGAACCAATAAAATACAGCTCGGCAGTTTTGCTTAATGAACTCGAGAAACTTAATAGTAAAATAATTAGAAATATGAAAGAATATTTGACTCTAAGAGATATATTTGTAATGGATAATAATATAATATTAAACAATTATTGTGACATAGTAAAAAATTTAGCATTAACTTTTGAAAAAAAATCATACAAAAATTTCAATCCTAAAAATATTTTGTTTTATGATCTAATGGAAAATCAAGTAAATAATGTTTTAGACATTGTTCGATATGTTCCGTTAAAACTAAAGAATAATAATAATCAACAAATAAAATTGTCCGATATGTTTCATTTCATCAAGTTTGACTTTAACTTTCAAAATGTACAAGTATTTTTAAATTTGTTATACATAGCAACAGCTCGTCCAATTATGTTGATTGTACGTTTATATATTTTTTTGGTTCATAATTTTGTTTTAATTTTTAAATCTCAAGTTAGCGAATCAAAAACCATTATGAAAGATAAAATCATTGAACTGGGTCAACAAATTATTAAAAGTATGAAATCTTTTATGGATTTAAACTTATATCAAGATTATTTTAAAAATAGCTTGAGCCGTATGTTTATTAAGACGTATAAAGTTATTTCATTATTCAAAGAACGTAATGATTTGTTTATAAATAGTGACACGCAACAAATATCAAAAACTTACTATTCATACATGAGAAAATTATTTTTTAATAATTTTTTTAACAATATTTATGTCACAGAATTCAATATTAGTAGTTTACATAATATAGCTACTGAGGAATTAAGTAATGTTTCATTTTACATTTCAGAATTAAAAAGATATCGATATTATTTTGAAATAGCAAATGTATTTGTTTTTAATTCATATGTAAATTGGCGAGTTACTATTAATACTATAAAACAAAATATTCCTTATGGTAATATAATATTAACTATTATGATATTTATACATAAAATAATAAGTTAACTAAAAATACTATATATTTTTATATCCATAAAAATATAGTTGGACATTAGATATAATTTTTGAGTGATTTTTTTTAATGATTTTTGTTTGCTTATAATATTCAAAAAATAATAAATTGTGCATTGAAAATTTTTAATAGTATAATTTGGTGTGAAAATAGGATTTTGATATGTTTCATGCAATCTTTACTTTACTAGATTGATACCTTGTTAAACTATGTTTAATTATCTTCAAATAATTTACAATTGTATACTTTTATATAAAATTAATGAAATATTACTTATTTGAACAATTACGTATTTTTCATTCATTCGATATAAACTTTTTGAAAATCTGACTCATTGTCTGTCCATAGGAGGAAATTCGAAATAGCAACTTCTGCCCAAAAATTTGACTTTTACGGCAAGCTACAAAAATACTTCAAGCTTCAAACATATGTTAAATTTAATTAAATAAAAAATATTTGTCCCCACACTTTTTTTTCTATTGGAAAATAGCCGTCAAATTGGACAAAAAAAGTAATTTTCATGTAAAAATCACTGATTAAAGTGTTAATATTTTAATACTAAAAAGCACTTTTAAAAATTTTCCAGAAATACTGCGTCCTTTAAACATATGTTAAATTAAAGTTTATGTAACATATTATAAATTAAAAATGTATATATTTGTCCCCACGACTTATCTTTTATGTTCAAATTCCTGTCAAAGCTAGAGAAGTGCTATTTTTGTATTCAAGTATTACTTTTTTTTTGTTAATTTTAAAATACCTTACATAGGTTTTGTATAAGTAATGAGATCACCAATTTTTATAAAAGTTAAATGAATATAACTTGCATTAAATATAAATTTAATCTTTTTTGGATTATTTCGCTTCCTCAAATGTCATAAAAGTGATTTTGAATTTTTGAACTAGCTTTAATTGTCATTTTTGAGTAATTTGTGTAATATACAATTTGGAGTACGAACTTCGAACCCGCCCGAGGTAAAAACTTTTTTTGCTTTTTTTTCCTAATTTTCTTTGAAATGAAAAAAAAATGTTCGTTTGATTTTTAACATATTTACATTGAATAACTTCAATGAATATCAAGCATCCAATCACTGTAGTTTTCCTTTTGAGCAAAAAAATTTCTTATTCAGATTAAAATATATTGCTATGTATTTTTTTGTGCCTGTAATTTATTTTTTTCATTTCTCACTTGATCAATATTGAGAATAATACGTCAAAAAAACACGATTTTATAATCACCAAATATTCGAAAAAAATTCTAGAAAAAAAAGTCTAATTTTTTGTCTTTCACTCAACATTTTGAAACAAACGTGATAGCTAGTCTTTCTACACCCATATAGAACTTACCTTTCAGTCTCATTAGAATTTTCTTATCACACACCAGATGCTCCTTTCTACACACCCACACTTCATTCTGTGTCTTACTCTATTATTATTATTCATTAATATATAATAATATATATATAATTTTATGACTATTTATTTATAATAAATATATTTATATTTTTTTTATACGAAAAATGTAATTTAAAGTATTGTTTTTAGAACTATTAGGAAATCATGAAGACATATATCGTTCAGTTTTTTTTCATAGTATTAATACAAGAGATATAAAAAAACATAGTCATAGCACAAGTGATGAAAATGATGAGATGAACAATGATGATGATATGGATTTTGATGTAACAGCTCAGACATATTATACTCCTAAATATCTAGTTGATTATTTACTTTATGAGTAATTTTTATAATTTATTTTCTTTAAAGGTGATTTAAGGATTAAATCAATAGTACATAGTACACAAAATCAATATAATGTAATATGTTTATTTAAACAATTGAACAATAATAAATAACAATTGTAGTTATCAGTCAAAAATTTAATTAATTAGCTAATTCATGTAACTTTTATCATGAAAAAATTGTATTTATAATTTTTTTTTTATAAGATATTTTATGAGAATTAATCTTTTAACCAATAATACAAATTTCCAAATTATTTTAAAAATTAATTTATAAAACAATACGCTCATTTCTATTTTAAATAATGATTTTTCGNCAAAATACTGGAAAGGCTTTTGCTTAAGCGTATCCTTCCGATCATGTTCGATAAAAAAATTATACCTGACTATCAATTTGGTTTTCGTGCTCAACACTCGACTATTCACCATGTCCATAGAGTTGTTGACGCCGCCTCTTTTGCCCTCGAAAAAAAACTTTACTGCACCTGCGCATTCCTTGACGTATCCCAGGCCTTCGACAGAGTATGGCACGAAGGTCTGCTATACAAATTAAAGCAATTCCTACACCCAACATATTACATAATACTGAAATCATATCTCACAGACCGCTACTTTCAGGTTCATTATGGCTCTTCGGACTCTAATATAGCAGGAATTGCGGCAGGCGTTCCGCAAGGCGGAATACTCTCCCCAATTCTTTACAATATTTATACATCCGACCAACCGACCACACCCAACACTTTAGTAGCAGACTATGCTGATGATAAAGTCATAATATCATCCAGTTCAGATCCTATTATAGCCTCCAAAAACCTACAAAATCATCTCTCACTTATGGAAGATTGGTACAAAAAGTGGCGATTTAAAATAAACCAAGCCAAATCAGTACATACTACATTCACACTTAAATTAGCACCATGTCCAGAGATATCAATTTTTGGCACTCGGATTCCCTCATCCCCAAACGTTAAATACCTCGGGCTAACTATTGATCGCCACATTACTTGGGCTCAACACATCAAAGCCAAAACATCACAATTAAACTTCCGCTTACAAATACTCAAAACCCTAATCGTCAACAACAAACACTTAAACCTAAATATTAAACTACTCCTTTACAAATCTCTCCTAAAGCCAATCTGGACGTACGGCTTACAGCTATGGGGCAACGCAAAAATTTCTAACCTAAATAAAATTCAACGGTTCCAAAATAAAATACTAAGAAAAATTACCAATTGTCCACCATATGTGTCAAATCACTCTCTGCATAAAGATCTACGTATGAAAACAATTCAAGAAGAGGCAAAAAATTATTATAAACGTTTCCACCTACGCCTTAGCTCTCATCCAAATGAGCTCATAAAAAATCTATCTTCATTAACCATCCCTGGTAACCCTCTTCGCCGCCTTAAGCGTAAATGGTGCAGAGACCTACTCAATCCATAAAAAAAAAAAAAATATATAAATTTGCGTATAAGGACAAAACAAAATAATTAAAAGACGAAAGTGTCATCGGTGGGTGGCTTCTTCATTCAATATTTCATTCTTGTTTATCTTAGCTAATACTCTTATTGTGCCGTTTGTGTATAGATTGTGTATACAGGGTGTTCAGTAAATAAGGAAACAAATTTCTATTGTACTCATTGTTTGTAACAATTTAACTGTTTCCTAACTTACTGAACACCCTGTATATTAATAAATAAAAAAAAAAAAATAATTAATAATGATTTTTCATAAAAATGTACATATTAAAATTTGTTTTATTTTAATAAATTATTGTGAATATCTAGTTTATTGCAAGGAAAAGTTATTTCTAAGGGTATATTTAGAAACACCTATATAAAATTAGATTAGAACATATTATTATTAAATCCAGAATCGTTTAAATAAAATTTTGATAGGTCGAAAAACCAATTTTGTATTAATACTTTTCAAGTTAATGTAATTTTTAATGATAAGCGACATGAGTGCGTAACGGTGAATTATTACCTGAGCGTTATGGTAAAAATAGAGTCTTTCAAAATACTACCTGGCTTCTAACTTTTTCTAGATCTTTGAATGCTAATATTTAAAAAAGTAATATTAGATACACATATCTTATAATTAATAAAAAAAATTATAAATTATTTTACAAATGAATTTATAAAACAGTTTATTACTTTTTTTTTAAAAATCTCATTTTTATTATAAGATTTGTGAACAATTGTAGATTTTTCCTTCAAGATAAATCATTTTTAAGCTAAAAATGTTCTGAATTTTAAACTTGGAACATTCAACAACATAAATAATCGCCTTTTTAAAAATTTTGAAAAAATGCTAAAAAAAACTTTCTTACTTGTTTCATAACTTTAATTAAAATGGGCAAAATAACAAATCAAACAGTAAAACCAGAACTTTATATGACAGTAGTCTGCGACTTTAGGGTTGGAATCCTTGAATGATGTATGGCACAAGTCGCATACCACTTTCTCCCCGTGTCTGAGAACATCATTGACAGACATTCTGATAGGAACCTTGGTTTTGCTCAACAATTTAGAAATGTTGCGCGTCAATTTAGTTACTGCCATCATAAATGCCTTGGCGACCACTTCGCGATTCTCGGACCTACGGTATATCACCGGTGATTGCGGTATACCATAGCATTCGAAGAGCTCTGAGGGCACATCATCCGTTGTTTTCACCATGAACTCTTAGCTCATGGGATGGTGGGTGTACACTAGAGTGGTCCTACGTTATTGAGAGGCATTTTTTTTTTTAAATATTGATCAATACACCCCTACATATTGTTCAAATAGTAAAAAAAATAAAACCAATTTTGGTCATGATAAATCAACTTTAAAACGTGCCATAAGAGGGTTTAAAATTGATCCTTAGGGGTTGTTTTTCAGTTTTTTGAACTTAACTCAAAATCTATTAAACTTACAATAAAAGTCAATAGAACTTAATTTGTAAACCTAAATATTTACTATAAAAAAGACATTTATATTTTTTTATCAAAAAGTCAATACTTTTCCGTAAAAATTTAAATAATTATCTTTTTATTTTTTACTAAAATTTTTTTTTTTAAAGTATAAAAATATTTCACCAATTGTTCGTCACACAATAAAATATTTCATACAAAAGTTACTTGAAATTAAATTTTCTAAATTTAAGTTTTTATACATTTTTTTTAAACTTTAATACTTTTCGTGGAGAATTGAGTTTATAAGAAATAATAATGATGCATTATTGCGTCTTATGATAAACAGCAAAATAAAATCGTATTTGTTTAAGTAATTTTCCCTTATTTCGTATTAAAATTAAAAATGTTCAATTTTTAAAAATTTAACGATGGTTGTCTTTACTAAGTTTGGTAACTCGTTCGTTTTTTTAATAGAAGTGATACAGCTATATATGATGATATATATATATATATATATATATGATGATGCACAGTAATTAGATGAGGTAATATTGAATTACGTCGATTTTAGTATAATATAAGCTTTACAATAGTAGTAACCAATTTTTGAACTCTTGAGCAATTTAATAATTCCATATAAAAGGGAAATGCAGGGTAAGCAAATTAATAATGGTGGGAAAAAGAATATAAAAGGGAAACAGGAAAAGTATGCTGGATTGGACGAGACTGGACGTTTTGTCGAAGAAACGTCGAGTTACGTGGACGCGAGTGTCTTTGTACGAATTATTTTGTTTTGTGTTACATTTTGATATTACCTTTTTGACTTTGTGTTTGATACGTTTCTTAAATAAAATAGCTATTTAAAAACCTAGACTTAGCGCAAATTTTTTATATTCACCGTGTTCTTAGAATTGTGTGTGTGTGCGGCTAGAGTCAAGGTTGGACTACTGGTCCTTTAGTCAATCTTAATAATTAGTGTACGAGCTGGCTAGTCTTTGGGCTTAACCGTCCCTTAGTGGGTATAGTAAAAAGGTAGTTGTGCTGGTGGCTGACAAGGAGCCACCCTTCAGTCTGCTACTTTGAGCTAGACTGTGCTGACGGGTCTAAATTCTACCCCTTTAGTAGTTCACTAATTAGAAGGATTGGGGCTGATCAGTTTATCCAACGGGAAGATTCGAGAAGAGCTTGAACAACGAACTCATCGTCAATATATATATATAAAACATTAATTAATTTGTGTAAAACTTTTGTGTCTACGTTGGGGCACTACCATCGTACGACAGTTGCGTTCTGGTATCTAATTTTGTAGTGAATATCGTAATTACTTATCAACTGAAAAATCAATGTACAAATCACGTATAGTACACCATTATATATATTAAAATGTTGGAATTTACAGATTTATCAGAAATAATATAATTTTTTTTTTGTGTGATTATCTATTGACCTATGTTATTTGACAATAACTGTGAATTACATAATTGAACGTATATTGTTAAATTTTAACAGTACGTTTTATATATTTTTTACTTCTTTAAAAGTTACTGACGTCACATTTTTTTTTTCGTAATGGTTTCAAGATCCAGCTTACGTGAGTCTAAATGTATCTATTATTACGTAATCCAGAAGGGGGCGCACAATTAATTCAAAAGTATATATATAAGTATAAATACAGTTATCACAAGATGATGCGTAATCCAAATAGGGCGCACGATTAATTACAACGATATATATATATATATATATCTAAACGCCGTAGTCGTGTTCGCTAGAACTATGTACGTCAAAGCAAAACGAAAAGAAAAAGAACCACAGAAAAATATACCACTTCAGGTGTACGCCGAAAACGAAACAGACAGCACCAAAATTAATCCACCAGTCGAGGTGTACGTCGAAAACGGAACAGCCAAAAACAATACACCACTTCAGGTGAACGTCGAAACGAAACAGAAAGCAATATCGGTAATCCATATTCGGCGGCGGCCTTATCTCAGTGTCAAGGGCGGGGAGACGACCGATGACAACCGATTGTCATATTAATAGCTGGACGGCTGATATCGAGAGAGACACGGGTGAGCGCCAGCCTAGAGCAAAAGGCGGTGCCGTGTCACTATTTAATTGGATTTAGTTCTAATCAAATAATAGGTAGTACATTGCCATCTAATAGGCTAATGTTATATGTTTTATTTTATAATTTACGGGAAGTAAAATTAAATTTACGTCAAAGTGCTACTTTAGTTATACAAGAAGCAAGTATATTTTGGAAGAAAGCTCGTATATCTACAAAGAGCGAACAAAATTGTATTTTAAAATTAAAAAAATTATCCCATGATTGGAGAAACTTGCAAAAATTAGAACATAGAAAAACTGACACACAAGCTAAAAATAAATCAGACTTTATTAGTAGCCTCGAAAATCTATTTGATATTGCACATTCAAATGTTTTAGATTTAATTAAAATTGAGGAAGACAAATAATTTTTAATTTCTCAGCGAGAGAAAGGACGAATCGGTTCAATGATTGGCATTGACAATAAATTGGCAAATACTGAAAAAAATATAGAAGATAGAAGGAAAGAGGCTGATGTTAGGAAAAATCGTGTCCATAAAGAATTAGAAGCTGTCAGTATGTTAAAATTACGTGTACTAAGTAATCGTTAGAAAAGTACTACATACTTATGAATATTTTTTATTTTAGCCGAAACTGTACAACTGGAATCATCTAGTAGTAGTGAAGAAGAAACCATCACAGTATTTGATGATGAACCTAGACCATCTAAAAAACGCTTCCGAAGTAACAGAGGATCAACAAATTTTATTACTGAAAAATTGGCCATTGCACTTGATAAATGTAAAGTTAGTGATCGAGATGCGGCACACATTTTAATAGTAACAGCTATTCGTATGAATCAACGTAAAGAACGTGCTAAAAAATTCGTAGTAATTATAAGATAGGAGTAAAAGAAGCTATTGTAGTACATTGGGACGGGAAAATTCTGCCTTCGCTAACTGGAAAATCAACTGTGGATAGGCTCCCTGTTATAACTTCGTTCAATGGTAAAGGACAACTTTTAGGTGTCCCTTTCATGAATACTGGTACTAGAAATGATCAAGCTATCGCAACATACCATAGTCTTGTTAAATGGTCCTTGACTGATAATGTTCAAGCATTTTGTTGCGATACCACCGCTTCAAACATGGGTCATTTTAACGGGGCATCTATATTGTTAGAACAAGTATTGGAAGGCGAAATATTATATTTACCATTCCGTCACCATATTTATGAAATCTTATTAAAAAGTGTTTTTGATATTAAGTTTGGTGGTACGTCAAGTCCTGAAATGTTAATTTTTAAAAGATTTCAAAAAGCATAGACTAGTATCAATACAAACATTTATAAATCGGGTATACTAAATAAGCAGGAGGGGAGTGGACTGAGCCTCGCCCTGGACAAGACCGAAGCGGTCTTGTTCACGGGTAAGTACAAGTTCACTCCTCCACGGCTCGCCGTGCTGGGGGTGGAGATCCCGCTTAAGGACTCCATGACTTATCTGGGCCTTGTCATAGACAAACGTCTAAAGTTCGGGCCGAGGAAAATGCGAATTTGAACGACTCGTTCAGGAAAACCATAGTAAGGAGTAATTGATAAGAACCGTGACCGATCGTAAAAAATAAACGAAAGAACGAGTTATATGAACGTATCATTTGAACGATCCGGATCGTTCGATTGACCCGAAATTCCCATCACTAGTGCAAACCTTTTAAAATGCGTATAGAAAGTAAAATTTTTTCAACTTAACTTTTGAAAATGTTCCGGAAAGACTGACACTTTTATATATATCTTAAATTAAAGCTTTTCTAATATACTTTAATTTGAAAAGAAAAATTTGACCTCTGGATTTGTCTTCATCGTAAAAATGACTACCGTTTTCAAAAATTTGCTATTTTTGTGTTAAAATTCTGGGTTTTGTATTTTATTTTATTTTAAAATACCTGACAAGGGGAGTACAGATTTTCATAAATATTATATAAATAAAAAATTAATATAGCATAGAAAGTTAAACTTATTTAAATTTATTTGCTTCTTTTAAGTCGAGAAAAAAAACTTTGAAATTTAGACTAGCTTAAATAACCAATTTTTTCATTCGATGGTACCAACGTACGGTTGCCGAGTTGGTAAAACTTGTATCTTACAAGCTTGTGGGGCACGAGGTTCCATCCCGCTTGTTGCAATGAATTTTTTGCATTTTTTCTTAATTCTTTTTAAGTTAGTATAAATTTTGAACTCGTTTGATTTTTATCTCATTTAGATTCAATAACTTCAATAAAGATCAAGAATCCCATCACTTTAGTCGCTCCTTACAAGAAGAAATATCTTATTCGTATTAAAATTATTTTACTATATTTTAAGTTTTAGCTTCGATGCAAAGCTGAGAAAATATTTTTTTGTGGCNTTTTAGCTTCGATGCAAAGCTGAGAAAATATTTTTTTGTGACTATCATTTATTTTCTCTGCTCTAACTTGACCTACTTTTTTCAACGATACGTCAAATGACTACAATTCGTATCAAGTTGAAGATATTAACCTCAAAAATTGAAAAAAAAAATCTAATTTATCCATTAAACATGTTCTCCATAAAGACAATTAAAATCATTAATTTCTAATGTTTTCAAAATATTAATTAACGAATGAAGTTTGATATGATAGGTTTCAACTACAAAATTAAATCAATTTCCGGCACTGGGTATTTAGTTATTTTTTGACCCTTACTCTAAAGGCTAGCCGTTTGGTCACCAACGGACCGCCGGGTCAAACGTCGGACGGGTTGTCGGAAATTAGCCATCGTCGGAACTGGTACGGTAATTTTCGTCCGTAGCGGTCTTTTTTTTTTGTTGTGTGCGCTACAACTATAATAATTGTTTTTTTTGTTTTACGTGAGTGTCCGATATTTTTTAATTTGTAATTTTTTATTTATGGCGTCGGATAATCATGCATCCACTTTCTGTAGCCCTTCGGGGCTGGTAATGTATAGTTTATTATATAATGTTTTGAGCCAGTTATTTTTTAGTGCGCCGTGCCATAAGCATGTGTGGCGAATTTTTTTTATATTTTTTTATATAGTTTTTTTTGTGTAGGTGTCCCTATATTTTTTTATTTAGGTCCCTCAACATGGCAGGCGTGTTCCAATACCACCTGTCATGTTATATATGTTTTTTTATCGGTTTTATATGATTTTTTATGGGTGATATGTATATTAGGGGGGCTCGAAAAATGAAAATTTTTTATAATGCTTTGAGGGTAGTGCGGAATAGTTGCCTTTATACATAAGTAACTTGTGTTCAAAATTTCACCGCCCTAGGATAATGTCTTCTGTTCTGGCAAAGGCCGTGAAATTTCAAAAATTTAGTAAAATTAGAAAATTTTTTTTTTTTTTTGAACATTTTTTTTAAAGGTCACAGAACTTTGCGGTAGTGTGCAAAAGTTTCATCTATATATGGTTAATTAAAGTGCGAAATTTGGCGGTCCACGGACAATATGTTCTGTTCTGGCAAGGAGCCTGAAATTACCCAAAAATCGACAAATACACTGTTTTTTTCATTATTTTACTAACATTTATTAAACATAAAAATAATTGTAAGACACTCGCATACTATTAGACATAAGAATTAAGAAATAAATATTCAAAATAAAAATATGTGTTTTATTAGGTCTTTAGGTTTTGTACTGTCTCTTGAATCTAAATTCAGGCATGGCCTTTCTTGATTTTTGAGTGGAGCGAATAAATCCATCCCGTTTTTTATGACCACACACTTTCTTTGAAGCCTCCGTTACCAATTTTACTGATCTTTCCACAGCTTGTGTGTGGCATGGGAACTTTGCAAAATTCCAGTCAATTGGTATTGTTTTTTTTAGCAGACTTTTCAAATAGTGTGTCATCAGGTTCAAGTTCCTTATCTTCATCCATTGCCTCATCATCTTCTAATGGCGTTGATGTTGATGACGGTTCGTCACCATGAGGCTGTAATGAGTAGGACGCTGTAGATTTAGATCTACGAGGGATATTTTTATTCTTCCTTTCAGCACGTGCTTGGAGCTTTTTAGTTTCTTGCAAATCGAGCGATCCAATGCACATTAAGCGCTTTGTCCTCTGATCAGCAAGAAATGTCTGTTCCTTAAAGGGGACCTTGGATTCCTTCGGACAAACGCATTCTGTAAACGTGGAGCACTTACAAGCTGATATATCAAAAAGAAAACATGATTCTTCTTTAAACTTCTCCACCCTTGCTTTAGTTGACAAGCTTTTATCTATTCTTTTATAAACTGCCTTAATATCAATATATTTCTTGTGATATGCATGAATCATATCAAGGACACGTTTCTGTGAAATTGTTGGAATGGAAGCATCAAAATACAACATTTCCAGCATTACACAAACTTGCTTAGCAATGTAAGAAAATGAAGGTTCCTTATTATCACTTTTTTCAGATCCAAGTCTCCACCTTTCGTAATTACAGCATTTAATGACCTCCCCTTTTGTTGGAAGCATTCTAGAAAAATTGGTCGGTGTCCCGAAAATTGGGCAGTCTAATGCTCGCCGTCTTAAAAATTTTGAGGATTTTGCCATTTTCTGTAACAAAAAAAAAACTAAGTGTGGATCGTAGTATCTACGACAGGAACGAAGTTTCAAATTGATGTCTCAGGACTATCATGAGAAAAAAAATGTTAACCGTTTAATATTGATAATGTTAATCAAATTAAAAAAGTAGGCTTAAACAGATAATTGTTTAATATTTTTAGTTTCCGTATAAAAATTTACAACGGTAAACTTGTTTAAATTATTATATTCATAATTTAAATTAATGACAATATAAAGTAATGATATATCTTACCAGTATAATTATAAACAGATTTAAATTTATAATTTATTTGATTGACTTTTTTCTTGTAACGAGATAATCATCAAGCTATCAACTCTTCTAAATAATAAGAATGACTGATAAGGACTGGTAGTTATCAATTATGCCTGGTTGATAAAGAATGACTGATAATTAATAACTAATAATCATTAATTATTGATAAATAATTATTGGTTAATGATAATCTGGAAATCTGCTGCTAAAATAATTGTTAATAATTCATATTTATACCTAAGATTATAATGAAAAAAACAGTGTATTTGTCGATTTTTGGGTAATTTCAGGCTCCTTGCCAGAACAGAACATATTGTCCGTGGACCGCCAAATTTCGCACTTTAATTAACCATATATAGATGAAACTTTTGCACACTACCGCAAAGTTCTGTGACCTTTAAAAAAAATGTTCAAAAAAAAAAAAAATTTTCTAATTTTACTAAATTTTTGAAATTTCACGGCCTTTGCCAGAACAGAAGACATTATCCTAGGGCGGTGAAATTTTGAACACAAGTTACTTATGTATAAAGGCAACTTTTCCGCACAACCCTCAAAGCATTATAAAAAATTTTCATTTTTCGAGCCCCCCTAATGTATATATTATTAGTACAATGTGGTGACGTAGTGCATTTTATTCCGGGGTGTCCCAACGTCTTGCAAGCTAAGCCTAACTGCNAGTGTCCCAACGTCTTGTAAGCTAACTGCAAAAAAACCAGTCGCTTACTTGGGACGTATACCTGCCGTGCTTAGCGTCAATGCCGCGATTAATAGCCGGTGGGTACCCGAAGACGTTCATCGTATTATCTAATAATAAAAGTGTAGGTGTAACTATTTTTTTTATTAATATCTATTTTTTTTTTCTCTTTCTTTGTTCCCTTTTAATTTGTAGACGAGGTTTTTTGACCATTCGGTTTTTTGCCTCGTAGTAACTTAATTTTTTTTGTTTTTTTTTTACTTAATAAAGTCCCCTTAATTTAACTTAACCATCATCTGTTTCTTCTTTTTTGAGTGTTCCATCTTCAATGGGCTCGTGTATTTTTTTTTATTATAAACTCCCCTAGTTTATAAGGTACGGGCAACGGCCTTGTATAAGGTCATCCCTGATCTATAAGGTTATGTGACAACTGTCACGAGGTTTTGGTGTACATCTACTATCAACGACTCAACGGACCTCAACTTTAATATTTATTAATTATATATTTTTTTCTAATTGTTTAATATAAAAAAGTTAATTTTTTTTAAAATTCCTACTGTGGTCCGACAATATACTGTCTCGCCCAGTAGGTTGGCGACCCTTTACTTATAACTTTGTAAAACGCAATGAAAGTTACAAATTTTTCGTAGCGGCCAATTAATTTGTTTTTTATATATTTGTAACCTTTCAACATTTACAACAATCAACTTTAAACGATTAAAAAATAGGTTAAATAAGTCTTTTACCTTATTTTTAACATATTAATAATCAAAATCAGTATTAAATTAAAACAATTTTTTTTGTTCATAATTATTTTTTTGTTTTAAATTTTTAAAAGATAAATGATCATCATAATGGCTTATTAAATTATTTCTGTATTTTAGCTTCGATGCAAAGCTGAGAAGGTATTGGTTTTACTAAGATGTGTTTTTTTTTGTGTCTGTTACCAATTTGCTCAGCTCTCACCGAACCGATTTCTTTCAATGATACGTCAAAAGATCACAAATCGTATCTAGTCAAAGACAATACCCTCAAAAATTGAAAAAAATTCCCTCGTTCACCGTAAATGGGAGAAACCTCCAAAAAAATTACAAATTTAAAAATCGCTAATTTTCGAAATTTTTTCAATTTTTTTCACTTAAATGTGCCATAACTTTTTCAAAAATGAATATATCAATACAATTATTTTTTGGAAATGTTCCGGAAGGTCTGACACTTTTATATATATCTTAAATTAAAGCTAATGTAATTTACTTTATTATGCAAAATAAAAATTTGGGACTTTATTTTATCTTCAGGCTGAAAATGGCTACAGAATGATATTTTTGTGTGAAAATTTTCGATTTTGTATTTTACATTTTTAACTTTATTATGCTATAACTTTTTGAAAAATGTATGGATCATTACAATTTTTTTATGAGAAGTATTATTTATATAGATCTTTCATTCGACATACTGTTTTTTTAAATCGGACCATTTCCCTAAATACAGGGGGGATTCAAAACANCATAAATTTAACCCTTAATTTTAATACAAGGGGGATTCAAAACATAAAAATGCATATTGAAAGTAGAACTTTTTCAACTTAACTTTTGAAAGTGTTCCGGGAAGTCTGACACTTTTATATATATCTTAAATTAAAGCTAATGTAATATACTTTATTATGATAAAAAACCATTTCGGACTTTATTTTATCTTCATGGTGAAAACAGACATCAAAGTTAATAAAAAAAATACGATTTTTGTAAAAAAATTCTTTTTTATATTTTTAACTTTATAATGCTATAACTTCTCGAAAGATGTATGGATCAATATAATTTTTTTTTTTATAGATGCATGATGTCTTTACCTATCATTTGGTATATTTTTTTAAGACATCATGCATCTATAAAGAAAAGAATTATATTGATCCATACATCTTTCTAAAAGTTATAGCATTATAAAGTTAAAAATGTAAAATACAAAATCGAAAATTTTCACACAAAAATAACATTTGGTAGCCTTTTTCACCGTGACATGAAGATAAAATAAAGTCCGAAATTTTTATTTTGCATAATAAAGTAATTTACATTAGCTTTAATTTAAGATATATATAAAAGTGTCAGACCTTCCGGAACATTTTCAAAAGTTAAGTTGAAAAAGTTAATTTTTTGTGAAAAAGTTGTCATTTTAAATCCCCCCTTGTGGGCAGGTTAAGGGTTAAATTTATGAAAAAAATATACCAAATGAAATTTAATGATATTATGCATCTATATAAAAAATAATTGTATTGATATATTCATTTTTGAAAAAGTTATGGCACATTTAAGTGAAAAAAATTGAAAAAATTTCGAAAATTAGCGATTTTTAAATTTGTAATTTTTTTGGAGGTTTCTCCCATTTACGGTGAACGAGGGAATTTTTTTCAATTTTTAAGGGTAATGTCTTNCGAGGGAATTTTTTTCAATTTTTGAGGGTATTGTCTTTGACTAGATACGATTTGTGATCTTTTGACGTATCATTGAAAGAAATCGGTTCGGTGAGAGCTGAGCAAATTGGAAACAGACACAAAAAAAAACACATCTTAGTAAAACCAATACCTTCTCAGCTTCGCATCGAAGCTAAANAAACCAATACCTTCTCAGCTTCACATCGAAGCTAAAATTAATATTGATACTTGTTTGAAGCATAAGTAATGATCATAAAAATGTAATTTTACTCACTGAGAAGCTAAAGATAGATCCATAATATTTAAAAAAATATATAACAAAATATTATTTGTAAAATATAAAAATAAAAACATATTTGTTCTTATTAAATATATTTTAGCAAAATGTTATTTTATCGCTATTTATTTAAATAATTACAAATTTCAAATAAGTACAAAAATATATTTAAAAATTTAATTGAATACATAATTAAGTACATGAAAAAGAACAATTAAAAATATTTATAGCACAAAAAATCTTTAAATAAAAAAAATATATGCATCGTGTAATCATTAAACATCCAATAACAAAAATATCATTAGATCTTAAATAAAAAAAAAATTCAAAAAAACAACTTTTATTATTAGAACAACATATAGCACATAAAAAATATAATAGAAAAAAGTAATGTACAAAATGAATGATAGAAACGAAACTATTCATTAAATTGAAAATTCTTGAACGAAAGTTCATAAAAATTATTACAAACTTGAAAGTTGTTTATAATACAACAGAGTTGATTTTTCAACAATTATAAGTCATCCGCAGAGTATAATTCAATAAAAATTTATTTTAATTAAATCTATAGTCTCTGCGGCAAAAAATGTAAGAGTTATAAGGTAAATTGTTTGGTCATGATTTATCAAAAGTAAATGTTTAGATGAGTTCATCAGATGAATCTAGATCTTTTCGATCGTTTTATTTTTTCTTAGAAATTTTCTTTGTAGAGCTATTCGTAGATTACTTTTTATTTTTTGTAGGATTATCAGTTGGTGTATCAAAATTATTTATGCCATCAACATTTTTAGATAGTTCGATGTTATTTATTAATTTTTCTAGTTCGATTGTATTAATTGTTTTATTAAACACATAGGAGTCTATAATTTCTTGCGAAATTCTTTTGAGCAACACAAACGGATCTATAAATATCAAAATTATAATTTAATTTTTTGATAATAATTTTATACAAAATAAATCATTTTTATATTAAAAATTCATTATATTATTATAAAATGACGAAATCTTTTTTATAAACACCATTGGAACTTTAAAAAAGAATATATAAAAATAAATATTACTATGATAATTTTATAAGAATTCGTATGTTATTTTAAAAACAAAAATGAAAAATATTTTTAAAGTAACGTGGTTTTGCTATCCGCTTAATAGACTCAGTGTAGAAGGGTTTCCGAGGAACTCCTTTAGGGTTTCTTGTCATAAACGCAACTAGAAAACAAGAAGGTGCTAAGCCCCTCAATGGACAAAATTGCCACCAACATTTTTTTAATTTACATATGTTTTGATATGTCTTATAACTTATAATACACCAATAATTTTCTTGAAATTTTATTTTCTTCAAAATTTTGAAATAGCCATTATACAGTTTTATCTTACAAAAATATTTTGTGGGTCGATGATAATTTTAGGACAAGTATATATTAAGTTATTATTTCAACAAAATTATTATTCGATCAAAAATAATAAAATATGTCTAACTTAGTTGGACATTCTGTATAATTGTTTGGGGTAAGAAGAAAATCAAAAATGTTAGTTATATGTTAGATTATTTTAGGTTTAAGTGTTATATGTAAAATTAAGTGACTAAATTAGACTAAATTTAATTATTAAAAACTAAAGCCTATAAAATATACTTCATTAATTTATTACTTGAAACATTAACATAAAATATAACTATAAAATACACTAATACAAAATTTAAAATTATATTATTTATAAATTTTTAATGATAGTATAAAGTGAATGATTGATTAGCTGTTACTGTCAAACTATTATATACATTCTAACAGTGGAATTTGATTTTTTTTTATAAGAAAAACAAAGGCGTCATTTGGGTGGGGACAACTAGTTATTTTCCCCAGTCTACATTTTCATGTACATATTGAGTACATATTGGGACCGTATAGTGTTAAATCATCATATTAGCAAGACACAAAATATCAAGAGTGTGGGGCAGCAGACATACTTTACCCGCTCATTCTATGCACATGTGTATATTATTATAAAAAAAATGACACTTACTCATATGATTGACTTTATCGGATGGTATTTCCACAATAATTGGATTTGATTTGTTTTCANTTTTATCGGATGGTATTTCCACATTAATTGGATTTGATTTGTTTTCAGTAGATATCTCGACGTTTGAAATGTCAGGAGTTTTATTCTTACGATTTAGATTAAGAGTATAAGAATTATTTACTTTGTCTGCATATTTATTTGTTAGTCTAAGTTTTTTACGTGAATCGTTAACGTCGTCGAGATGAGTTCTCTTCTTTGTTGGAAACTTCTTGGGAATTTCAGGCTTTTGAATCCTTGAATCCTCGTCTTCATCAAATATTAAAAGATCTTTATAAAATTTTATAATTTTACGTTTATTTGGACGTTTGCCAACATAATGAGGATTTAAACGTATGTTGATGTCGATGACAGGAGTTTTATTCTTTTTTCGATACATCTTGTGGGTTTCAAAATTGTTAATTCTTACATTTTCTTGTTCACTAAAATTATTTACTATTTCCTCTGCATTAATTTTTTTACTAGACATATAGTAGTCTATAATGTCTTGTGGAATTCTTTCGATTAATACAATCGGATCTATAAATTCAAAATTTATAAATAATTTTTTGATAAATATTTCATGTAAAATATATAAATTGTATATTAAAATATATTAATATAAAATAAATTAATCTTACTCATATGTTTGACTGCTTCGGATGGTATTTCCACATTAATTGAATTTGATTTGTTTTTAGTAGATATTTTAGTGTTTGACTTATTGCGAGTTTGATTTTTATGTTTCAAAATTACCGCATCAGAATTTTTTACTTGTCTTTTATTGACAGTTGTTTGTTTTTTAGTAATTTTTTTAACATGGCCAACATTAAGTGTCTTTTTCGATTGAAACGTCTTGGAAGTTTCAGGATTTTGAATCGTTGTATCCTCGTCTTCATAAAATGTTAAAAGATCTTTATAAAATTTTATAATTTTACGTTTATTTGGACGTTTGCCAACATAATGAGGATTTGTACGTATGTTGATGTTGATGACAGGAGTTCTATTCTTTTTTCGATACGTCTTGTGGGTTTCAGAATTGTTAANTTTAGATGGCTTATAGTCATTTTGGTTTTGTTTTTCATGATTAATTTTTCGTGCAGAAATATAAATTAAATATCTGACTAAAAAAATCAAATATTAAAGAGGTTTTGGGCAACTTTTGTGGGTTTTTCGGGCTTAAGAAAATTTCCGTGTCACACCTAAATCGCCCGTGATTGTTAAAAAATATTAACTTAAACAATATAAATTTGTAGTCAAGGAAACAAGAAAAAAATTTTATATAAAAACAAATAAATTGGAATATATAATCGCTTTTGCATTATGTAAAACGAAAAATACATTGGCCATTAAAACTTTTAGCCAGAAAAATTAAAATTAAAATTATATTTATTGTTGTAAAAGTTTGTAAAATTTCCATTTTCTTCATATAAATTTTTTTTTATTGTTGCATATTATATTTTATATTTTTATAATTGTATTTGAGATGAATGTGTTAAAACTTTCATGGATTGTCTTGTTGCTTGAAGTGCTTGAGGATATATCCATGTTTACAGTTGAGTTCTGACGTTTCGGACTCATTGGCAGTATAGTTGCAGCCACCGACTAGCAACCATCACTCTGAAGATGGACTCTGCAATGAGTCCGAAACGTCAGAACTCAACTGTAAACATGGATATATCCTCAAGCACTTCAAGCAACAAAACAATCCATGAAAGTTTTAACACATTCATNATATCCTCATGTATTTGAGATATTGAAATACAAAAATGTGTAAATCGACATAAATAAGTTTCAAAAATTTTAAGGTAGACAAATTAGTTATAAACTCACGTGAAATTAACAAAATATAAAGGGATGACATATTTATTAATGAATATTTTTTTTATAAATAATGATTAATTGTCAGTCTTATCAGTCATTCTAATTTGATCAGATATTGATTCTTATTCTAAACCATTTAATTTCTTGTAAAATAAAAATTATATTAGAATTCAAAAATTTTTTTTAAGATGTAATTTGCAATTTATCAGTCATGGAGTATTTTTTATGTTAGTATTTTATTATAAAAAAAATTTATTTTCTATAATTCGACTTTAAAGATTCTAATTTTGGTAATTTAACTTTTCTTAACTCTAAATGGTAACTTGATAACTTTATTTTTATCACCATAATAATCCGGGATAACATTATTTTTATATAACGATATGTGTTATTCAATGAATAATAAAATTTGTCTGAAATACATAAAAAAATTATTTTATAAATTTAATTTACATTTATGCAAATTAGTAAAATTGATTTCAATTGCTACACTTTTAATAGTGTAAACATTATGATACGATCACTGACTGATTAAGTTTGAACGAATGTTTCGATGACTTATGATTTCAGGCGTTCCGTATAGGCAAGTTAACTTTCAAGTCCTCGGCAAGTGACGTAAGACGCGCACTGTATTTACCAATCGAGAAAAATTGTGAAACGGTACTAGGGACTCAGGAGGAAAGCAATGACGGTGGGCAATTTGATTTCCGAGACTCGGTAATTTTCAAAAAGTTGAAAAAATAGTACCAGGAATTCAGAAGGTGTACACAATTTTTAGGATTACCTTTTTCGATGGCATAGCGTAACATAGTCTCGCTGACATTCGCCAACGGTCACATGGTGCAATACTGTGCGACTAACAGTTAAAGACAACGGCGTCCATCATTCGAAACGGTTTATGTGTACAACGTCAGGATGGCACGCGTGCCTCTTCGACACACACATTAACCGTACATAAGTGCACTACTCCATCAATTTCACGTTTCCTGTATCATGATATGTTCTTGTATCATCGCCTGTATGTCGAAGCCCGAGTTATACAATTATAAGCGTTCATCGAATAGCGTTGAACATACTATTTTACATTCAACAGTCAAATGCCATTAATTAATTATTTGCCGTCAATTAATAGATTTGTACATACGACCGTGTTTCAATTAAATAAAAACCTTAGATGAGTCAAATTTTTTTTGATGTCGCTCTAAGAATACACTATTTAAACGTTTTCATTATTCTTATATTNAAGAATACACTATTACACTATTTAATACACTATTTAAACGTTTTCATTATTCTTATATTTTACAACTTACATTACAATTAATTATATTTATTAATTAGAAAATAATTTAATATAAACTAAACAAAATCAGAGGCAATAATTAAATTCTCGATAATTTATCATAAAATAAATCGTTGAATGTTATGAGTCTTGTGTTACGGCATAGGAGGATTTCAAAGGTGTTCTTTGAGGTGGTGCTAGTATGATTTTAAGCAGATTTACAACAGGTGCCTCGAATGTCAGTGAAATGAAAAATGATATTATGAAAAAAGCTACGGCATTTCCAATGTATAAGATGAGCTGAAAAAACAAACATTTCATATGATTAAATATACAATTTTTATAAAAAATCAAATACATCTTATTTTATTATGGAACAAAGGAATAAAACTTTTTCTGGGAAAACTACTTATCGTGCTCAGATATTCAAAATTTTTTTTTTCGACGAAAGTACTCGGTCACAAGAATCCGGGAAAGTTATTGTGGAAGGTCGGAAAATTTTAGCCAGTGTTATAAAATTTCAACTGTTTTTGAGAAAAACACTCGCTGACGCCGCCATCGTCTTTTGACTGAAGGTTTAAAATTTTCATTAGACCCATTCAATAACATTTCTGAGATATCATAAAAAAATCAATTCGTTTATTTTTCATCGTTTCACGACCTATTTTTTTTTTTTAAGTCTACGCGCATGGTTTTAATATGAGAATTGACTCATTTCTGCGCATATGTTTATTGTGATCCTTAATTTGTAAAATATGTATTTTTATGACCATTTAATTTTCTATTCAATTCATAATTAATATATGTTATTGTTGTCATATATGAATTGATTATTTTAATTTATTAACTATCTTTTTTTTAGCTTCGATACGAAGCTGAGAAGGTATTGGTTTTACTAAGATGAGTGTGTTTTTTTTTTTTTTTTATGTCTGTTGCCACTTTTTCTCAGCTCTCACTGGACAAATTTCTTTCAACAATACGTCAAAAGATCACAAATCGTATCTAGTTGAAGACATTACCCTTAAAAATTGAAAAATTTGCCCTCGTTCCCCGCAAATAGGGAAAATCTCCCTATTAGATTTAAAAATCGATAAATGTTGTAATTTTTTTCACTTTTTTTTCTTAAAACTTCCATAACTTTTCAAAAATAAACAAATCAACATAACTTTTTTTTATACTAAAACCTTAAATATTTCCCTTTTATTTGATATCATTTTTTTGAAAATCTAACGCTTATCCTACTCATTGGAGGGGGGGTTGAAAATAGCAAAATTTTTACAAAAACTTACTTTTTTAAATGAACTTTTGAAAATATTCCGGAAATACTGCGTCCTTTAAACATATATCAAATCAAATGTTATGTTATTTACTATAAAATGAAAAAAAAAAATTTATCCCGATACCTTATCTTCTATGTGCAAATGGCTGTCGAAATTTAAAAAAAAATGTAATGTTTGCGATAAAAATCATCTTCTATGGGGATGTTTTTTGTTCTTAAAACTGCCATAACTTTTTCAAATATTAACAAATCAAAATAATATTTTTTTATATTAAAACCTTAGGTTTTTTCTTTCATTTGATATCATTTTTTTTGAAAATCTAACACTTATCCTGCTCACAGGGGGGATTTAAAATAGCAGCTTTTTTACAAAAACTAACTTTTTCAACATAATTTTTTTCAACAAAAACCCCTCATGAGAAGAAATTTATATTTATGTTAATATTATTTTACTATGTGTTTCTTTTTGTGGGTATGATTTATTTTGCCAAACCTCACTAGACCTACCATTTCAACGATACGTCAAATGATTACAATTCGTATTTAGTTTAAGTTATTACTTTTAAAAATCGAAAAAATATTCCTTATTCAAATAAAAAGTAGCTTAACCAGCTTTCTCCATACAAACAATTAAAAACATTAATTTCTATTATTTTTAAAGTATTCATGGTCGAATTAGATTTGATATGATAGAAGTATTCAACTACAAAAGTAAATAATTTTACTTTGTAATTTATTAATTTTTTAACTCTATTTGTGTGTGCTACTACCAGTCTATAATATTCCAATTTTGTAACATGTTGCTATATAAATCATAAATTAAAAAAAAAAAATGATTATTTGTTTCACCTGAATGTAACGATGGATTTTTACAATTAAAATCAAATTTTATAATACGCTCAATTGAGTAAATCGTTTTAATAACTTTGTTTTGATTGGTTCATTTAGTTAAAGTAAATCATTAAAATTAATTAAATTCTGAATATTTCAATTGCAGAATCTTTTTAAACACCAAAAGTTATTAGGAAAGGATTACTATTATTTATATTTCAGTTATCTATTACGATAAAAATGCAAAAAAAATCGAATTTTTCTGATAAATGTATTGTAAATAGTAATTATAAAATTTCCTGATTGCATATTAATCTTAAAAATTAAATTTTTACTATTTAATAATGTCAATTTCAAACTTAGAAGTTGAACTATAAGTAATAGTAACAAATTCATTTTTTGTTTTAATAAAACTTTCACTTTAAAGGACAAAAAAAAGTAGGTTCAAAATGATTACTTTTAACATATTAAAAATCAATAATAATTTGAAAACAATTAATTTTTAAAATTATATAATATATAATTAAAAGAATTACTAATCTGGATATAATTAAGGAAATAGAAGTTGATGTTGCTTTTGTAATTATCCATCAAATTCTTAGAATAATGATAGAAATAGGAGTCAATTTTGCTTTAAAAATAATCAACCAATTTTTTAAAAATAAAGATTTACTACAGATTTGCATCGAATCGTTTCTTATAATAGTGATTTTAATCACTGTCAGATTAAATCTATACTGGACCCAACTATGCAACGTCCCCACTATGCCATGACCCCACTGCGCTGGGTTTTTTTTTCTCTCTCCCTATACTTTTCCCTCATTTTTATTAATATTTGTTTTTTTTTTTTATCAAAACCTAGTAGCTCCGTCAACAAGTACTATCTTGCTTGGCGCGGCTACTAGGTCACTGTCCAGTGTTCCCCCTGGGCAGTGGGTAAATGGTACGCCCTCTGTTTTGGCTGAAACCTTACAAATTATTAAGACGGCGTGGGCCGTCCTGAAGTAATGCCTCACGGCAGTTGTTATAATAATGCCGATCGTGAAAAAAAAAGGGGTATACTAGATAAAGGTGTCATGGAATTACTAAAGGATATTGGTGACGATATACTTAATTTTTGTAAAAGCCGTCTTGAGATAAAACACACAAGGGATGATTACAAGGAGTTTCTAGAACTGGCTATAATATTTTTAAGTGGTGAAATACCTGGTGGTTACCACTTTAAACTTCCCGGTTCATGCTCGATGAATGGCTAAAGCCATTTATAGTTTAAAAATATTTATTATTCGTAAAGAGTTTAGTTTAACTGAAAAAGAAGTAGCAGCATTAAAAATTATTTGTATTTTTATAATTTCCTTTTACATTAAAGTATGGTTTGATGCGAATTCAGCCATAAAAACACCGTTGCAAGATTTAAATTTTACTAAAAATCTTTTAAAATATATCTCAATAGATAAAGATATATCTCAAATCACTATTAAATAAATGTGTAATAATTTATAGTACTTAACACCTGAGAGTAGTGCATTTTCTTTTTTTGATGATACTATATCAATAGAAACCAAAAGAAAAATAGTTGAAGCTCTAAAAAACAGTGGCCTTACATCTTATAATCCATCATATAAACGTTTAATTATTAATTCAAAAGGAGCTAATGTGTTAATAGATAAAGAAATCGAACAGTTCATTAGTATTGATACATATCAACTGTTTAAAAGATTTAATTTAAACACATCATTTCTAATAATCCTATTAATTGTAAAAATAATGAAGATTATCAAAGTGCCTTAAAAATAGTAGAGAAGATTTCAACAACAAAATTACCCATAATGAACTACAGAAACAATATTTATTACAGGTCGTATATGAATACCGAAAACAATATCCTGATCATAAAAAAGGAACTTTAAATGAAAATACTTAAAAATAAATTAATATGTTAGTTCATAGGATACTTTTCGTTTTTAATACGAGTTTAAATCATAATTTTTAAATAATTTAAATAATTAATATTTTGTTTACATATATCGTTTTTTGTTTGTATATTATAAAATTGTTTTAAACTAAATGTTTTTTTACACGAAAAAAAAAATAATTAAGTAATTTTTATATAAAAATATAAACATTGCTATTATTTAATTTTAATTAAAACTTTATACGTTTCAGGAAAATGAACTTTTTTTTTTATTAAACTCAATTCTCCACGAAAAGTATTAAAGTTTAAAAAAAATGTATAAAAACTTAAATTTAGAAAATTTAATTTCAAGTAACTTTTGTATGAAATATTTTTATACTTGAAAAAAAAAAATTTTTAGTAAAAAATAAAAAGATAATTATTTTAATTTTTACGGAAAAGTATTGACTTTTTGATAAAAAACATAAATGTCTTTATTATAGTAAATATTTAGGTTTACAAATTAAGTTCTATTGACTTTTATTATAAGTTTAATAGATTTTGAGTTAAGTTCAAAAAACTGAAAAACAACCCCTAAGGATCAATTTTAAACCCTCTTATGGCACGACACGTTTTAAAGTTGATTTATCATGACCAAAATTGGTTTTATTTTTTTTACTATTTGAACAATATGTAGGGGTGTATTGATTTTGAAAAAAAAAATTGCCTCTCTATAACCTAGGACCACCCTAGTGTACACAGTCCTGTTTTATGCGCCTATACAATGGTCTGTTTGCTCCAGCAAGGCTTCAAATTCAGCGTAGATAACAAACGGTAACCGTTGCGTCTTTACTCACGCGTCAAATTCAACCTTACTTCCCTCTACCGGCATAACAAGTAAAATAGGTTTATTTTTGCCACATATCAACTTGTATTGCTCCAATGCTTGTTGAACCTGAAGAATATGCTTTTTAGACTGGTCATCAAAGCAGGTGAAGCATCGTTTGTGAGTGTATATGCGGCCATGATGTTGGGTTTTTTATTTACGAACAAGCTTTTAAGTAATGCCGCTACACCTCTCCGAGTACGCTTCTTCCTCGACGAGCATAACCTCAAAATCTTCATCGACCACACACTCGATATCCGTATCGGATAGCAATGCCCTAACCCGTGTCTTAAAGGCACGGTCCTCGGGCTGTACTTCCAAACGCAGTATATGATATCAGGCCTCCAATTTGAGATTATAATTGATCGGACGGTTACCAGCAATTTCAGCAAGTCTAGCGATCAGCTCGGGTTTAACGGCGCACAGAAAATACCGATAGCTCGCAAAATTTTCTACGTACTTCCGATAAAACCAAACGGCCTCCCGCTCCAATGCGGAATCGATCTCGATGAAATCGCGAGTATTCGTCAATTGCATACGTTACATTTTTTATCTAACCGCCCTGTTATTAGCTCTACTACGCTTAGCCGCCAGACGTGACGAAACAGATGTATACTAAGCAGCTTTAATAAAAAGAAAAGTAATTATTTATTTATTGAAACAATAAAATAAATCTAAACTGAATAAATAGTGACAGTTATTTTGGCTATAAGCCATTTTCAGGTAACTGTATAAATAATAAAAAAATTAAAAAAATAATAAAAATCGTAGAGTAAAATTTGACTCAATACAATTTGGCATTGGATTTATTTTAAAATTTAAGAGAAATAAAAAAGTTAATAATTGTAAAAATCTATATACCTTGTACAAAAGTCGTGTGTAAAATATTAAAATAATAAATTTTTAGTTTTCTCAAAGATAAACTGTACGTTAACGTCAATGAATGACGTACGTGACAGTATATAGAGCAGTGAAGTGGTTATATAGTAAAGAATAAAATGTATAGGCGTGAAAAAAGACAACGTTGCCATTTTTCTCGTAAAATTCATACCACAGTGATCATTACTGTACGGTGACATCTTTAATTTTGGAAATATGCTTACCTAAGCGTCTGATAAGCAATGATAAAATTCTTAGAAATTATAATGCCATAACGACAGACGTTGTCTTTGTTATTATAAAAATGTTTATCATAATTTTAATTTAGAGCCTCATTTTAGAATCACATTTGGCTATACCTCTTCCCTACCCGACCGGTCGGATGGTGGGCGGGTGACATGGCGTTGTTCGTTTAACAATATATGCGATATATCAATGTACTTATAAGTCAGTGGAGTAGGCTTTTGCGAATAGGGGTGCGGCACATAAAATACGCGGACTCAACACGTACTATAGACACATTCAAGTATTAAAACGCGAATATAAATTTTTATTTTTTCGCATAATAAACGATTCATTACATACAATCTATAGACGTGCGGCAAGTTAGTTTACGTCGAATTTCATCCCCACATAAACTAACCAAATGGGAGGATTTGGTTAGTTTATGTTAAGTTTCATTACCCCCATGTTCTTTAGGACTTGTTGAAAAAGGAGGAAATCCCCAACCGACTTAAGATAGTTTAAGTTGAGTTTCATCCCCACACCTACTATTGTATTATATGAGTTTACAACTGATTTACCACTCACTCTATGACCAGGTGGTGTAGGGGTGTGATTGAGTTGGGAAACAACGATTGTATGTAGGACGTTTTCGATGGTAACGATCACTTAATTTTAATGGCTTTTACAACTATAACATCATAGAGTTTATCCATCATGTTGTAAAAAAAGAAAGTACTAGAAGATTAAAACGTTTTTTGTGAAATTCCAGTCGTTGGCACATTAGAAATAATAATATAATATGCAATATTCTTAAATCATTAAAAATTAAATAGAATCATAACGATATTAAATATGAAATAGAACCAACTATTGATTTAACATATAAAATGATAATTGTATCACATGTTAGAAACATTGATAGTTAGGTCTGAAACACTGTATATAAAAATATATCTTAAACCTAATAAATTATAATAATATATTTACTCTTTGTTTAGAATAATTATAGAACAAGTGTTCCTCTTTTTTATATTTTTTAAAATTTATCAATAGTGAATAATACGTTAAAATGATGAAGCTTAGACTATACATAACTCTTTTTCTTTACACAAAATGTGCAATTTCCTTAGACCATTTGGAATTACATTGCAATTTCTCTAAACATTTGTTTAAATATTTCAGGTACAGTGAGAAATATTTATTTAACTTTGAAAATAAAATTTCTGAACTTGAATTAAGAAATTATGGAACAGCAGTAAAATCTCATGGCAAAATTGTTATGATCATGTTAGATTCATTACGAGAAATGGACGAGAAATATATCGCAGCGGATATAATGACAGTAAATTTATATTTGAACAACGTATCAGGATCTATAAATATGATTGGTAAAGACGAAAATGGTAAATTAAATAAATCTAAAAACTCACAAAATTTACTGAAGGGCTACAAGATTCTACATCGTTCAATAGTAGAAAGATTGGAATATTTTATAAATGAAAAATGTTTATATATATCACTTAAAAAAAAATTCATATCCCTAACTAATTTTAGTGAACCAGTAAAATACAGTTCGGCAGTTTTGCTTAATGAACTCGAGAAACTTAATAGTAAAATAATTAGAAATATGAAAGAATATTTAACTTTGAGAGATATGTTTGCGGGAACAGATAATAACATATTAAAAAGATATTGTAAGATAATAAAACATTTAGCGTTAACTTTTGAAAAAAAATTATACAATAATTTCAATCCTAAAAATGTTTTGTTTTATGATTTTATGGAAAATCGTTCCCCTTTTTCGGAGTTAGACATGATATCAGGTTCCCAAGCAAAACAATATGTTAGATATAACAGTGACAATCAAGTAATTGATGTTTTAGACATTGTTCGATATGCTCCGTTAAAACTAAAGAATAATAATAATCAACAAATAAAATTGTCCGATATGTTTCGTTTCATCAAGTTTGACTTTAACTTTCAAAATGTACAAGTATTTTTAAATTTATTATACATGGCAACAGTTCGTCCAATTATGTTGATTGTACGTTTATATATTTTTTTGGTTCATAATTTTGTTTCAATTTTTAAATTTCGAGTTAGCGAATCAAAAACTCTTTTGAAAGATAAAATCATTGAACTGGGTCAACAAATTATTAATAGTATGAAATCATTTATGGATTTAAACTTATATCAAGATTATTTAAAAAAAAGCTTAAGCTGTATGTTTATTAAGACATATGAAGTTATTTCATCATTCAAAGAACGTAATGATTTGATTACAAATAGTGAAACGCAAAATATATCAAAAACTTACTATTCATACATGAGAAAATTATTTGTGAATAATACTTTTGTTGAGAATATAAATGTCACAAAATTCAATATTAATAAAATATATAGTATAGCTACTGAGGAAATAAATAAAATTACATTGTACGTTTCAGAATTAAAAAGATATCAATATTGTTTTGAAATAGCAAATCATTTTTATTATAATTCATATATAGATTGGCGAGTCACTATTAATACTATAAAACAAAATATTCCTTATAGTAAGTTAATGCAAATTTCTAAAACGTAATGTTTTGATTTTTATTAACTTCATTGCTGTTTGATATCCATAATTATCATAATAATAACTATTATGATATTTATACATCAAATAATAAGTTAACTAAAAATACTATGATATTTTTATATAAAGATAAAGATGTATATAAGACAAAACATAATAAATTGTGCATTGAAAATTTTTAATAGTAAAATTTTATGTAAAATAGAATTTAGATATGTTTAATGCAATCTTTAATTTCTTAAATTTAACAAGGTATCAAAATTATCTTTAAAAAAATTACAATTGTTCACTTTTATATAGGGTTAATGACATAAATACTGCAAATTAATAAAATATTACTCTTTTGAACATTTTAATTAATAATTATTTATTTAATTATAATTAAATAAAAAAAAACCCAGCACAATGGGGTCGGGGCTAAATGACGACGTGGCATAGTTGAGTCCAGTATAGATGATATCTGACAGTGATTAAAATCACTATCATAAAAAACGCTTCGATGCAAATCTGTAGATAGTGTTTAATTTTAGAAAATTGGTAGATTATTCGAAAAGGTACAAGATCTTATTATCATGTTTATATCCTGATTGCAATTTTTATGATTTATAAATGTAATATATGAATATATATATATATTTATATATATTATAATATTTAAATATATAATGGGAATTGGTTTTATTTAAAAAAAAAAGTATGAAAGAAGTATATAAATTGTATTGATCCATATATTTTTCAAAAAATTATAGCATTATAAAATTAAAAATATAAAAAAGAATTTTTTAGAAAAATATTATTATTTTTTTATCAACTTATTGATAGTTTTCACCATGAGAGACCAAAATTTTTTTTTTTTTACTTAATATAGTACATTACATTATCTTTAATTTAAAATATATATAAAAGTGTCAAAGTTTCCAAAACACTTGCAAAATTTAAATTGAAAAGTTAAATTTTTGTAATAAAGATGTCATTTAAAAACCCTCCTGTGCGCAGGTAAAGTGACAGATTTATAAAAAAGAAATATACCAAATGATAGGTAAAGACATCATGCATCTATAAATAAATATACAGGGTGGCCCACCACTCAATGACAACTTAAATAACTTTTGATCCAGTTAATATTTTTAGCTGATTTTGTTTTTTAATAATAGTTATACGTTAGGTCTATAGCTATATCTCAATAATTAATTTTTTTACATTTTATTAAAAATATTAATTATTTTTAAATTTTAAATAAAAAGTAAAAAAAAAATCTAAGATAGCTATTTTGTAGAGTAGAATTTAAGAAAAATTTTAGTAAAAAAATATCTTATTAATATTGTGTAGTAAATATTCTGTAGCGTTTTGAAGTTTGTGAAAATTTGATTTTTCATGTATTATTTTACGGTATTAAACATTGAAATTCGTATTGAGAAAAGGACAGAAGAAAACGCTATCTTTTCATGATTATTGGGTATACATATGATGATAATGTGTATACATTACAAACTTGTCATTAATACCATGATAAGAAATTAGATAAGGCAATTATTACTTATCACTCTCATTCAAAAGTATATTGAAAAGATAGCGTTTTTTAATAAAATGTAAAAAAATTAATTATTGAGATATAGCTATAGACCTAACGTATAACTATTATTTAAAAAAAAAATCAGCTAAAAATATTAACTGGATCAAAAGTTATTTAANGCTAAAAATATTAACTGGATCAAAAGATATTTATGTTGTCAGTGAGTGGTGGGCCACCCTGTATTTATTTATTTGATCATTTTTGATAATGTTATGGCAGTTTTAAGTAAAAAAAAATTGAAAATTTTCGAAAATTAGCTATTTTTAAATTTGTAATTTTTTTGGAGATTTCTTCCATTTCCGAGGAACGAGAGGAATTTTTTTTATTTTTTAAGGGTAAAAACTTTAATCTTTTGATGTGTCGTTGAAATAAATTGTTTCTGTGAGACCTGAAAATAGTGGTAACAGGTACAAAAAAAAAAAAACACATCATAGTAAAATAACAAATTAATTGTTGCTTATAAACTTTAATACGAAGTTAAGAAGGTATTAATTTTTTTATGATGTGCTTTTTATTTTTGCTGTTGCCACTCTTTCTCAGCTAACTCCAGACTAATTTTTTTCCATGATACATCAATAGATTACAAATCGTGTCTACTTGAAGACTCATTCTTTAAAAATTGAAAAAATTTCCTTTGTTCTTTGTAATTGGAGAAAATTCCTGGAAAATTAAAATTTTTAAAATCGGTAAATTTAGACAATCTTTAATTTTTTTTTTTCTTAAAACACCATAACATTATGAAAAATGAACGAATCAAAATATTTTTTTCATATTTAAGCATTAGGTATTTTTCATTACTATAATATAAACTTTTTGAAAATGTGACCCATTATCTGCACACACGGGGTCATTTGAAATAGCAACTTCTGCACAAAAATTTTTTTTTTTCAACTAAAACTTTAAAACTATTTATAGTAAATTTATGAGGAAAACTCAACAATTCGTTAAAATCACTATTTTTTTTGTAATAGACCATTCAAAAAAAAGTCTTATAGTTATTTCTATGTAACTCTTTGTGTTTAAATAATTATTTATATTAATACACTACACATAATAAATTATTTTTGGACGTATTTTTTTTAATTAAAATACAATTATTAATTATTCATACGTAACCTAATACACAAACATAAATATTTTATACATCAATTATAAGAATTTTGTTATTATTAAATATATATGCTAAACTTCATTGATGATTTGAAATCGGCGCTATAATGGTTTTAAAAAATTTCTGGTAGATCAGTAAATTGATTTATAATTTAAATGGTAATAGTACATTTTTTTTTGACAAGTATTGCATCAAGGTCTTTAACTTTTATAAATGATTGCCATAGAAAGAATAATTACAATATTAAATTTTAAAATTTATGTCGTATTTAATACTTTTTAATAAAGAATTGATATTTGATTTAATATAACAGCTAGAATAAATAAAATAACACTTAAAACTGGACGAAATTTTAAATAAATATATATGTTTAATGTCTTTTTTATCTCGATGCCTCAATTAAGTATTTAAATTATCTATCAAGAGTATCGTTAAAACACTAGCAATGACTCATCATACTATGTGCAAATCTTTTTTTTTACAACAAATGTAAATGTTGTTAATCAGTAGCCGGAAAAAGGAAAAAAACCCTCTTTTTCACTACATATTCTGACATAGTATAAAAATTGTAGGGGTCAGCCCTCTTATTCTTAATTTCCACTTGATACGATTTCCCGCATCATTTAAGCATTCCCGTCTCAGGTTAACTTTTTAGTCTTCCCCTCAACATTCTGAAACAAACATCATAGCTTGTCTTTCTACACCCATATAGAACTTACCTTTCAGTCTCATTAGAATTTTCTTATCACACACCAGATGCTCTTTTCTACACACCCACACTTCATTCTGTGTCTTACTCCATTATTATTATTCATTAATATATAATAATAAGATTATTTATTTATAATAAATATATTTGTATTTTTATACGAAAATTGTAATTTAAAGTTTTGTTTTTAGAACTATTTGAAAATCATGAAGACATATATCGTTCACTTTATTTTCCTGGTATTAATATAAATGATATAAAAAAACATATTCATAGCCCAAATGATGAAAATGATGACATGAACAATGATGATGATAAGGATTTTGATGTGAAAGTTCAGACATATTACACTCCTAAATATCTAGTTGATTATTTACTTTATGAGTAATTTTTACAATTTATTTTCTTTAAATGTGATGGAATTTAATTTTTTTTATAAGATATTTATGAGAATTAATTTTTGAACCAATAATACAAGTTTACAAAAAAATTTATAAAACAATATATTACTTTTTTTAAAAAAATCTCATTTTTATTATAAGATTTGTGAACATTTGTAGACTGTTCCTTCAAGATGAATCATCTTTAAGCTAAAAATGTTATAGATTTTAGAAATTTTGATATTTTAATAACAAAAAGAAACGCCTTTTTTAAAAAATTTGAAAAAATACTAAAAAAAACTTTCTTATTTGTTTTTTAACTTTATTAAAATGGTCACAATAACAAATCAAACAGTAAAACCAGAACTTCCTAAATTATTTTTTTAGTAATTTAAAATAAGAGTTAAAGGCGACGATGTTCTATCGGTGATGTAGAGTCCAAGGGTTTAGAACATTAAAGACAAGTTGGTATCATGGGATGTTGTCGTCAGTGCTTTTAGTGATATTCAGTTTATTGTATTAAATTGATCATAACATGATTATTATCTGAAGATAAGATTCATAGTATACAATTATAAATTTAATATGTATATATACAGTCTAGTCGCGATAACTCGAAGTTGAAAGGGGATAAAAATTCACCTCGAGATATGTATTATTCGAGATACCTAACTCGAATTTATCAAAATAAAATCAAAACTTCGAGTTACCTATGTAATGAAATATAATTTTAAAATTATACGATAAAAACGTCATGACAAATATAATACATTTATGTTTATACATAAATGCTATACAAAAACTAAATAAAATTAAAAAAATAAATACAATGAAATTATAAGTATGTACACATGTATTATTTATGAGATACAGTAGAAAAATAATTTGTTAATAGTTTTTGATTTTTTGGCTGTTTATTGACAAAATCTTCTAATTTGTCTATGGATTCGAAAATAGAAGTATTCACGCCTTCGACAGATTCAACAAATTGTCTAACAGTTAGTAATGATGACATTGCTTGATTCGCCGTAATCATATTTAAAGTTGTTTCAGGCTCATCATTTTCATTATTTTCGGAACCACTATTCGATATATTTATACCCATGATTTCGTTATCAATTAACATTCCACTGACTACAACATTATCATCGATTGTAACATATGATTGAAATGTAAACTCTTGATCTATACTAAGTTTATCTGCTACAATTTGCCAATCATCTTCTGCATCATCATCGTCATTGTTTTCTAAACCATCACCATCACACTGCTCATCATTAAAATAGATTCCAGCTTTTTTGAAACAATTGACACTTGTACTTTGTTGTACATTACGCCATGCTTTTTCACACATACGCATGGACTGTAATAGATTTATTGAACATGGTCTGGCTTCATCAATATCGTAAACAATTTTTCGAATAATTTCTTTGCGGTATAATGTTTTGAAATTTTGTATTATTCCCTGATCCATCGGTTGTAGTTTAGATGTAGTATTTGGAGGTAAAAAATCGATTTTTACAGATTTTAAATTGATATTACAATGAGCTGTACAGTTATCAATAAATAATAAAACATTTCTTTGATTTAGTCACACTTTTTGATCAAATTTTATAAGCCAATTTTTAAATAAATCACCAGTCATCCATGCCATTTTGTTTGACTCATAATCTAATGGTAAACTCAAACCCAACCCAACTCCTATAAAAAAAAAATGTGGTTTAGTTGATTTCCCGATTATAAGTGGTTTAATTTTTTCGGAACCTGACATATTTGATCCTAAAAGAATTGTTATCCGTTCCTTGCTTTGTTTGCCACCTGAACAAGTTTCCCCTTTCAAAATAAAAGTGCGGTCGGGTAGGCATTTAAAAAATAATGCTGTCTCATCCACATTAAATACATCATCGGGAGAATATTCTTTTATGATGTTTGATAACTTTCCTAACCATTCATTACATGAAGAGTCATTTACAGAAGCACTTTCACCACATATTTTACAAAAAATTATGTTATGACGATTTTTCCAATTTCCTAACCAGCCTTGACTTGCTTTAAAATTAAAATAACCAAATTGAGTTGCGAAATATTCTGCTTTTTCTTTTAGTATTGATCCACATATAGGTATATTTTTATCTCTACATTGAGTAAACTATTTGAATAAACATACCTCTACATTTGGATATTTTGCTGGTTTTGATCTTTTACAGTCACCTTTATTGTTTTCAAATTTTTTTAAAATATCCGCCTTATTTTTTAAAAATGTCGACAATGCTGTCTTGTTTTTTCCGGTTACCTTTCTCCACCAATTGTATCACACAAATTTTGTCAGCTATAGTTAAATCGTTTAATTTTCGTTTTTGAGACATGTTTAAAAACATTAAAAAATACGCACGACAAACACGACAGGTAGAGTATAGACACATACTAACCAATACATACTTATTATTATTGTGTGTGCGCTAATAATCAGTTTCTATCTACTCGTTTAATCTTTATTATACAGTACTGAAGTAGATAAAACATAATACATAATAATGAACACAATTATCATGAAATACCCAGAATATCCAGATATAGAAGATATAAAAATATACTTCGACTAAGCTATTCATCACAATTTTATATTCGAGTTAACAAGACTCAATACATTGAGTGTTATTATAATTTCTAAGGGAATTAAAAAAAAATGGAGTTGTTGAGTTCTTCGAGTTATTGAGGTTCGAGTTATCGCGACTCGACTGTATAAAGAATAAATAGAGTATAAATGTAAGATGCGTAATGCAAATCATTGGATATACTACGACAATTTACTTTAATTTATTTAATTTTTATTTTATAAAAAGTAATGATAATTAAAAGATTACTGTTTCGTTTTCTTACCAACTCATAATTATGGAATTTTTCCAAAAAAATCAGCACAGTCATAAAGGCCAAAACAGCACATTTTATCGTTGAGAATCGATTTATGTACACGTTTTATTTTGTTATTTTTAGTGGTGCAATGTTTATTAGCTGAGCAATACATGTATATATTTATATTATCGATTTTATTCCAAAATTGCGTAATTTCATCGTTTTGAAAATTTTTTTTTTTTGATAAAGCCATATTTACATATCTGCAGTGGATGGTATAAAATAATAACTTAAGAGGGCGTTCTAGTAAAAACGATACGCATACAACGCTCCAGAGATGGCGTTGTGTTCCATATCGGCGGCAAGGTCACACCGTTAGCCCCTACTACCACACTATAGCAACCATCTCTTGTGAATCATTGTAAACTGGTTCAGTGTTGTTGCAACCATAGTAAAATGAATTAGAAGTACACATTATCATATTCCGCGTTTTTATCGTATTACGCGCATATGCATTGCTTTGAGTTTTTGTGCATTCGTATACGATCGGTAAAACATGATTACTGTCGAATGCACTTTAAAAACATGCTTTTCTCGAATTGATAATTCTGATATGATATCAATGATAGATATAATTTTCAAAACAACACCACATTCTCTGTGATTTTTATACTTAGTGAACAATGTTTACTGAACGTACTTGAACTTAAATAAACACAATATTTAATAACTGATCGTTCGTAATTTACAACTATAAAAAATGATTATAATAACTGTAGGAACAAAAAAAAAAGAACAAAATATATTTCATTTTTATTTTTTTGTAATGGTCAATGTTTATTTTTTAACTTTTTTTTTTTTGAAAGATCATACTTTATAATATTTTCTTTTATATACGGTGGATCAATAATATCACTTTTTAACAATCGCTTACTGTACTATGGATCTATAATTTCTCTCAGTAAACAATCTTCATAAAATCTAAAACATAATTTATTATCTTTTTTTTTTTAATTCAAACATTTTTATCACGTTTATTAGNTGTTCATCATTACCAATTGGATTACGCATTAACTGGCTCCCCGGCGGGGAATCGAACCCCGGTCTCCCGCGTGACAGGCGGGGAGCCAGTTAATGCGTAATCCAATTGGTAATGATGAACACCACACAATATGTTAATATTCGATAGGCAAGTTCCTCTTTNAGATTTCATTATACAAATATATAAGTATGAATATTATTACGTATTTTCAACATACGTACAAAGTTAGAAAAGATTCCATTTTTGTACTCCAAAACTGGTCGTCGCGTTCAACAATTTGTAAGTAAGTCCATTTTGGAGTGTAAATATAAAAAAAACATTTTTGACGATCAGTTATGTGCAGTTGTCCCTGTATTTGAAAATAATACTGATGGTCTTTTTTGAGTTGGTAATTTTCCTTTTTACCAACTATGTAAGATATCTTATCAAAAGTAAAATTAAAAATATTAAAATACATCATATCTATAATATGTTATTGGAGGGTCCGTAATATACCATTATAATTAGTTCTAATTTTTAAAATATTAACTAAATAATGTAAGATGATTGCTTACAAACCTTTTTTGATCAAATTGCTTCCTCGAGAGTACCGCAATCTCTTACCGCAAAAGGACATTTAATTTCAACTATACTATTTGTTTCTACTAGCCCATCTAAATAATTCAAACATACATCGTTTTTTGATAAATAGTTTGTAATTTTTTATTTGTATTTATTTAAATAATATATCATATTGTTTAGCTTTATTATATCAAAAATATACCTGGAGTTGCAGCTAAGTATGGAATTATTTTATCAATAAATAAACCACATTTTTCAATTTTTTATTTATTATTTTTTCGAGTGAATTAATTGCAATATCTTCCATTTGTTTTCCATATTCCATAGGAGACGAAGTCGAAATTGAAAAAATTTTGAATATTAGCGATTTTTAAATTTGTAATTTTTTTGGAGTTTTCCCCCATTTACGGGGAACGATGGAATTTTTTTCAATTTTTGAGGGTAATGTCTTCGACTAGATACGATTTGTGATTTTTTGACGTATCATTGAAAGAAATCAGTTCGGTGAGAGCTTAGAAAAAGTGGTAACAGACACAAAAAAAAAAAAAATAAACACATCTTAGTAAAACCAATACCTTCTCAGCTTTGCATCGAAGCTAAAATACAGAAATAATTTAATAAGCCATTATGATGATCATTTATCTTTTAAAAATTTAAAACATTTTCAAAAGTTAAGTTTAAAAAGTTATTTTTTCAAAAAAAAGGCGCATTTTAAAATCTTTTTTATGTTTTCAAAAAAAATAACACCAAATGAAAAGGATATATCTAATATATCAATCATAAAAAATTTGTTTGATCTATTTATTTTTCAGAAAGTTATGGCTATTTTTATCAAAAAAGTATGAAAAATGTTAAAATTTGTCGATTTCAAGTCATAATTTTTTTGAGATTTGTTCAATTTACGGGGTAAATTTTTTCAATTTTCGAGAGCAATGTTTTCAACAAAATTCGATTTGTAATCTTTTGACATATTGTTCATTAAAATCGGTCCAGTAAAAGCTGAGAAAAGTTGGCGACAGACACAAAAAAAAACACCATGATAGTAAAATTAATTTCTTCTCAGTTTCGCATCGAAGCTAAAAATTCTTGAATATATTAAAAATGAGCACAGGAACAACGATGAATTGCGAAGTGAAAACATTTTTTAGTTGGGACACTATCTAATATTTCCCCATCAATGAAGAATTGTCTATCTGCCCTTTTATGGATCTGATTGTATTACAGCGATCGCTATTACATCAATAAATAATATACTTACTTTGAATTTTTATTATATCTTATTATATTATATTTTATATATATTATATTTTATTATATATTTTAAAACTAATTGACGGGTAATTTTTTTTTTATTAGAAAATATTTTTTTATTATTTTTATTACCCATTTAAAAAACCTTGTACAACACCACACTTTAATAATGATTTTAGCCTAAATGCTTGCAAACATTTCGTACAACTCGCGCAGTGCTGCAGTAGATAGACGAAATTAGTTTTGCTTTATTCACTCTAAGCACATAAAGCATAGTTGGGGATACATTTATGATTTTTTTTAATCACATCAAAGGACTTAGCATGATATCTTTATTCACTAGTAATAGGAGAAAATCAGATATTATATTGTCATCCGGAACACGATATTTAATAAAAATTCTGAAAAGTAATAACAATTCAAACATTGAATGCGGGCATAATAAAATTGGTCCGCACGTGTTAGCAAAATTATTTAAAGAAATATTGATAACATTTTCGGCGAAATATCGAGTCACACCGCACGCCGCAACATTATCTGTCAATATTTTTAAAATATAATCGATANCCACACCGCACGCCGCACTATCATCTGTCAATATTTTTAAAATATAATCGATAGGAGCAGCACTAGTCGGCAAAAAAATCTACAAAAGTGGTCTAAAACATATCTTAAAAGAATACATTTTACTCACTCTGTATTACATTTAGAGCTTTCACCTATTACAAAATTGAAAGAGGACAATATTTCGAAGAAAATCTTATAGCCATTTTGGGATTAACCTAATATTAAGCTTGATAACTGAATTTGAAAATGTACTTTTTTATTAAACTTCAATCAATTATAACTCTTTACTAATACAATATATCCAAAAACACATATGAGATCATCTCCAAAATATTGTTCTCTTTCGTTTTTATAATGGGTGTTATTGCTCTAAGTGCAGTACTTAGTGTGTAAAATGCATTTTAAAAAGACATGTTTTTACGCTCTAAAATTGGCTGTATAACGTCCTCTTAATACGATGTCTTTAGATTTTCTCATTTTTGCCTTTATGGATTAAATATTCATTTCTTTATTAAGTATACTATTTTATTATGTTCCCAAAAATATCGTTTTTTAATTTTATAATATAGTTTAGTCTATTAAAAAGGTTGGATTTTTAAACGAAATTGAAAGATCAAGGTCAAAATCAAATAAATTCAATGCTTACAAAAAGAATTACCGAAAATATTATCAAAGAGTAATACTTTGACTAATTAAATAATAATCTAAGTTGTAACTGTAATAGACGAATGGATTAGATAACATTTTGAATGTTAGATACCAGTTTTGTACTGTTCAATTAATACATTTCAATATATTTTTTCTAAATTATGTGATACATAATATACATTATGTATATGTATAATGTAATGTAATAAAAAGTAAATAAAGGGGGGTGAGCGATAAGATAGAGATAGTAGGAAAGGGATTATAAGTTATTTGAATTGTATTAGATTCATTCATATCATCTTAATCCTACCTCTTATCCACTCTGTCCTATTTCTTAATATTACATGAATATAGTGCATGTCTTAAGACTACACTTACCTTGATGTCCAAATGGATTCGTAGATAGATGGTGAATTGTGATGTTCCTTGTTGATGTCGATATTTTAAGTTAATTTAAATAAATAAAAATACAGATATGAGGGGCAACATACGGAGTTTATTTCTATAACTTGTATTAATTATTTTGACAAATATATATAAGTCTTAAAATTAACAAAAGTAACGTGAATTTTACATTATTAACTTTTAATATGAGAGGGGAATAATAAGTGAAAATGAAAGTGAGAGTATGCGAGAGAGATAAAATGGAAAGAGAGTGTCTGTGCTAATTTTACTAGCCCTTTTATATTAAATTAGTTGGTAAGGTAATGAAGGGAGGCTAGTTTTTCTTAAAAATTTAACTATTTAATCTTGCCGTCTGTTCGGCGCCACAGATACGCTTATGGTAATTAAAAAGATGGACATTAATGTAAACATCGCTCCAAATGAACGATGTATTTGTAAAAAGTAATAAAATAATAGTCGGTCAGAAAAGTATTTAAAATTGATAATTATTTGTGTAAAGATTATTCTAGAAGTTTCTCGGATAGTCTCGAAACTTCTATTTTGATTCATTACAGTAATCCTTTAAGAATATGAAATTTATTTGATAAATATTTATAAAAAAAAATTTACAAGTTTTTATTGGGAAATTTTAACTTACAAGATTATTTTTAAGTAAAGACCCTAATCCAACCCTCAAGACTTTATAATGTTTATACGTATAAAATGCCAACACATTAGTAAAATTACTAAATAGGGTATTGATCTATTACTTTATCGTTATTTACTCAGATTATTAGTTCTAAATAATTGGGATGATACAAACTTACTTAGTTCTTTTAGACAGTTTGTATAAAGATCGTCGATAGTCAAAATGATACGTATGAAACTCTTTCTTAAATTGTGCTAAATAGTACACAAGAAAATTCTGTAATGTATCTTTCTACATATATCTATTATTAATATATTACATAATATATATATATATTAAATTAAAGCTAATGTAATATACTTTATCATTGAAAAAAAAAATTTCGGACTTTATTTTATCTTCATAGTGAAAATGGCTACCGAATGCTATTTTTGTGTGAAAATTTTCGATTTTGTATTTTACATTTTAAACTATATTATGCTATAACTTTTTGATAAATGTATGGATCAATACAATTTTTTCATAAGAAGTAGTATTTATATACATCTTTCATTCAAGATACTGATTTTTAAATCGGACCATTTCCCTATATACGAGGGGGGTTCAAATCTAAAAAATTCATGTAGAAAGTAGAACTATTTCAACTTAACTTTTGAAAGTGTTCCGGAAAGTCTGACAATTTTATATATATCTTAAATTAAATCTAATGTAATGTACTTTATTATGGAAAAAAAAAATTTCGGACTTTATTTTGTCTTCACCGTGAAAATGGCTACCGAAAATTCTCGATTTTATTTTTTAACTTTATAATGCTATAACTTATTGAAAAGTGTATGAATCAATACAATTTTTTGGTGATAAATAATATTTTTTAATAATCCCTTTTTCATTTGAAATATTTTATCTTAAAAGGATATAAATAAGGAAATAACAGATCTTGTAGCTTTTATAATAATCCATCTAAAGAATTGCAACAAAACGTTTTTTATGATAGTAATTTTAATCACTGTCAGATATTATTATACTATGCAAAAAAATCGAACTTTACTAAGAAATTTACTGTAAATAGTAATTATAAATTTTCCTGAGTTCATATTAATCTTAACAATACCATTTTTCCTATTCTATTATGTCAATTTCAAAACTTGCAAGTTGAGCTAAAATTTATGTAATAGATATTTAGCACTTATAATTTTATTTTATTTATATTTTCATAATGATTATTTTTTTAATAAACCACATTATTATGGGAGATGATAGATATAAAACACCAATACCCGTATGTAACATTAACTTAAAATAATAGAATAGACTGTTTTCGCGATTGTGCTCTCTCGGACTTTTTCACACTTGGTGTTTTTTTTATCTAGCTCTCTCATAAGTAATGTAATTTTAAAAAAAATAACTTAATCTTTTTATTTTTTTACTCTTAGTTTTAAATTTTTAAGAATAAATAAGACAATTAACTTTTAATTTTGTATTTGTGAATTGTTTCAATTAAGAATTTTTTTTAATTCATCAATTGGAGTGTCTATTAAATAAGTGTATTTCAAAAATCTACATTAGTACATCTAGCGGTTGAAATTATTGGTAAAATAATAATTTGTGACATGTTACTAGGGATTGGTATTCATAATCTATTTGGTTCTATACATATTCATTTTGAAGTATAAAAGAATAGATATATATATATTCCGATCACAAGTATAGAAAAGAAGCTAAGTGAATTAATAATTCAAGTTTTAATATTTTTATACGATTGCAAAATAAATAATGATTTTGGGAAGAAAAAAATTTTGAATCATGCTAATGTAACGTTCACAATTGACTGTGACTGCTTTTTCGTTCTCTTTAAAGAACCATGGGCCAATAATGCCAATTCTGGACATTGCACACAAAACAGTCATACGTCCTGTATGCAGAGAATACTCATGAAATTTTTTCGGGTTTATGAGGCTCCAATATCACATATTTTGTTTGTTAACGCATTCTGAAATATGGAAATGCGCCTCGTCACTGAAGTAAACAAGGGCGTCCTGAGGCAGGTTTTCCAGGAAAGCTTCACATGCATTTTTTCGCGCAACACGATCGCGTGGATTAAGTTATTGCACTACTGCCAATTTGTATGGGTGAAAATTGAGTTTTTCATGTAGAATTAGTCTCACTGTGTGATTAGAAATTCCCAAAGCAGCAGAATGTTTGCGTGCAGATCGCCTAGAGGATTTCAAAAGCGCCATCCTTACCCTTTCAATATTTTCTGGCGTTCTGACGGTTCTGGAAGGTCCATTATGTTTTTTCTGCACACTACTGGTAACTCTAAACGTGTTCACCCACAAACAAATCGTTTTCCGATCAGGCACATGACCTGCAGGCGCAATATTGAAATGTTTTCTGTATTCACGCTGAGTCGCGATGATCGAACGGCTGAAAGAAAAGTAGGCCTCTACGGCGAACGGGCGCTCTTGGTTTGTCCATTGCATTGTTGACACTGAACTAGTCATAACAAAAACCTTAGATAACGTGCTTTCTAACGCATCATAAATCAACGCTCTACTATTAATAACCGCTAAATGGTAAGAGTTTCAGATAAGGAAGTAACCACGCCCCACCCTGTATAATATCAATTGATTTTTAGAAAATAAATTACATAATAGCTTGATTAATTACAGTAACCTCAATTAAGTAATAAAATTATATTAATTGTTTTTTTTAATATTTACGAGTTCAAAATGTATTTATTACAATCACAAAAAAAACAACAATATTGATAGGTCACGGCATATTGGGTATCTAGCATAAAGATGACCCACTCTAGATTGTAATCTGACAGTCATTAAACTCACTATCATTAAATGTTTATTTGTGTTTGTACAAAAAGAAAGTTTGATTATTCGGAACAAATATTTTTTGGATGGGAAGATAAAATTTATGAATTATGAATTTTTTTAAACATCATAATTTTGGTTTAAACTTTTTAACTTTTGCGGTATTTTAATGACAAAATTTGATGCCAAAAAATCTTTTTAGTACATTTTTTTTTTCAGAAACTTTTAGTTATGTTCTTTTAATCCATTTCATATTTCAATCGATTTCTAATTTTTTTTTTTTGTATTGTTTTACGATCTTGAACACACATGGTTTGCTGAAAATAGCCAATTTTATCATCTCATTATACAAAAATAACTAAACGAATTTTTTTCAAATTTACATACTACTTTCATTTAGGCAACTAAAATGTCTGATGAAAATTTGATTATGGAAAAATATTTTAAACACCACTTATAGAGCTTCAAATTTTACAATTTACGTATTATGGAAAATCCACAAAGGTAATTTCATTATTTAATTTTAATTTTTTGCATTTATTTTGCATTCTGCACTAAATGAAGTTATTGGGATTGATAAAAAAATCCTAGGAACGATGGCTAAGTTTGGAAAAGCTCCATTTATTTTCTTTATAAAGTTAAGAACATCAATAAGCATTGTTGATTTTTCGACTAAGTTTTGACAAATAAAGAATTTTTTTAATTTTTTTCATCTTCAGATTAAAGATGTAATGACAAGTCCATAAAATATCTCATTTGCCCTTGAGATTTAAAACTAAGTTTCTCAATTGTATATAGAAACACCAAATATTCAATTAAACTTAGAAGTTTGTTCAAATTGAGTTGTGATTGATTAAACAGTGCTTCCATCAACATAAAAAAATATAAAAAATTTTATGTAAAAATCACTGTTTAAAATAAAATATTTTAATAGTTAAAAATGCCATAACTTTTTGAAAAATGAGCAAATTAAAATTATTTTTTTATATTGAAATCTTATATTTTTCTTTCATTTGATTTAATTTTTTTGAAAATCTGACTCTAAACCTGCTTACAGGGGGAATTCAAAAAATTAATTTTTGCACGCTAGTTAAGCTTTTTCAATTTTTGAAAATGTTCCGGAAATATTGACACTTTTATTTAATCTTAAATTAAAGCTTATATTATTATTTAGAATAAAGTTCTATTAACTTATTTAAATTTTTTTGTTTTTTTAAAGTCAAAAAAGTAACTTTAAAATTTGAATTAGCTTAAATTGCCAATTTTATAATCAGCGAAAGCGACCAACAGTGGCAATTAATATATTGCATTTTTTATATCTTAGACAATTTTTCTAATCATTTAATTTTTATCTTATTTAGATTCATTAACTTCAATAAATATCAAGGATCCCATTAATGTAGTCTCCCCTCATGAGAAGAAATTTCTTATTCATGTTAATATTATTTTACTATGCATTTCTTTTTGTGGCTACGATTTATTTTTCCAACCCTCAATTCACCTACTTTTTTCAACAATATTTCAAATGATTACAATTCGTATTTAATTGAAGATATTACCCTTAAAAATTAAAAAATAAATCCCTTAATCAAATAAAAAGTAATCTAAATAGTTTTATCCATACAAACAATTAAAATGATTAATTTCTAATATTCTTAATGTATTTATTGTCGAATTAGATTTGATATGATAAAAGTATTCAACTGCGAAAGTAAATAATTTAACTTTGTAATTTATTAATTTTTTAACTCTATTTGTGTGTGTTACTAACAGTCTATAATATTCTAAATTTTTGGTAACATGTTGTGTTATAATATAAAATACAAATCTAAAAAAAAAAAATGATTATTAGTTTCACCTGAAATTTAATAATCGATTTTTACAATTATAATCAAATTTTATAATACGCCTAATTGAGTAGATCTTTTTAAAAACCTTTTTTTTATTGGTTTTTTTAGCTAAAGTAATTCATTAAAAGTAATTCAGTTCTGTATATTTCAATAGGAGAATCTTTTTAAACACCAATAGTTAATTATAAATGATTACTTTGATTTATATTGAAGTGATTACGATAAAAATGCAAAAAAAAATAGAGTTTTTCTGATAAATTTACTATAAATAGTATTTATAAAATTTTCTGACTGCATATTAAACTTAACAATTTCATTTTTTTCTATTTAATGACGTCAATTTTAAACTTGTAAGTTGAGCTAAAAGTTATGGTAATAAATTCATGTTATAAATAGGAAAATTTAATAAGAAAATCCACCATTTTCTTAGAATTAAACACTATCTCCAAAATTGCATCGAAGCGTTTCTAATAATAGTGATTTTAATCACTGTCAGATTAAATCTATACTGGAACCAACTATGCCACGTCCCCACTGTGACGCGACCCCACTGTGCTGGGTTTTTTTTACTTGAAACAGCCATAACTTTTTTAAAAATAACCAAATCAATAAAATTTTTAATTTTTTTATAGATACCTTAGGCATTTACTTATTTTTTGATATTTTTTTGGTGAACATTTGACCTATTACCTGCCTACAGTGGGATTTCAAAATGACAATTTTTCAGAAAAAATAAACTTTTGCAAGTGTTCCGGAAACTCTGACACTTTTATATATATATCTTAAATTAAAGTTAATGTAATATACTTTAATATGGAAAAAAAAAATTTCGGATTTTATTTTGTCTTCATGGTGAAAATGGATATCGGAATGCTATTTTTATATGAAAATTCTCGATTTTATATTTTATATTTTTAACTTTATAATGCTATAATTTATTAAAAAGTATATGGATCAATACAATTTTTTTTAGGAGAAAAAATATTTATATCCCTCTTTTATTTGACATACTTTTTTTTTAATAAAACCATTTTTCTTTATATATTTATATATTATAAATATATATATAAATAATTCAATATGTATCTCGAAAAATTGCAATGGCATTCTTTTACAGATGTAACTTACTGTTGAAATATTAAAAAATAGACACGTTATAATAGAAAAGAAAATCATTTAAAAAAAATATGTATAGGAAATCTAGTAAAATACATAATAAAATATAGATTATGACTTAATCCTAGCGTTACTTGAATATATAATTATTATTACGAGTTTTTTTAAAATGACTTATGATCTTTCGAATTATTTTGATTTAATAAATTAAATTGGTAACATAATTTTATCATACAGTCTTTTAATGTGTATCAAGGTCTCTTCATTTTTTTTGAAAGTAAATAATTTGATATTAAAATATCATTGTATTTTTTCATATTAAAGTTTGATTTATGATTTATTTTTGCCTTTATTATATTTAAAATATTTTAAGTAAATATAAATTCGATTGAACTATACAACTGTAAATTCCCTATTTAGTTCCTATACAGAGTGTTCCATTAGGTTCATAATTCTTTAATAACTTTTGATGTAGCATATATTTTGCGTTAATTATTTATTTATTTTTGTAATCATATTTACAGTTAGGAACTACGTTAAAAGTACGTTTTTCATTATTTGTCTCCTATAAGAAAGAAAAACAGAACTATAAATCTCTGGAATTCACTTTTCACTTGTTTGTAGATTTTTATTATTTTTAATCTTGATAATCTTTCTGAAATATAGAATAAATTCATTGATTTATTGGTAAATTTGAAGAAAATCACTGTATACATATACTGTTAGAAATAATCTAAATTTCCCATACGACCGTATGATATTTTTAATATACACGTTATTTTATACACAATAAATATAATTTTGAAATAAGTTAAACATAATAAAAATTAAATTTAACTATGGAATTTGAAAGTCCCTATTTGATTCTTATACAGAGTTTCCCACCTTATATTGATAATTTTTGCTACTTTTTTCTAAAAATTTCTACAGTTTTGGGATACGTTAAATGAATATTTTTTATTTTCTCCAAAGTTTGGAGAAAATATTTATTTGTCTCCAATAAATAAATAAAAAACAATAAAACAATAAATGAAAGAAAAAAACAGAACTATAGTTCTCTGGAGTACAATTTTCATTTATAATAAGATATTTCTAATGATAATTTAAATATCATCAAGTAAGAGCAGCTGTTGATAATTTATAGACGTACGGTGATAATAGTTCTAATCTTGATGAACTTTCTGAAATATTGAATAAATTACTTAATTATACATCAGCATTGTAATAAATAATCCAAAAATTGTAATAAATTAGCATGATATTTTTAATATACACGTTATTTTACACACAATGAATGTAATTTTAACATAAAGTATCGAAAATTTGTACACAAATATAACATTTTAATCCCTGCTTATTTTAATTTTCCTTCACATTTAATGCCTTCAAAGATTCTAATGCATTTACGTGAAAATTTGAATATTTTTTAAAAATGTAGGCATATAAAATAAGGACAAAAAGCTTTAAATAATGTGAGACAATTTTTTTGTGATATTATGTCTATTTCAATATTTCTTAAATTGTACAATTGTATATTTTTGTTATTGTTAATGATTATTGTTACAATACTTCATTCAGTACAATACGTCACCATTTACCATTTCAACAATATAGTATACATAAGTATACCGAGTAATTCCCTGCAGTGTGATACGCAAGGATCACGGGCTTAACAACCCCGCGGACTCTAGTTAATTCAGTGGTTGGTGACGACACATACCACTGCTCTTAGCCGGTCATGACTTGGTTAGTTGGGACCGGTAGGCCTGGGCATACCTGCTTGCTAACAGCGAATAGGCCCCCTAACCCAGCCATACCAAGTGAAAGGGTTGCTAACTTGTCACAGGGTAGTTAGCCAAAAGGTAAAGTGACCAATGGGATCCTCTATGGTACCTGGCGCACCATAGAGTATACAGCCTTATCACAGTATCGAGCTCTGCCGTGATGGACCTTTATTTCTCAAATACTTGTGGAAACTATATGGACAAAAACATAGAAAAACCACATAATAACGAATTTGAGATGAACAAGGATCCTACAGACAACTTCTCGGAACAAAAGCGTAAACTAGCGACTCTTCGCAGAAGAATCGCGAACTCAAAGGTCTCAATGCGAATAACGGGACACTTGATGAACCGTCAACTATCAAAGAGTCAGCAACTTACGCGACAGAGTATCGGAATCACCATTGTGCAGGAAGTGTGGAGGAGAAGAGGAAGACTTATTTCATATTATGTGTGAATGTGAGACATTTTCCACACTAAGATCAAACTACTTGAGTAAACCTTTTCCTGAAAAGAAGATATTAAAAACCTAAGACCCAGAGAGTTACTGAATTTCGCTGAAAAGACAAGTCTCTTTGGTCATCCAAAAGGGTGATTTGATGGTCTTATACAATGATAAGTATATTGCAATAACACTTCGGTGATAACACTTAGGTGGGTAAACCGAATCAAGACAATTCGATATGAGGTGCGTACAATGGACCAATAGGTCTGAGTATATGGGCATTATATCCACCTCTATAATAACTAAAACTAACTATACCGAATATTTCATAACATGTTTGACCTTAGAGCCTCAAACCTAGATACATACTATAATTTTACGCTTACGATATTGGTCACACTGACTTAACACACGCGCGCGCGCCCTTATTATTAATACACATTCACATGCGGTGAAGTGGCGGACACTTTTTTTTATTATTTAAACGTAACGTATATTATTATTATTATGGTAACAAGTATTCTATCGCGAGCCGTTGCTGCCATTGTGATAACGAGTTCTCGAAGGCGTCTGGAGTCCATACCAATGCATTGTTGAATTTCCGTCGAACGTTTGGTTTGCTTAATATGGGTGATTTGACTATTGAACACTCCAATTGAGAAACCACCATTGTTCTAGTCCTCAAACCTGATAATACTGTCCGGGTATGTGGTGATTTTAGTATTCTTAATAAGTAACTCTTAATCTTATCCTTCGAGGTATTCATAATCCATTACCTAAAATAGTTTATTTATTTGCCAAACATTGTAATAATATCTATTTCAGTTAAATAGATATTAAAAATGCCTATGCTCATATATGTTTAACAGATGAATAACAGAAATCAGTAGTAATTAATACACATATGGATATTTTTGTTTATACAAGATAACCATATAAAATTAATTGTACAGTAATTTGGTAGGCATTACCAAATTTCAATGTGATATATCTATATCAGATAAAACAAAAATAGAACACGACAAAATTTAAAAGTTAGTATTGATTTAACTATTGGATGTAGGACTTAAATTGATGTAAATTTCTATCCATAAAATATATAGGTCATGTCATTGTCAAAAATATTATTCATTCAACTGTTATAAACCTATAATTTTATGTTTATTATATAACTAGTAGAAAGTGTATTGCAATAATATTTAACAAGTAATCATTAATACTGTAAATTTTATGTTAAATGTACCTTTAATTGTTAATGTCATTATTTCTAATAAAAAGGGACCTGACTATTGGCTCGGTTGTCGGTGTTCCATCGGCGAATGTTACATTATCGTTATTATTTTGACCTTTGCCTATGACACTTATCGGCATAGTCTAATTGGACTTGCCCAGTTTACAACTGTACAATTATATTTTATACCATATAATCAAAATATAGGCAACTATAATTTCCTGTTAGTACTCAAGAAATTTACTATTAGGATACTAAAGGCGTACCAGGAAAGTTCTACGTCAGGACATACAGGTATATCTTGTACTATAAATAAGCTACAATAAAAATATTATTAGCCTTCTCTTACGAAAGATATGGCTGCTTATATCAAAACATGTCTTTTGTGTCAAATCAATAAAAGAGTCACGGGGAAACCTACAGAACTGCTACAGCCCATCTCAGTTATAGATAGAACTTCATTATCTATAGAGTAACCATTGACTTTCTCGGGGTACTATGCAATATTAATGGAAAGAAATTTATAATAGTAGCAACTTGCAACATGACCAAGTACATTTTCACTAAAGGAATTCGCTCTGCAGACGGCGAGTCAGTCATAAAATTCCATTGTGAGTAAATCTTCAAATGGGGCTCAATCTATAGCAAGTGATCGAGGAACTGGTACAAACTTATAACTGATAACTTAGACATCAAGCAGATGTTCAGTTCAGCCTACTCACCTCAAACCCAAGGATTTGTAGAACAATCATATGTTTCATTTAGCTACAACACTTCCCGTAAGGGAATCCATAAGGATCACGGACTTAACAACACTGAATTATAATTATGTTTTGAGTTTAATATTACACATTATATGAATTTTAATGAATATTAAATTTTCAACTTATTTTATGTTTATCTATTATTTGAACTGGTAGGAACTATCGTATACATTAAATAATCAACCATGTAACATGAGACATATGTTGACGCATCTAATGTTTCATTATACAATTTGATCGCCTCGCCATCAATACTTGCATCGTTGTAAAAACTAGATAAAGATGTCTCGATTTTGACAAAACCAAGTTCTGCAAACTTATCATCATTTACCCAATCGTCTTCATTTTCGTCCAAATCATGTGTTCTATTTAAAGTTTTGTATAAATCATCTTTGCATAAATTTTCTATGTAAAAAAAATAGATTCAGTTTTTAAAGAAATCAATATTATCCTCATTGATAAGTAAAAATGAAAATAATCCATTTTTTTTATCAATAGAGTATTTTCTTAAAATTGTATATATTCTATTATATGATATTGTTTTTTCAAAGTAAAANTTCTTAAAATTGTATATATTCTATTATATGATATTGTTTTTTCAAAGTAAAATTAAATTTTATCCATGCTTAAAATATAAGTTAATACCAAATATAAGTTATAATATGGATAAATTATAATTAAAATTTATTTTTATTTAAACTATTAAATGTTAAAAAAATTAATATGTACTTAAAATAAGCTCTAAAATTAAAAAAAAAAAATAGCCCTATTCTCAAATTACTCTTTAAAATAGAATGTTTTGTAATATAATCTTAAAATTTTAGAATATTCTAATCATATCACTATAATCAATGCTCTCTGAAAATAATGCTAACAGTATAATAAGAAAAAATTATTTATTATCAAAAATAAACAAATTCAAACATAGTCCAAAATTTTAAAACCTATAAAAAAACGGTAGCCCAATGGAATCGCGACATAGTGTGGACGTGGCATAGTTAGGATAAATTAGATTTGCAATACATATTAATAGACAATTCACAATTCAAGTCTGTAAAAGTGGATGCGCTGTCTGTTTTTTATTATAAGAATTATTTACAATAATGGTAACTTGACACCATCACATATCTAAAGTTTTAATATAAAACTATTTTGATTTGTTCATTTTCAATAACTTAGGGCAATTTTTAGAAAAATGTTGTTAAAAATGTCTAAATTTACCAATTTTGAAAATCGTAATTTTTTGGGGGATTTTTGCCAATTACGGGGGAACGAGAGCACAGTTTTTAATTTTTGAGGGTAATGTCTTCAACTAGATACAATTCGTAATCTTTTGACGTATCGTTGAGAAAAATCGGTCCGTTGAGAGCTGAGAAAAAGGAGTAGCAGACCCAAAAAAAAACATTAAAAAAATAAACACATCATGGTAAAATTAATACTTTCTCAGATTCGTATCAAAGCTAATAGTTGAAAAAATGTCGAAAATTACCGATTTTTAAAATTGTAGTTTTCCAAGATTTTTCCCTCATTTACGGGGAATGAAAGAATTTTTTCATTTTGTGAGGGTTATATCTTCATTTAGAGACGATTTTTAATCTTTTCACATATTGCCCAACAAAATAGTTCTGGTTAGGGTCGAGAAAAGTGGCAACAGATACACAAATAAAGAACACATCATAGTAAAATTAAAACCATCTCATCGAAGTTAAAAGTAACTCAAAATATTCATATAAAATGGAAAAAGAATAAAATAACTTTTTGACTAATCGATAACCAATTTTTTTATTTCAATTTTTGAGATATTAGCATTTAAAGATTAAATAATTATTAAATAAGTGAGGTAGTCTTATGTGGTACCATAATGCACAGATAATAATTCTTCCGCGTTCGCCATCTTGCTTGTTTATAACTAAAAATTATAATAACTCTGAAAATAATAAAACAAAACTGGATCGATAACCAGGGAGATTACTTTTGGGAGATATTCATGCTTTTAAGAACACACAATATCATGTTATATTTTTTCACTGTTGTTTTGTGATATTATAAAAGAAATATTATTATTAATATAAGTAATGTTAACACATATATCACTTATTGATAATGTCGAAAGAACAACCAATAAAATATTTTAGTTATACTTTATCAGTAAATGTAACCTTTAATATACATTATGTTATAATTATCTATTTTTTTATAAACTTTAATAAATATGAATTTTTACAATATTTATTTACAGATATTTAAAAAAAGTTAACAATTTAAAATTATGAGATGACTATGACTTTTTTTACTATTCGAATAGTTTTTAAGTGCCTATTGAATAATTCGATATTACACATCACTTTACCGACCCCAAGTAGTTGGGATTAAGGTGATGAAGAAGATATTAATAATACTAATGTTAAGATAATAATAATAATAAATAAAAACAAAAAAACAACCCAGCATAGTGGAGTCGCGGCATAGTGGGGACGTTGCATAGTTGGGTCCAGTATAGATTTAATCTGACAGTGATTAAAATCACTATTATAAAAAACACTTCGATACACATCTTTGGATAGTGTTTAATTTTAAAAAATTGATGGATTATTCCAAAAGCTACATGATCTGCTAGTTCCTTATTAATATCCTGATTAAGATAAAGTATGTCGAATGAAAAAGGGATTATTAAAAAATATTATTTCTCATAAAAAAATTATGTTGATCCAGACACTTTTCAATAAGTTATAGCATTATAAAGTTAAAAATGTAAAAAATAAAATTGAGAATTTTCACACATAAATAGCATTCGATATCCATTTTCACCATGAAGAACAAAATGAAGTCCGAAATTTTTTTTTTTTTCATAATAAATTACATTACATTATCTTTAATTTGAGATATATATAAAAGTGTTAGACTTTCCGGAACACTTTCAAAATTTAAGTTGAAAAAGATAATTTTTTGTGAAAAAGTTGTCATTTTAAATTCCCCCTTGTAGGCAGGTAAAGGGTCAGATTTATAAAAATAATATACCAAATAATAAGTAAAGACATCAGACATCTATAGAAAAAAATTATATTGATTTGTACATTTTTGAAAAAGTTATAGCAGTTTTTAGTAAAAAAAATTGAAAAAATTTCGAAAATTAGCAATTTTTAAATTTGTATTTTTTTTGGAGGTAACCCCATTTACGGGGAACGAGGGAAATTTATTCAATTTTTGAGGGTAATTTCTATGACTAGATACGATTTGTGATCTTTTGACGTTTCATTGAAAGAAATCGGTCCTGTGAGAGCTGAAAAAAAGAGGCATCAGACATCAAAAAAAAGACATCATAGTAAAACTACTACCTCCTTAACTTCGCATCGAAGCTAAAATAAAGTTGACAACCTTATAAATTAAAAGGGATGAGAAATGGATGAATAGAAACAAAATTATTTTTTATATTTTTTTATATGACACGACTTACGTCGCAAAAATGTGGTCGACACTGGTTTTGAGGGTAGAGACCCGTGGGCCGTTTATTAAATGAGCGACAACAGATTATTTTAACAAAAATAAAACAAAACGAAAAGATAAACACAGTAATAATAATCTTCGCATAATATCGCGGCACTTTCGCTGGCGTCGAAGACGCGGTGTCCGATGTAATCCTTGGACGGCAAAATGGTTAGCAGCGTTGTAGGCGACAGTGCGCGGGTGCGGATCGGTTGGTCGACGTTGTCGCTTTCACAACGGGAGGAAGACTCTCGCACCATTTGCGGCGGGTCGTCGTCGGCCGTGCGGCACTTGCTGGACTTTGCACCGTAGCGTATTACACGCGGTGTTGGTCAGCAAATACTCATAAAATAGGACGACGGCTGATAAAGGTGGCACGAGTCGCGGGGCATCGTGTATAACGAAGCGACGCGGACCGTGTCATATATTATATTTTTTAAATAGATACATTAGATATTTACCTATCTTTTAGGACCGTGTCATATATTATATTTTTTAAATAGATACATTAGATATTTACCTATCTTTTAGTATATATTTTTTGAAAATTTAATAGTTTTTTAAATCGGTAAACTTTAACATTTTTAAAATTTTTTTTCTTAAAACTGCCATAACTTTTTGAAAAATGGACGAATTAAAATACATTTTTTGAATAAAGATCTCAAATATTTCCCTATTATCTAAGATAAATTTTTTTAAAACCTGGCATTTTATTTTCCAACGGGACGGAATTCAAAACGGCAACTTTAGCACTAAAGTTCACTTTTTCACTAAACTTTAAAAAATATTCCAGTAATACTGCATCTTTAGAAAATATAAGTTAAACTAAAATTTTACTACGTACTATAGTTAAAAAAAAAAATTTCTGACGACCTATCTACTAAGTGCAAATTGCTGTCATAGTTCAAAACACATGCTATTTTTGTGTTCAATTTTTTTTTTCTTACCTTACTTTTTAATACATTACAAAGATTTGCCATACTAATAAAGTCCTTAATTTTTATAAAATTTATATTAATCTAAATTACATTGAATATAAATTAAAAATTATTTTGAATAGTTTTCCTTCTCTAAGTTAAAAAAATGACTTTAAATTTTTAAACTAGCTTAAATTGAGCTTTAGCTATTACGGTTCCACTATAATCTTTCATGCTCTGGGTACGAGGTTCCAACCTCGCCATTTTAAATTTAACTTTTTTGCGTTATTTCTAAATTCTCTCTAAGGTAGTAAAAATTCAAAATTCTTTTGATTTTTATTTTATTTAGATTAAATAACTTCAATGAATATCAAGGCTTTCACCACTGTAGTCTCCCTTGGCGCGAAGCAATTTCATACTTATATTTAAATTATTTTACCATATAATTTTTATTTGTCTGTCATTATTTTTTCTCATCTCTCACTTCATCAATTATTGTAATGATACATCAAAGATCATAACTAGTATCTAGTTACAGATATTACTCTCAAAAATTAAAAAAAAAATTTTCGCTTTATCCAAAAAAAAGGTGACTAAACTTATTTTCCATACAGACAATTAATATAATTTATTTCTCATATTTTTAAAGTATATATTGTCGAATTAGGTTTGATATAATAATAGGTTTTAACTACAAAATATTGACAAGACTTACGTCGCAGTAATGTAGTCGACACTGGTTTTAAGGGTAGAGACCTGTGGGCCGTTTATTAATAAGCAACAACAGATTATTTGAAAACAAACAAACCGAAAAGACGAACACAGTTAATAATAATCTTCCCACATTATCGCGGCACTTTTGCTGGCGTCGGGCAACACGGTGTCCAGTATGATCCTCGGCGTCATAAAGTTAGCAGCGTTGACGGCGACGGTGCGCGGGTGCAGATCGGTTCTTTGAGTCCGGTCGTGCGGCACGTCCGGACCCGGTGGCGTACATCCTCGACATTGTCACTTTGACAACAGGAAGAAGACTCCACGTATAATTTGAGGTGAGTCGTCGTCGGCCATGCGGCACTTGCTGGACTTTACACCATGACGTATGGCAGTCTGTGTTGGTCAGTCAAATACTCATAGTAGGGCGACGGCTGATAAAGGTGACACGAGTCTCTGGGCATTATTTATCACAAAACGGTGCAGGGTCGTATCAGTATATAATTATACTTTGTTATTTACTAATTATTTAACTCTATTTATGAGTTCTATAACCAGTCTATAATATTTCAAATTTTTTTATATTACGTTACTGTACAATTAATTTCTAAAAAAATTATTTTATTTAATCTTAAATCTAGGTTAATGACTTTATTAAATTGTTAACTTTATATCACTTTAACTTTTTGAAAAATATATGGATCAATACAATTTTCATTATAAATACTATATATATTCTTTTTTCATCCATCATATATATTTTTTAATCGAACCTATTCCCTTTATATAAGGGGAAGTAAAAAATTTAAACAACTGATTAGAAATTAAAACTCTTTCAACTTAGCTTTTGAAAATGTACGGAAATACTAACACTCTGTGTATATTTTTTATAGGTTACAATTTAAATATTCATTGCTATAATCCGTATAGTTATATCTTATAGTATTCTATAATTTACTGATATTCAGAAAAATTCCGTGTCTAGATTCACCTATGTTTTCGTCTGCTAATGTTTTTTTTTAAATTTATAGTTCGTTGCTTAAACTTTAATTTAGTATATGTGTAAAATTGTGAACATATAGTTCGAAATTATTTTTGTAGGCAAGTAAAGGTCAGATTTTCAAAAATATTATAACAAATAATAGGGAATTACTTGATGTTTCAATATAAAAAATTATTATTATTCGTTCATTTTTTATTAAATTGTGGCAATTTTTAGAAAAAAAAAAGAGAAAAAAAATTTCAATTTTTGAGTATTATCTCTTCAACTAGATACGATTTGTGATGTTTTGAAGTATCGTTAAAAAAATTCGATTCAGTGAGAGCTGAAAAAAAAGTAGTAACAGACATAAAAAAGAAAACATGTATTGGTCCAAATAAGATGAAAAAATTTCGAAAATTAATCATTAAAAAATTAATAATCCATAGTAAAATGAATACCTTCTGAGCTTCGCATCAAAGCTAAAATAATAATAATAATGATAATAATAATAATAATATTAGGTTAATTTATAAAAATTCTAATGTCTATATGTGTGTTTCAAATGTTAAACCTCCCCTTATAAAAAAAAATGTCTCGATTAAAATAAAGTATGATAAAGATTAGAATACTCTAAAATTTTAAAATTTTACTACAAAATATACTATTTTAAAGAGTAATTTGAAAATAGGGTTATTTTGTTAAAATTTTTGAGATTATTTTTAAGGATTACTTAAATTAAATAATAAATTCTTTAATATTTAATACTTTAAATAAAATATGTTTCAATTATAATTTAACCATATTATCACATTATCATACATATCCATAGTATTAATATCTCAAAAAAAATATTATTTTTTTTATTACTATTATAATGAAAGCATAAAATAAAAATTAATTATTATAAAGTAGACAATTTTTTCAATCATAATAGTATAACCTATACTATTAAAAAAATATTAAAATGTTAATCAACATATTATATATCAATTTTTTTTTTCGGAAAAATATAAAAAATAAGGATTTATTTATTTTTTTTTATCATATTTTTAATACGTTAAAATAAAGTGAAAAGTGTAATATTTTATCTTTTATTTATAATTAAAAGATAAAATATTAATATTCAATAGATAAAATAATTTATTTTTGTATATTAACTAACCACACAGTATCATTAAATACTTTAATTTTCAACAATGTTTTCATTGTTAAGTATAAGTTTTTGAAAAAGATTATTTTGTGTGGTTTTTGCATTTTATATCTGTATAACTTAATAATCTCTATAACGACGACCTATATGCAAATGTCAGTCGAAATTGAAAGACAACTAGGAGTTTATTTTGCTTTTGGAATAATCTACCAATTTTTTTAAAAGTAAAAATAATCTACAAATTTGCATGGAACGTTTCTAATGATAGTGATTTTAGTCATTACCAGATGTCATCAATACTTATTCACTATAACTAAGCCACGTCTTCATTTAGCCAACTGTGTTTTCGATTTTTTTTTTGAGTTATTCACTATGCAGATATGTTAAACTACTCTAAAGTGTCATTTAAAAAAATATAATAATCATTTTGTTAAATATTTGGCATAGTTATCTTCTAGCATATTTTTATCATTATGTTTTATAATATTAACAATAATGATTGTTGATTTTAATGTGTACTGATCTTTTTTGACGTACATGACTGTATATTTTGAAAATAATATATAAAACTAAACTAAATTTAAATAATTGAGGTCTTAATTAAAAGTTATTTATTATTATTATTATAATTATTAAATCATAATAATTATGAAATATTGAAAAAATATAATATAAAAACAACTCACCAATAACTTCATTAGTTAAAAAATTTCTTTGTCGTGAATTGCCTCGTTTCATTTTTTTATGCAAATTAAATTGTGAAATAAGCAAATCTTTGTGTTTTGCTAGTTGCGCAATGTATTTTTTGACCTGCTCACTGTATAGAACTATATTATTGTAGTTATCAGAGAAATTATCCTGTGTAATTTTAATAGTTTGTCCTACTTCATACTTTATGCCTTTGTGAAATAAATTATTTTTCAATGTATCAAAAAATTTGATGATTTTATTAGTATCTCTAATTGGCCAATAATTAAAATTATTCAAAAGTTCTTTTAATTTTTTTGAACTATGAATAATTATATTATAAGATACCACGTTAATAATATTTAGATCTTTTAAATTGTTTAGATATTCTATTATTGTGGAAGATAATAACGTAATACGCGGAAGAATATTTTCAAAGTAATAGTTTGCATCTAAATCAGAGTTGAAAAGACTTACAATAAAGTTAGAGTATTTAACTAATAATACGCAACTAGGATATAATGTAGAGTATCTAACTAGTTTTTGAAATGATTCTACATGATAATGGTAAAAATAGAATTTTATAAATCGGAATGCATCCAATAAAGTTAAACTACTTCCATCTGCACATTGTATATTTAAGGGAGTGTAGCGAAGAAGATCTAAGTAATCATCTGTCTTAATTTTTTTAATTTGTCTTTTTTGAGATCCATCCATGAAATTATTTTCGTTTTCAATAGGTTGATAGGTTAATAAATCATAAAGGATCATGTTTTTTGGGTAAAATAAATGTTTAGAGTTATGTGTACATAAGTTAGTATTTATTTCTTTCGAAATTTTATTTTTGAGATCCTTTGTTTCCAAAAATAATTGCTCAATATTTAGATTGCAATGTTCATTTATAATATTTGGATATTCTACAAATTGTGACACCACCTCATCAGTACACTCACTATTAATATATTTAAATAACTGTTTCAAAATAAAATAATGAATCATCTGATACCCTTCCAATAATAGCAATATCTTATTTTCTTTTGTATTTTTATTAGTTTTGTTTCTACTAATTATATTGACTGATCCTGATACATTATTTAAATATAAATTCACAGCCATCAAATCTCTAGGTAAATAATCACATTCCAAACAATGTAATTCTGCAAGCATCAATAGTATGATATTACTGTGAGACTGAATTGCTTCTCCATATTTTTTTAAGTCTTCTTCAGAGATATTTTCTACAGTTTCATTAAGGTATACTAAATATTGTTTGCAGTGTGTAAAATAATTCAACATGTATCTTGAAAAATTGCAATGACGTTCTTTTATTGATGTACTTACTATTGAGAAGTTAACTAATAAATAAGTTAAAATTGTAAAAAAAATCATTTTTTTAAAAATTTGTGTAGGAAATCTTGTAACAAGTAAAATTGAACATTTATTCAGACTAAATCCCAACATTGTATCAAAATACAACTTTATATACGATATTTTCAAATGTATCTAGGTCTTTCGAATTAGTTGACAGTAAACAGTTTTTATAGAAAATATTTATTGTGCATTTTCATGTTTACATTTGTATGTATAATTTATTTGTTTTTTTTATTATAACTAAATATTAAATTGAACTATAGAATTTAAAAGTCCCTATTTCATTTTTATACGTAGTTTCCCACCTGGTTCTGATAATTGATGATATAGTGTAATTTTTTGTTACTTTTTAACTTTCATTCAAAGCTGGAAGGTATTAGTTTTACTATGACGTGTTTTCTTTGTGTCTGATGCCACTTTTTTTCAGCTCTGACAGGACCGATACGTAATAGATCACAAATCGTATCTAGTCGAAAACATTACCCTCAAAAATTGAATAAATTTCCCTCGTTCCCCGTAAATGGGGTTACCTCCAAAAAAGTTACAAATTTAAAAATTGCTAATTTTCGAAATTTTTTCAATTATTATTACTTAAAACTGCCATAACTTTTTGAAAAACTAACAAATCAATATAATTTTTTTTTATAGATGCTTGATGTCTTTACTTATCATTTGTAATATTTTTTTTATAAATCTGACCCTTTATTTGCCCACAGGAGGGGATTTAAAATGACAATTTTTTCACAAAAAATTAACTTAACTTTTGAAAGTGTTCCAGAAAGTCTAACGCTTTTATATATATATATCAAATTAAAGCTAATGTAATGTATTTTATTATGGAAAATTGAAAATTGTATGGATCAACACAACTTTTTTATGAGAAATATTTATATTTCTTTTTCATTGGACATACTTTATCTAAATTAGGATATAAATAAGCAAATAGCAGATCATGTAGCTTTTGGAATAATCCACCAATTTTTTTAAATTAAACACTATCTAAAGATGTGCATCGTAGCGTTTTTTATGATAGTGATTTTAATGAATATCATATATCATTATACTTGATCCAACTATGCCGCGCCCCCCCTGTACTGGGTTTTTTATGTTAACTTAGAATTATAAAAGTAAAATTCAAATAAAGGAAATTTTACAAGAAACTCAAAAATAATATCTTCAATGTTGATTTTTAATAAATAGACCAGAAAAACACTACATTGAGTGAAAAACATGTAAAAGTCTCAAAAATACGTTATAACTGATTTTGTTGATTTTTACTTATTTATTTTCATTTTATTCTTTAGAAAATGCATATTTGTTTAAAAAAAGATTCTAAAAGTTAAATTTTTTATGCCAAATACGATAATTATATTAGATTTATTATTTTATGGACTGTTAATTAATAATTATTTACAAACCTAACAAAATTTATTGTATTATTACATTTTGTCTTATCAATGTATCAATTTTAGTTCACTAAATTACTTTAAGATAGTACCAATTATATTATTATTAAAGATAATTATATTTGAGTTATTTTCGACAACTGACATAATTTGTGTTGTATAAATGCAGCAGACAATTTGTGAACACTTTTAATCATATTTTACCTGTTTATTGTTGTATATTAAATGATACGTTTAAATCACAAAGGTACAATACTTTTAGACGTCTTTTAAAGTATTACGAACTAATATTTATCTTATTGGTAATTATTTCTACGAAATAACTGGTAGTAAGTTACGATCAAATTTACAAGTGTTTTACAAATTTAATTTGAACACTGATTTTTGAAAATTGATCCTTCATTTTGGAATGCGAACAATAGTTACATAAATACTTTAAATACTATATGTAAATTACGAGTCGTTAATGATACAGCCTAGCGTGTCATTAAATTAATCGAAGACTACATTAATATATTAACTACAAATAAAAAGCAGAAATCATACGATTAACAAATAATAAGTGATTATCGGAAAAAATTTCTTAATTTTAAAAAAGTACATTATCAAAAAATATATTGTAATAATATAATTTAATTATTGTTAAAATATTTTGTTTTAAAGTTATTATTATTTTAAACAAAATAATTTTAAAATTGTTAATCACAATTAAAATATTTTATAAAAAAAAAATTATGTTATAATAAAATCAGATTTGTTTTCTTAAAATATGGTTAACATTCATATTATACATTTGCAGAGAGGTCTCAATTAGATATAATTTAGTGGTCAAAAAGTATTAATCAAAAAGCATAAATTATAATCAAAAATAAAATAATTTCCTTAATCAAAAAATGTAATAATACAATAAATTTAGTTAGGTTTGTAATTAATTATTAATTAACTGTCCATAAAATAATAAATCTAATATAATTATCGTATTTGGCATAAAAAATTTAACTTTTAAAATCTTTTTTTAAACGAATATGCGTTTTCTAAAGAATAAAATGAAAATAAATAAGTAAAAATCAACAAAATCAGTTATAACGTATTTTTGAGACTTTTACATATTTTTACTATATGAAGTGTTTTAGTGGGCTATTTATTAAGAAATCAACATTGAAGTTATTATTTTTAAATTTCTTGTAAAATTTCCTTTACTTGAGTTTTACTTTTATAATTCTAAGTTAGCAAAAAAAAAATTATGAGACATAGATCAGTTATTTCTATTAAATTTAACTCTTCGACTCAACTTAATAGGGCTGGGGGCACGAGTTAACCTAAACGAATCGGTCCCAAATTTTGCACAGCTCATTTTTTTGACCATAAAAAAAAATTAAGAGGTAGCGTAAAAAAAAACATTCGATTTTTGAGGGCCACCCTAGTGACCATGTAGTGTACGGTGGCTGCGACGCATATTTCACAGTTTTATACGCTCGGAGTACGAAATTCGAATGTCCCTAGTCAAATTAACTTCATTGCATATTTTTTTCTTAATTTTTTTTTTGAGGTAGAAAAAAAATTCAAAACGAATAATAATAAATAATATTCAATTAAATTATTCAATGTATATCAAGGATCCTATCATTTAAGTCTAGCCCTGTGAGAAAGACATTCTTATTTATAATAAAATATATTACTATATAGTTTATTTTTGTGTCTGTCGTTAATTTTTCTCAGATCTCAATTGACCAATTTTAATGACAAATACATTAAAAGAACACTATTTTAATCTTGTTGTACTTATAATTCCTAAATATTGGAAAAATGCCTTAAGTTTTAGAAATTTAAAACAAATATCTCAAAATTAAAAAATTGCTACTTCAAAAAAACTTTTTTGAATTAAAAATCCCAAAATGAATGAGAGTATAAAATTTTACACTGATTTTATACTGAATTACACCGCAAAATTAGATTTTTTCTATCACCACTTTTTTTGAAATAATGACTAATTAGAAAAAAATTATATTTTGACAAGTTCAGAGTTAATTTTAAGAACATCGATAGGGAATTTATCTAAAATATTATTAGTAAAAACAAAATATAATATAAAAAGAGTATAAAAAGTATAAAAAGGCTAATAAAACATAATCTGGATACATAAAAGAATACACGTTTTCACATTCCAACGGAATCAGAAGAGAAAATGAAAAAAACAAGCCAATATGAACCAATTATTTCAGAAATTATAAATAACATGTATAGAGGTGTACAGTTTACAGCTGATTCAATAAAATAGATATCAAATACTGAACTACTTAACTCATAGATATTATATTTTACCATTAGAGTCACACCAAATAAAATACCGATCAATATTCTTGATTATTTAATATAATTTTAAGTCAAATGTACAATTTTCGAAACATTTCATGAAAGTTCAATCATTTTCCACTTTAGATAAATATATATATCTCATCTTTTGAAAAATTAAACTTGATAATCTTATAATATATAGGAAATATTATAAAGAAGATATTTTTGAACATCAAATATTCTTCTTCAATTACAAATTGAGAAAAACTTTAATTAAATAAAATCAAAAGTACAGTTCTCAAAATTATAATTATTTGTTGAGTTTAATATTACACATTATTTTATTCTTAATGAATATTAGATTTTCAACTTATTTTATGTTTTATCAATTGTTTGTATTAATATGAATTATCTATACATTAAATAATCAACCATGTAATATAGAATATAGTTTGACGAATTCATTGTTTCATTATATAATTTGTTCGAAATATTATCAATAATTGCTTCGTTGTGAATACTAGTTAAAGATGTTTCGATTTTAACAAATCCAAGTTCTGCAAACTTCTTATCATTTACCCAGTCTTCTTCAATTTCGTCCAAATCATATACTCTATTCGAAATTTTGTATAAATCATCTTTGCATAAATTTTCTACATAAAAAATATAAAATGAGTTTTTAATGAAACCTATATTATCATAAGTGATAAGTGAAAACGAAAATAATTCTTTTTATTTTATCAATAGAGTATTTTCGTCAAATTCGTATAAGAAATTTTTTTATATCCTAATATGTAATATTGTTTTTTACAGTAAAATTAAATATTATCCAAGTATTAAGTATTAAAGAATTTAATATTTATTTAAAGTAATCTTTTAAAATAATATCTAAAATTGTAAAATTTTAAGTTTACCCAAACGGGTAACAGGCTGTGGACTTCAGCAGTCCTGCGGCTTGGAGCTCGGATGAGTTCTCTGCCAAAGGCATAACAGAGAGAAGTTCGCGTCATATTAATATGTAATATTGTTTTTTCACAGAAAAATTAAATATTATCCAAGTTTAAATATAAGTTAATACCAAATAAATGTAATAATATGGTTAAATTATAATTTAAACATATTTTTATTTAAAATATTAAATATTAAAGAATTTAATATTTAATTTAGGTAATCCTAAAAAATAACCTCTAAAATTTCAACAAAATAACTCTACTTTCAAATTATTCTTTAAAATATAATATTTAGTAGTTATATTTTAAAATTTCAAAGTATTCTAATCTTTGTCATACTTTTTTTTAATCGGGACATATCTCTTTATAAAAGGGGATTCAACATTTTAAACAAACGTATAGAAAGTAGAATTTTTTTAAATTAACTTAAATATAAGCTTAAAATAATAAATATTAAAATTATTTTAGCTTCAGTGAAAAGCTGAGAAAATATTAATTTTACCGTGATATGTTTATTTATTTCTTTAATCGTAAATTTTCGAATTTTTTTCATCTTATTAGAGTCAATACAAGTTTTTAGTGTCTCTCACTACTTTTTCTCATCTCTCATTGATTTCTTTCAACAATACATCAAAAGATCACAAAACGTATCTAATTTAAGACAATGAAAATTTTGTAAATTATGAAAACCTCCCCGAAAATTTTAATTTTTAAAATCGGTAAATTTCGAAATTTTTTATTGAAAAATGAACGAATCAAAATAATAATTTTTTATATGGAAACCTTAAATAATTCCATAATATTTTGAAAAATCTGACCTTAATTGCCTACAAGAGGGAATTCAAAATAGTTTCGGAATATATATTCGAAATATATATTTCTTTCATCTTACATACTTTTTTAAATCGGACGATTTCCTCAAATTTTCAATGTGCAAATTGCCGCCAAAATTACAATAAAAGTAATATTTTCGAAAAATTCACCTTCTATTGTGATGTTTTTTGTACTTAAAACTGCCATAACTTTTTGAAATATTAAAAAATTAAACTAATATTTTTGTTTATAAAACCTTTAGTATTTTCCTTTCATTTTCTATAATTTTTTTTAAATACGAACATTTAATTACCCACAGAAGAGGATTCAAAATAGCAAATTTTTCACAAAAGTCAATTTTTTCAGCTTAAATTTTGAAAATGTTCAAGAAATACTGAGTTCTTTAAACATATGTCAAATGAAAGCTTATGTTATGTACTATACATTTTAAAATAAATGTGTCCCGGGGACTTTGAAAATAATTTATGAAACTAAACTAAATTTAAACTATTGAGGTCTTAATTAAAAGTTATTTTTTATTATTATTATTATTATTATAATTATTAAATCATAATAATTATGAACTATTTAAAAAATATAATATAAAAACAACTCACCAATAACTTCATTAGTTAAAAAATTTCTTTGTCGTGAATTGCCTCTTTTCATTTTTTTATGCAAACTAAATTGTGAATTAAGCAAATATTTATATTTTGCTAGTTGCTTAATGTATTTTTTGACTTGCATACTGAATTTAAGAATGTTATTGTAGTTATCATCGAAATTATCTTGTGTAGTAATGATAGTGAATTCCATTTCATACTTTATGCCTTTGTCAAACAACACATTTTTTAATGATTTAAAAATATTACTTATTATATTATTATCTCTAATTGGCCAATTATTAAAATTATGCAAAAGTTCTTTTACTTTTGTTGTACTGTCAGTAACTATATGATCAGAAGCCTCGTTTAAAATATTTAGATCTTTTAATTTGTTTAGACATTCTATTACCGTGTAGGATAATAATGTAATACATGGACGAATGTTTTCATAGTAAAAGATTGAATTTATAGTAGATGTTTTAAGACTTGTAATAAAGTTAAGATATTGGACTAATAATGCGCAATTAGGATAGATTATAGAGTATCTAACTAGTTTTTGAAATGATTGTACATGATGATGGTAAAAATGGAATTTTATAAATCGAAATGCATCTAATAAAGTTAAATTACTACCATCAGCGCATTTTAAATGTAAGGGAGTATAGCGAAGAAGATCTAAGTAATCGTCTGTTATGTTTGCTTTAATTTGTCTCTTTTGAGAACCATTCATAAAATTCTTTTCATTTACAATCGGTTGATGGGAGAACAGATCATAAAGTATCACATTTTTTGGATTATATAATTTTTTTGAGTTACGTGTACATAAGTTAATATTTATTTCTTTCATAATTTTATTTTTGAGATCCTTTGTTACCAAAACTAATTGCTCAATATTTAGATTGCAATGTTCATCTATAATTTTTGGATAGTTCACAAATAGTAACTCCACCTCATCAGTACATTGATAATTAATATATTTTAATAACTGTTGGGAAATATTTTCATGAATCCTCTGATACCCTTCCAGTAATAGCACTATCTTATTTTCTTTTGTATTATTATTAGATATGTTTTTACTAATTATATTGACTGATCCTGATACATTATTTAAATACAAGTTTACTGCCATCAAATCTCTAGGTAAATAATCACATTCCAAACAATGTAATTCTGCAAGCATCAATAGTATGATATTACTGTGAGACTGAATTGCTTCTCCATATTTTTTTAAGTCTTCTTCAGAGATATTTTCTACAGTTTTATTGAGGCGTAACAAATATCGTTCACAGTGTATGAAATAATTCAATATGTATCTCGAAAAATTGCAATGGCGTTCTTTTACAGATGTACTTACTGTTGAATAATTAAAAAATAGACACGTTATAATAGAAAAGAAAATCATTTTTAAAAAATATGTATAGGAAATCTATTAAAATACAAAATATAAAATAGATTAAAATTAAGTCGTAATGTTACTTAATAATATAATTTTATCATTCAGTCCTTTAATATATATATCAATGTCTCTCTAATTTTTATAAAAGTAAATAATTTTATATAAATAGATTATTTGTGCTTTTTACAAGTTATCATTTGATTTATAATTTATTTTTCCTTTGTTATTTTTAAAATAATTTTAATTAAATATAAATTCAATTGAACTATGCAATTGTGAATTTCATATTTAATTCTTATACAGAGTGTTCCACCATGTTCATAATTTAAAGGTTAATTTGAAGAAAAACACTCTATACAATCTCTGTAAGAAATAATCAAAGTTATTTCCCTTACGTAAGAATAATATTTTTTATATACACGATATTTTATGCACAAGGAATGTAATTTTAAAATTAAGTATCGAAAATTCGTATACAAATATAAAATTTTTATCTCTGCTTATCCTAATTTTCCTTCACATTGTAAGCCTTCAATGATTCCAGTACATGTATGTGAAAATTCTAATATTTATAAAAGTGTAAGGATAAAAAAGCAGAATAAAAAGCTTTAGTTTTTGTAGAATACACTTTTGGTGGTATGATGTCTATTTCATTATGTCCCATAGCTAAACACAACGTTAAATAATTATCGAAAAACAATTAAGAAGAATATATTAGAACATGTCAAAAAATGAAAGATAAGTGCAATAAAATAATAAAAATGAAAATTTGTTATTAAAAATTTAAACAGTAGATATTTTTCCAAAACTCAAGTATTGGGAGTCCTCATCAAAAAATAGAAAAAAACATTGTAAATGTTTAATTTTAGTTTTTCTAGAAATAATTCAATTTTTTTTTTTTTAACTATAAATCATTCCAATATGATAAATGACTCTTCACAATTAAATGCCTATAGAGTTTGCCTAGAACTTAAAGTTTTAAATTGATCCAGTCAAAAATCGTTTTTATTATTTTCCTAGGTTTAGGAACAACCATTAAAAAAATATCATAAAATAACTCAGTAATAAGGTTGGAACTTGGTAATTATACGCTATGCCTTACAAATTATTTTTTCATACTTTCTTTGGGAGACATTGACGCAAATGAAGAAGTGGTATGGCTTTTAAGCGTTTCCATTTTTGCAATTTCGTTGCTGTATTATGTGATCTGTAGTTTAGTTATAATGTAAACATATAAAAAGGTTTTTTTAGTTATATTGAACTTTTAACAAGTAATAAGTTTAACGAAACAAAAATTTGTAAATTTTTAATTATAATTCGTAACCTTATAATAAAAAAATTCATACGTAATTTTTTTATTGAATTACGCATTATTTTAAGCACTAAATGAAGTTTTTAAACTCATATAGCAAAATAAAAAATTTTAAATTTCATATAACTTCATCATTTTTGCGTTGGAATCTTTTTATCCTCAGACGACGATTTATGTACAAGTTTTCATAATTTCGTCATTACAGATATTTAAATGTAATAAATATAAATTACTTTCATTAAGTACATTGCTAAAAAATAATAAATCCCTTGGACTTCACTGTAAGAGTTTTAGGTCAATTTCAACCACAAGTCAAGTTGAGAAATTAAGTTTAATTTTCGGGCACAGGCTTTAAATTGTACAATTGTAAATTTTGTTGTTGTTAATGATTAAGAAACTCTTACAATACTTTGTTCGGTACAATGCGTCAACATTTACCATTTCAACTCTATAAGTATACTGAGTGATTCATAACATACTTGACCTTAGAGCCTCAAACCTAGGTACATACTGTAATTTTACGCTTACGATTTTGGTCGCACTGACTTAACACACACGCGCACGCCCTTGTTATTAATACACATTCACATGCGGCGACTTTTTTTTTATTATTATTCGGACGTATTATTGTTATTGTAACAAGTACACTGCCGCAAGCCGCCGCTGCTATCGTGATAACGAGGTCTCCAAGGCGTCGGGAAGTCCGTGCCAATGTAGTGTTGGGTTGCCGTCGCCGAACGTTCTTCTGTCAGTAGTGTGCGAGACACGCGCTGCACGTGACGTGTATTCGTTGAACTTGTGCGTGATAGTGTGCGCGTAACTACACGTTATCATTGAATTATTTTGTCGAGTAGAAACATATTATACTGTCGTTTTGTCTTGAAATAACATTTGTAGTGGCAGCCCTAGTGGAATGTCCAAAACTGACGATAGATCGAGTATAGTATAATTGTATTTTGAAGATTCATTAACTATTAATAATTTTTTATCCATGTGTAGATATATTTCTTGATAAAAGTTCAAATATATAAATATATATATATATAATAAATATTTTTACACATGTAATATTTTACACGCGAAATTCGGAAAAATTTAGAACGTCATGTGAATTATTGACAGTAGTTAATTGAACCCTACCGCTGGATCATTTTTTCCGTTTAGTTGTACCAAGTTCGTTTTGCGTGTGACTTCGAAAAAGGCGCCAAAGAGACCTTCGCTTATCGGCGGCTATCACCATGCTCGCCATGTTAGCCGCGTGCACGTTATTCACTGTAGCCGCCTCGTCGACATCGTCTTCGGATCCTTGGCCAGCGGCCGTGTCGTCTGCGGACGAGTCCAACGACTCGTATACAACTGCTTATTTGAACGTGACCTACTACGATGTGGACACCGGCATGGTCATACAGTCGGACAAGTCGGAAATAGGCAAATTCGGCGAGTATCACGTGGGCGCCGCTACAGGCCGTCTTGTGCAGATGTTAGGCACCGACGGCGACCGCAACGGATGCGCTCCACCGGTGCGCACCATCCCCGAGTTCCTGCCCGGTGGCCCTTGGATAGCGCTGGTACGACGGGGCAAATGCAGCTTTCAGACCAAAGTAGACAACGCCCGCCGGGCTGGCGCCTCCGCCGTGATCGTGTACAACGATCGCGAGGCAACGGACCTCGACAAAATGAAACTGTTACCATCCGATCCTAGTGAGTAGACGTCATTAATATCTTATTGTATAAAATTCCCACGTTCACCGCTCCCAAACCGTCGTCAGGTCAGCTGACCGCGTGTGCTCTATGGAATTAGGATAGTCATTGACGATTCTTTTTTTTAATCCCGTCCATTTACTAATTTTCTCTTGCCCTGTTTTTATCCCAATCGACTATCTCCGACTGTAAAAGCTTTCTATCAAACAGTCGATTAAAACCTTATTACAAACTATATCAGTACTGAGTCGCTTCATAAACCGGTCGCCTGCGGTGTTGAGGAATATTGATGATATTAGTTAAAAGGGAAATTTGTTTTTTTATTATATGGTGACGTATCAGGAAGTAAAATTCCGGTTACATGTAATTCTATTTGTTTGATCACACATTACGTCTGAACTTGGAAATTTCTCAAATTAGCAACTATTATAATAAATTATTCCTGGGAGTAGTTTTGTTCAAATAAAACGAGTACCGAAAACAAAATTAACTACTCACAAATGAACGCTTAATAAAATATTACAGACTGTGGTTTAAACTTTTCACAAACCCGATTGCATTTGAAATTAAGCTAAAAGTCAAAACAAAATTCCTATCTCTAGTACAACATATGTAATGCGTGAGATGAAGTATTGTCATGTTTTTTTTTTAAATTTTTTGCATTATTAATTACATGTAATCAAGTGTAGTTATTATTTTTATTTAATTGATCGAGCAGAATCTTCGAGAATTTTATCTGTTGTTTAATCGTCGTCGTGTGTTATTAGAGTGAAATTGCGTTGCATTATTTTTTAACGATATCAAATTCTCTTGTTATCTCTAATTGTTTACTACGATATAGTTTAAGTTATATTTTTATTGTATTTTATATTTTATCGGTATTAAAATAAATATTCTTGTTTCATCTTATTGTTTTATTCCAAAAATCTCAGAACAGGATTTTTCTTTACATATTGTTTTTAAGTTTCATGCAAATAAAAAAGCATGAAATGATCTTAGTATTATAAATAGATGTATTTATATTTGTAAGATGATTAACAATTTGAACAAAAAATATTTTCCTAAGAAATAGCCATTACCCGAAGTATGTCATTGAAAATTCGAATAAGATTATAAATGACTTTTTTACTATCATTTGTCATAACACGTAATCAAAAATCAAAATCTTTAGCATAACAGAAGTGTACTGTTTTTATACCAACTTTCGGTTTTTTATCATTTGCACGTCATGTATGATCTCAGTTAATCTTGTATTTCTCGTAAAAATGACTGAGTTGTGGTAGTTTTAGGGTTTTAAATGCATTTTACTTATTTATTGATATACCTCAATGTTTTCATTAAATTAACAGAACAGCGTTTATAAATAAACTTAGCTGGGAGTAATAATTTTTGTTGATCTTTTTCAAAATCCAATGGACATGAGATATTATTAAAATCAAACCTTGAAATGCTACAAGTACCTTTTATAATATTTTTATAATTTTCTCGAAATTGTTATTTAATAGCTACTAAAAATTACGTGTATAATTGATGAATCATTGCTATTAGAATTATTGTACTTTATATGAGTAACGCTACCAGCTACCTGAATTATTAAAAAAAAAGTATATCAGGACCGCAAGTACACTTATGCATTACTAATGAAAATGTAAAGAATTGTTTTTTTTTTCGTTGATATTATGCGGACCTTGTTCGAGTGAATCGACTTTGCTGTGGTAGATTTGTGTACCTTTAGGCCCTACTGAATCTTAATTTATGTGAACTACAGCTATTGTGCCGCTTAAGCCACCTGGCAGTTAAAATGTCGACTGAACAATTCGGACAAAATGTGAACCGTTTACCTGCCGGTGCAAGATCTATGAGATTAATTTGTTATTGTAATATAGGTTATTGCAGTATCATGTAACCGACGGCCTTCGACCAGGTCAGACACTTGGCGAAAACTTGTTGACTAATTTAAGGTTACCCCAGAAAATATCACTTTATATTTTACGCAGACAATATCGTATTGGAAAATCCCTCGGTTATGATTTAAGCTACAGCGTTGGTGGTCAAATGTCTCAGGGTGGATGCACAGGATACGGTTCATATTGTATGACACTAATTAACATAAACGTGTATCATTGTCGTGTAATAATGGACAAAACACAGTGACAGCATAAATGAGACACCAGACAGGAGAACAAAGAGAACTTGGTGATGGCCGGAGTAAGTAGGGGTGGTGGAAAGAAAATGAGGCGGATTGAAAACTATATTTTTAAAAAATTTTCAATGAATCTGTCTATTTCATTTCGTGTTAAAATCATTAAATTGTGTTGTTTTTCACAAATCTCATATTAGTATATTAGAATGTTTTTTTATTAGATTTGATATGTTGTTTATAATGACGAATAAGTTAAAATGTTACCTTAAAAACAATCATAATAATAGTTTNGTGTTATTAAACAGTACTTAACCAGAGAATAAAATTTATTTATCCTCAATATCCTTTTCTCGTGTTGGAAAGGGAAAAAACCACAACGTTCAATTTGATATGTTGTTTATAATGACGAATAAGTTAAAATGTTACCTTAAAAACAATCATAATAATAGTTTTATCGATTAAAATCCGTCTAAAATATTTACTTGAATCAAGAATCTTGATTCAAGATTATATATTTTTACAAATACATATGAAATATCGTTTTTTGAAAAAATGTAATTAAGTTTTAATGAATAAGAATTGTATTTTGTGATATTCAATGTAAAGTAAATGAGTCTTATCCAGTTTTTAAAACGCGTTTCTTTTTTTTTATGTTTGTGATTACATTTTTTTATACACAGATGCAAGGCTTTTTGTGAAATGCTTGGCATGTTCCCTCATTGCCAAGGTTCCGACCCGCTGTGCCAAGATGATATTCTATTTTCGTGTTCATTGTAGTTCATCTTAATTTTTGTTAAATGTAATGGACAGTGGCGGAGAAAAAGCAAAATCGAGGCCGGCACCGGTACAAACACAATACTGCCGGCAGGAAGTCTGACTACAACATTAGCAACCTTTAAATAAAATTAAAAAACGGTTGAGCTTGCAATTTTTTTAAAAATAATTTCTTGTTTATCTCCGAGGCATAAAAGAACGACTAGTTACATTACAAAATAACAGACTTTCGTTAAAAACCAGTGTTTAATAATTATGTATAATGCCAGTCATTTTTTAGTACTACTAAACATCGTCGTAGTTTTGATTTATAAGTATAAAAACACTTTTTTAACGTACTCTCACTTCGTTTAAAATTAATGTACTCAAAATTTTTCAAAGACTAATTCGCCGACGTGCGACTGTACACATTTATCTCACATCGTGTTCATGTAATATATTATTTGTTTATCATTCTCTTTCTAATTTCTCTATAGGTGCCTTTCTATTGCGCAACTTATTGATGTTGTGTACCGTATTTGAATTCTCTATTGAATTGATGACCTGACAGATGAGGATTTGTTGTCCAGACAAATTATTGGACCGGATGCTGTTTTAGAGATTGTCCTTCTTGGCGGTCGTTTACACTCGAGTATATTTGCGGCTTCTGACCACCGCATAGGAGTGTTTATATACTCTTTTGTGAATGATTATTTTCATCTTATTTGAGTTCACCAATTTTATTGCATCAGAATAATACCGACACGTAATATTATCAAATGGATTAATCGCTACTTGTTAATAATGCAGTAACAATTAATTTTATTTTCAAAGTGACACAAACAGTCTACCGGTTGGCTATATATATACAGTTAAAGCTTATGATCTCTATTAAATATTTATTATACTATAATTTGTTTGCTTACCGAAACAATATTTTTTTCTTTTTATGCAGTATGGCATAACGTTACATGACACAGCCGTGATAAAAATCTCATTTGTTAGTTTCTTTTTTAGCGATTTTACAAGTAATGGCATATAAAAATAAATTGTGCAATAANATATTATACTATAATTTGTTTGCTTACCGAAACAATATTTTTTTCTTTTTATGCAGTATGGGCTTATGTAATATATTAATATGAAATATACACATGCAATGAATTTATCGATTCATTACATGTGTTATAATGGCAAAAGACTGACCTCGACTATTTTATTAAGGTTAATTTTACATCATCCTAATAGTTACTAATAAACAGAAATACAAAAATCGTCAGTGCGAAAAATACAGTCCATCTCGTTCTCCGTTATGTTAGTCATATAATTGTTTTCCAGTAGTTTCATTGTTATCGACAGATATTATTTCTTTAATAACTGAATGTGTAATAGAATATCATTGTTATGATCTGCGCTGTACTCTTACTATAAATTATGTTATGGGTAGTCGGAGACTCACGTGTATCAGTCATGTTCACACGCTTCAAATAAACCAGGATAATATTTGATTAGTTTACCAACACATTTCTAAGTAACCCAAGGTTTTTAGCTTTGTGACTAAAATTAACCATTTTACAAATTGCTAAAAATTGTCTATAATTTCTAAAATTTGTAATTTCACGGGCAAAATTTAAGTACTTAATAAATTATACAAACCGACAATTGTTGAACGTGTCAGCCGTGATAAAAATCTCATTTGTTAGTTTCTTTTTTAGCGATTTTACAAGTAATGGCATATAAAAATAAATTGTGCAATAATCAACTTTTAATTATCAATTAAAGCTGTTGATAACAATTTTATCTTTGTTATTGAGTATTATTAATGTTCAAAGTGGTCACAACGGTCAAAGTCCAATATTCCTATAAATTGTTCGTTGTTGGCTAATTAAGAATCAACACTGATTACACGACTATAGACACGTTGTGCTTCTGGTTTTTTATCACTATCGTGTTATTTTTAGCATGGATTATGTGAAATATAATCTGTTTTTAGGCCGATGATGTTTTCTGAACTTTTTTTGTTAAAATAGAACTTTAACACTTTAGTGTCAAAATGAATAGTCATTTCGAACAAAAGTGTTAATTTATATTAATGAGTGAATATAATAAACGTTCTAAGGTTTCACGAAGGACTGATGAGTAGTTTTACTAAATAATATGATAAACCTTGACCTTCTCGATTTAAGTATGATATGCTGTGCTATAAATTATGAATCTAAAGCACGTTAAAACAATCATCTCGTCTATTTGCGTGTCTATTCGGTATCATCGTAACATTTTTAGTCGTACCAGTCAAACGAGTAATATGTTTGTACTATAACTTTAGCGGTTAACTATAATAGATCCAGTCGCATGGTGACGTCATTGGATTTGTTTAGGGGTAACACTTAAACAGGGGCCACTCTCATTACAGTTATTAAGTCCATTTTGGCTGCACGCACAACACACACACACACTGTGTACATTGACATCACAATGCAGTACAGCAACGTCATCGATTATTTCCATGCAATGGCACAGTGGACTCGTATACGATTATGTGTAGCAACAACACTATTCATTCAGACTACTATTGATTCATTTATTAAAAAAACTGTTATTAGAAATTAAAAAAACAACGTGTGCTAGCGTGTTATGTGTTCGACATATTTTTTTTACGCAAAATTGTCTAAATAACAACAGCATGATGTTGTAACACATTTTAGACAAGTCTCGTTTATTTTTATTTTTTTACCTAACCCGCGTATCAATTCGAGAGCGTGGTGTTAACCTACCTGAAAAGTTATATAATGTCTTTCATTGGTAGTATTTGAACTATTGATCGAATTCGTACAAAAGCCATGTGTCGGTATGCACTGAAATGATTTCCCATTCTTCGTTTTCAAAGTCGAATCCAATAAACTGTACCACCAAAATGCTCGTAAACCCATTCATAAGCAGAGACAATAGTGACGTGACGGTCATATTTTCCAATCTCATGAGCAATGTACACGCTCCGCTCGATTCACATAAAAATATGGGTGTAGTAGTAAAAAAGTAGAGACACGGTTCCAACAACGCACTCAATAATAGTTAATCAATGTTTTACTTGTTTTAACACGCTCCGTAGTTGGTATGATCATGGGAAACCTGATAATTGATTAGCGATGCCATGTCCTATATTTATACTGTGTGAATTGATATATTTCACTATGTACTTATGCGTTGACCTAAATGTTGCTGCGAAAGAGTGAAAACGGCAAATGTAATCACAAACGCACATAATATAACCCGCACGTCTATAAAAAACAAGTCATACAAACACGGAGCAGTTTCGAAGATATACATCCCGATGTGCTATAATTTTCGGATAAAACTTAAATTTCATAATAGAAGTTCAAATAGATTTCTTACAGATTTTAAGATGATTCATTAAAATTGATAATTTTTTAATTATTTAAGTGTTCATTTCCTAAAAATTTAGACTTGAAATTTAAATTAGTAGGTTGACACATAAAATGAGAAAATTCGTTTATCGTTTGTTTAGTTACGAAAATTTATGTTAAAAGAATTTCACAATGCTATTATTTGTGCAAGTTTTCTCGGAGATCATCGAATAGGAACGTTTACATATACCCCTTTAATATTTAATATTTCAAGTTATATTGAATACTCGTATTATGAATCGATTTTGTGTAGGAGCATACGGAGATTTATAATTTTTAAAGGTTGCTTTTTTTTTTTTTTAGTTGCTTTGTGAAAACTGTGTACAAAGTTTTCGTATGTTCTTTACTATTTTATGCCATTGTAACGAAAGAGGCCTCGCGATTTACCGTAAACAATATTATGTAAAAACTTGCGGTTAAAAAACTAATTCACACATGCTATTTGTACGCGTACGGTCAGTGTCCGCTGCGTGGTAATCTAATGATTAGTTCTTATTGCTGCGTGCATCGTGTGTTTAGTAGATACTGACTGTATTTAATTACAGTTTCTACACTGAAACTCATATATCTCATATGTACGATGTATTTGCACGTTGAGCTGTACAAACAAAATTCACTAGACGAATTAATTATCAATTTGTCAAATTATAAAATAATATCGTGTTCGCGCTTTGTATTTTTAAACAAAAGATAAGTATTGTGTTCATAAAACACTTAAATATTGAATGGCACTCCACGCGACGCTGTTTCGGTTGTGAACCTGAATTACCTTAGATTAAATTTATTGTTACATTTAATGATGTTTTGTTAAATTGTTGACGCCGTGCAATGGTTATACTAACGCGGCGAATCTGCTTTTGGTCTGAAAATCATGAACCGACCTCCTTGATTTTTGTTCCTTAGTTTCAAAAATAGACCAACTAATAAAAAATTGTATAATTAAATACTATCAATTGCTGCAAAATGTCAGTGTCCTTGTACACTCGCGATCTCTGATTCTTCTCTTTTAAATAAATGCCCTTAAGTGTGATTGATTTATATCTAACTTTGAATGATGACCTTATCGAAAGAGATTTATTGTTCGATCGTAAATATTGTTTTTAAATAGATGTATATCACTATTTCTACACTACGTGGTTTTAGTGATTAAAAAATTAGTGTTTATGATTAGCAGGGGCGTAAGTGAGAATTTAATTAGAAGTACAAAAATAAAAAAATTCACTGACAGTATTTCTTTTCTCGATGTCAAACAAATTTTTTTCTGCTATTTGTAATACGTCGTCTTTCATAAGCTTTGTATTGTTAAACAATGCATTCATAATAACGTTCACGTTATACAAATACAATTCCCGGTGTTGACACTATAGCACCTATAGTTATAAGAAAACTTCAATTACACATAAACAAAATACCATTTAATTAATTTATCATTATAAAATATATTTCTATGCTACATTTACTTTATAATGCTTATTTGTATTAAAAATGTCCTTTCCATATTCCAATCCATAGAAGTTTAAAGCGTCAATTCTGTTAAAAAAACATAAATAACTAACAATTTCTTATCATATAACATGTTATGGCATATGTGATAGTACAAGTTACATTATCCTGTTTAGAATCAAATTTTTTTATCAGTTAACACATTATCCATGTCTTTTTAGTTTTTTTCGTGTAATTATCAACTAATATTCATGTTATAGTTTTATGTACATCTGTATAAAAAAGCGTTGCTCTAAAGTAATTTTAAAAAGTGATTTATAGTTCATGCACTTTATTACAAAATATTAACCATCATTTTCTTCTTTATGTGTTGTTTCAAATATTATTTTTTTATGGTGAATTGCTTCTCAACTCAGTAAAACTGCGTAGCTTATTTTCTTATTTGATTGTGTAGCTGAAGTCCTTAAAGGATTTGTTAAAAATTTAAAATAAATATGTTTTTTTAATGGTTATACTTTGTAATTTTTTTGTACATTTATTTTTTATAGGTTCACTGCTCTAAGAATTAAGTTAACGTATTGTTATTACTAATATATAATACTGAATATATATATATATATATATATATATATATAAATAAATCTGTAACAATATTTATTTCAAACATTTAGTTATAATAAGTAGACTTATAGTAGTGTTGAACACTAAGTTATTTACAAATAAAGCCTTTATTTTACACAAAACTCGATAGTTTATCATTTTTTCATTGAAATTATTACGTTTTTTTATTGATATTTAAGTGTTAAATGTTATAATTTATTAATTTGGTAACTTTGACATTTTATAAATAGAGTAAAATAATGACCTTAATTTAGTATTTTATTACTTGTAACAGCTATAAATTACAATAGTGACATGATTATTATATGAATATTGATAGATGAAACATCGCCTCATTTCAAATTTTTAACAATTAGTTTTGATTTTTACTAGTTTGTCATCTATTGACTTTTTAAATAACGCTAGTAGACAATTCTAGTCTTGTGTACATTAATGAGATAATAATAAAATATCATTGTAAGCTTGCGTTTTGTTCCTAATAGTTTTATCATTCCATTAAAGCCATAATTGTTACGCGGAATCTAGTAATTATTAATTAAACATAATATTTTCTATAAGCAATGAATTTAAAAACATACTTATTTCAGCGATTATATTACTACTCAACTGACGATATTTGCTGATAATATGATGAAATTAATGACTCCAATACATTTTAACCATTACAAATATAAAATTAAAAAAAAAAACTATTAGTTTATATTTAGGAATGATTTGATGTTTTGATGTATAACTGCAAAGAAAAATATACTTTGTTAACTTAAAGTAATGTAATTGACAGTAAAAAACACTTTAATTATATAAGGTGGTTCTTTTAGCATTATCTACACTATTTCTTTAAAAAAAATAATTTTGTAAATTTTGGTAATTTTGAATTTTATATATTTCTCGATATATAACTATATTTTACTATTATTATATATTTAAATATTACTATTATTAATTACATTTTTAGTTCATCCCTTATACCTTATGAGGGTGTCAATGTTATTTTAAATGTCAACATACATATTTAACTAGCTTAAAATTTTTAAAAAAATGGTTTAATTATGAAAATAACTAATCAATAATTACTTTTAGATCAGTGTTTCGTAAGTTTTCAAAATTTTAAACCTAAGTGAAGAGAAGGTTGTTGCTGAGAAATGTCTAATTTGGCATTACTAGTGTATATTTCCACGAAATAGTTTCCCTGGTTCTTTTGACCATCGTATCTCTGTTTCCTCTTAAAATATGCCTTGGAAATTAAAAATATTGATTTGATTCTAGTACTTTAGAATAAAATGTATCTCTTGATATTAATCTATTTCAAAATGGGAGAATTTCGGTGTTATTATTTATGTTATTAACTTGTTGACAAATCATCAAAATCATAACATGTTTTCCGTATAGATTATGTTTAGAAACATAAAATTGAACACAAATCTTTATAGTATAATTAAAGAAAAATTATTCTTTTCTCTAAATAAACGGTTTTATAGGCAGGAAATTCATTCATTTCAACGGGTGTACTTTTTTTATAAAAGTTGGGTTTGTATTTTTGTCTTTTTTTCACAGTTGGGTTTTTGTTGAGGACATTGTCATACCTGCACCAGTCCCTTAGTCTATACTTTGAAATCTTCATAACTTCTAAATTACTGATGCAAGGAGTAATTATCAACCCATCATTCTCTTAATTATATCATTTTTTTTTTTTATAAGCTAATTAAATATATATGTTGACATTTAAAAATAACGTTGACATCCATATAAGATATGAGGGATGAACTAAAAAAAATACTAAATAATTGATCAAAAAAAATATAAAACTCAAAATTACCAACACTTACAAAATTATTTTTTTTTTAAGAAATCGAGTGGCTAACGTTAAAAGCATCACCTTGTATACCAAATGGTTTTTATAAATGAAAAAAAAACAAGAAGTAAAAATCCTAACAAATTGTTCGGTATGATTAGTAAGTTATGACGTCAATAATAAACACTAATAAACAGTTTTTCAAGGTTAGAACACTGTGCTTAAATGTTTACTTAAATTGTATGTGTATTTTTTGTACAAAAAATTGCTTTAATTAATTTACTAATTTATACAGTAAAAATAAATTAAAAAAGATTATAGAGAAAGAACCATTGAAAAGTTAAAATTCATAAGTATAAAAACTATTTAGTTGAAAAACGAGCCAATTAAAACGAATACTTAAATGGTAACCAGTTTAAAGAATGTATTTTTATTAACTTATAAGACTTATTATTACCCGATTGCATAAACAAATGTATGTTTACGTTTTGAAACTAAAAGATCATAAACGATATTTTAATAATTTTACAGGAAAGCCAAAATAAAAATATGAATGTTAATGATTGTTGTTAAGGCATAAATTTTAATACCTGACAGTAAAAACATCGTAAAAATACGTTAATAGTATCGATAGAGAATCATATAGTTAACAAAATATTCATAACTCAATTTCTAAAATAATCAATAAGTCAGCGGCAACAATTTGATAACATTTTTAATTTAAATTACCAATTTTCTAAGTATTACGTTATATTAACTCAAATTATAGACAATCATAAGTTGTTAGTTAAATTAGTTACATATTAAAAGGTTGTAAAGTTTTCCTATTAATTTGACATATTATCTAAGCACTTATTTAATTTCTGAAGGTTTTTTTTTTTAATATTTTGAATGCATTTCATAAACTTCAGTACTTTTAAAAAAATTATCAACGTTTCAAAATGAACAGATTAAAATGCAATTTTATTCCATTGTTTTTCTTAGTACAACAAGTGGTACCTTAATTACTTCTAATACACCTTGTAAATAAAATATTTTTTCTAATATAAATTCTTTAAAATTTCATTCTAAGAAAAATTTCAATTTTAATTTAAAAAATTACCTAATTACTAAGTAACAAATGACAGTTTTCTTTTAAAACTCGGGCTCTGATTTCAATGAATATTACATTTTATTTTTATTGTTATCTTGAAAATAATCTTCAAACACAAAATTCGATTTATGTAAAAAAGAATTCAGAAATGAAACTTTTACTTTGTAGCTGCTTTTCGATTTTAAAGGCATTTTTGATAATTTGAACATTTTTTATAGTATAATTAAGGAAACATTATTTTTTTAATTAAAATTAAATAAATTAACAATGTATTCGGCAAAGCGACGAGCATTTTTTCATACGAATAAGTTTTTTTATGTTGTATATGATAATTAAAAATAATTACATATTATAATATAATTACTAAAAATTATGAAAATTATTTTTATTTTTATATAAAAATATTAATAAGTAGAAAAATCAAGTTAGATTTCCCAAATATTTTATTCTAACTACGCTTGTAAAATATTGTATTTAATGTACAATATTTTAAAATGTAAAATACTTTTTAAATTATTATTAATATTTTTAAATACAAAATTAAATCAATGTATATGAAAAAAATTAAATATTTTTTTATTAAATAGAAAATGTATAGAGCATTTATTGATATTTTACGTGTCATTATAAATGTTAAAACGTTTTTATACTTTTAAAACATTTTCATAGGGTAATTTTAGAAGTGTTTAAGGTCATTTAAGTCTGGGTTCTATTTATAACTTTATTGTTCACTTTATGACTAATAATTTTAGACCTTAAGTGTATTGATCTCAATGTTATTGATACACTTATAAGTTTTTTCCGATAGATCTTCAGATAATGGCGTTTTACTAATATTATTTATTTCATGTCATAAATATCAAAATTGTTCGATCTAGTAATAATCAATGAAGTAAATAATATTTTTATTATTATTCGTTCTTTGATATTAAATATTTTATTATAATTAATCCTGTCACGTTTATCCTTTTGTTTTAAGTATTGTTCAATCTATTGTATCCAGACAATATAAACTATACTATTGCTTTAAATTTTATTATATACGCTCACAGAATGATCAACAAAAGATAATTCCTACATCGTCAACAGGAAACATTTACCATAAGCACAAGAATTTCAAATAGGCTATAATTACTTATAAATTATTTAAACTTAGCGGTCGTTTAACCATCAATCATGATATGCTACAATTTTTTGACCCATTAAACAAATCCTTTCAATATGTTTACAATGTTTCAAGTGTAAACTGTAGATAAAATATTAACGCAGTTTGCTATAAAAATGCTACTTATCAATTTAATACTTTGTTGTTCAGCTAGCTAAACTTCCTTTGAGTTTAAAATTGTCACAAAAAAGTGTATGGTCATGTAATTCTAAAAACTGAAGAGTAAAAAACGGGTTAATTTTTGTATAGTTATTTAATCGGAAGTTAAGTAGTTATTTTTAATGTTCATTAAAAATGTAACGAATCATTATGCAATGAAAATTTTAACTGCTTATCATAATAATATTTTCGAGGCATGTTTTTTTAGGTTTTTATCGCTTCAATATTATTTAATTGTATGCATGAATATTTAAATATGTGCAACAAATATTATAAGGAAATTTCAATGAACGTATTAAATATATTTCTTTATTATTAACCTATCGATATTTTTGAGTTGATTTCTTTAAAAGTTGATGTTGCGTGTGTCAACATAATTTTCGTGTCAAATTAACGTAGATGAATAAATTAACTCACTTATTAACTAGTCATTAAAAAAAATTAAACGTACGTGCTGTACATGTAAACTTAACATAATATTTGTTATTTGTATTAATTTTTTTTTTTTTTTTTGTGTATAAATAAGATCATACAAACAAAATAATTTCAGTTTTCAGTGATAATAAAATTTAAAAAGTAATTGTGTCGCTTTTATTATAAAATGAGTTCGGCTAAAGATAATACTTTTTTTGATATCAATAATGAAAAAAATGTACATACATTTTCAAAATGTACATTTATATTTGTTCTTATAATATAAAAATATTTAAAACGACTCTCTTGAAAAATGATAAAAATTGACTTACACTACTTTCGCCCTAAACCTTACTAATGTAAATTTGAAATTATTGTTGTGCCTAATCTTTAATATTAAAAAATTGTTCATAATAAATATAATTTTAAAATTAATTTCAGTGAATAAAAATCTAATAGACGATAGCGTAAGTAACTCCGTTTGCATCCATACGATAAATAAATAAAAAAACTCCTGCTCATTTACTCCCGTGGCATTTTGATATATGGGCAATATTTGTCAGGAAATACCTAACCGGGTTAGGTGTCAAAATCACCCAAGGTGAAAATATTTATGATGCAAAGATTTCGATTATGCGGAGTATTAAAAATCTCGCCTACATAAACTCCATTATTGGTGGAATTGAAAAAAATATAAAAATCTGTTGATAATTCTCCCTAATAAATATTCTTACATTACATACATAATTTCCAAATTTTTAGGAGACAGGTTAATTTTATTTTTGAGGAGACAGCCCCAAAGCTTACTCTTAATTCCGCTTATGTTCTCCAAATCCTGAAAAATTCTAAGCCATCACTGAAAAAGTATATATTAAGGTGCCCAGTATAGTAAAAATATCTAAATCCACCTTGTAACACGTTATTTATTTACCAATTAATGTATCGTATAATCATTTACATTGGTGTTAAATTTATTTCATATTTGATGCGTATAGTAAAAACATTACACGTGTAAACGAAGTAAGATAAGCTAATAATGCTGTAAATCAAACATTTTATCACAATGATCAATCATTGTTATAGTAGAACGTTTAATAATGAATAAATTCGCATAATAGAAATATAACGAGCATGATTTTTATCGGCCTTATTATTTTTTTTTTTAATTATTTACTTATTAATTAAATATACTCGATCAATATAGAAAACGGTCGTATAGAATTAAGTCAGAATCTATCAAAATTTTATGGCAATTAATATTACCAAATATGCCTGTTCACCTTCCATCCAAAAAAGAACCTTACTGACAAAAATCATAAAATAAACTATTGGCATGCAAATCTGTAAACTATAAAAAACAAGGTGTTTTTTTAATTATAAACTAATAATTAAATATTATTTATTAAACGTTAGTGTAAACCAGATTTGTTATCAAGGAAACTTCAGGGACAACTCATTAAGTAAATAATTATTTTTAAATATATTATATAATTTATTAGGGTTCGTCAACGATATATTTTTGGATATCGTACCTAATTTCAGCAATATTATATCGAAAAAAAATTAATATTCAAAAATTAAATTTAATATTTAAATATATTTCACCGTTTTTTTATTTTCAAAAATATTGTGAAGTAACATTGTTGCAAAAATCAGAATATAGTATACCAACCAAATCAGATAATAATATAAATATAAAAATATATAGATAATAGCTATATTTCATAACAGTAATCAAATATTTTCAAATTACTTTTTATTATGAAGAAATAAGTTTTTTTTCTTACATGACTTTATTGTTATAAATTAGTAATATTAAATTGATGAATTTGTTTTTTAAAAAATTCAATATTTTTAATTATACTATTATAGTTTCAGTGTTTTGGTTTAAAATAAAAAAAAATTACATTAAAGTATGTTTATTTTTTTTATTGCTTTATGTCATATTTAAAAACAACTTTTCTTCTTTTCAAAATAAAGTATCTTCATTTTCATCACTATTATCTAATAGGGATTTTTTTTTTTTTGGCTCAATAATTTTATTTTATTTTTCAGATTGGTTTTAACCAGTTTTTGCTGTATATCTTCTAATTTTGAAATTTTTTTCTCTAATTCTCTTCGTACCTTACTTTTTTTGTGTTTTGTTAAAAATAGAAATAACAAAAATGTCATAATAAAAAACCTTATCTAAGAAAAGAATTTTGTATCAATAAATATCATTTTTCGTCTTAAATCAATTCTATATTTCATAACTCAAAAAGTGTTTACAAGATTATCGCGAACTGTTTTTGGCCTAATGTCAAATAATATTTATTTTATAACTAAGTACCAAAATTCAAATAGTTTTTTTTCAAAAAAAAATTTTTCGATTATCACGATATTTAAAAAATAATAAAGAACAGTTATAGAAATGAATATTAAAGGAAGAAGAGGTAGAGGAAGACCAAAAAAGAGATGGAGAGTTGCTATTGAATGCGACTTGAGGACAGCTATAGTGAGCGTAGATAATGTGGGAGATCGTGTCAAGTGAAAGTTTAGGATAAGGGTGGCCGACCCCAAGTAGTTGTGATTAAAGCGAGGAAGAAGAAGAAGATTTAAAAAATAATCGATATTCTGGGAAAAATGAAAAAAGTCAGCGATATCGATATCGTTGACGAACCCTATTATTTATTAAAAAACATCCCAGTCTTGTCGGAACTTTAAAATATCCTATTGTTCTAAAAGAGTTCATAAAGAATTAAAAATGAAATTCCTTAACTCAATTTCGATACTTTAGCATGGATACATGTTTTCTTTATAATTTTTCCAAGATAATACTAATCCTATTGTAGATACGAAGGTCTCCCTTTTCACTTGACAAAAATTTAAGCACGTTTGATTCTTTTGTTGAGGGAACAATAGCTTAAAAAAATTGTTTTATATAATACCTAGCGGTACACTGTGCGGTTTGCTGAGGTCAATATTTTATTGACGTGGTTACTGTAATTTTTACAACATAAAATGATCAAACATGCGGTCACTAAACCTCAGCACCAAGTTCACAGCAAGTTTTTAATCATAACATTTGCTCCGAAAATATTATTGATTTCTATTGAATTTTCTTTTAAACCGAAGCCTATTAAATGTAAATGAACGTTGTACCAGTCATTATTATCATTAATATTATTATTATTTAATCATGTATAACACGTTTTAAGCAAGAGGTTTTTAATCTGATCTGATATTATTAACAAGTCCAGTTTTCCACTGCCCCTGGTATTTATAAATAACTTTTCTTTTTAATAAGGATATTGTTATTTCACACCTACAAGCTATGTATTTGATGTGATGATAATAAAATTGTATAATTAAGGATTTTAATATTTTAATCAATTTTTTATTCAAAGTTTAAGCACTAAAAATGTGTTGACCAAAAATGCTTTATCTCGCATTAAATAAATTTGTTTATATATGCGGTTGGTGAATACATAAGTATGGAAATCTTCCAAAAGCCGAAAATAGAAACGAAATAAAAATAATCTAACTGTTAATGACCATCATAAAAAATACACTCAGGGTTAACGTCTTAGATAATGAAAAACATAGGTACATCTTTCTTAATTATTCATTTTAATTTTATTTTGTGTACAATATAAGTTTGTGATTTATATAATTAAATAATATAATTTGTGTGAAACACAGAAATGCATCCCTGAGAATATTTTGACACTTAAATGTAGTTGTGAGAAAACACAATATAGAAGAGGCAACTATGAAGACATTAAATTTTTTTCTACTCTGAAATAATCTCTTCAGCTTTTCTGCTTGACCTAATAACATAAAAATAAAACTCTACTTAAGAAAAAGTCATTGGAAGTTTGGACTTCTTAAAATTTTGTATAAACTGTTGTCAGTATCGCAGTAAAATAAAATAAAATGCGCTACTCAATATTTTTGTATCTAATGGTTTGAAACAGTCTAAAGTTATACTACTTTAGCCGTCTGTTTGTTTTGTTCTTTTAGGTTTACATTTAAAATCTGTAACGGTTTGCTAGTAAACTGTTGAAATACTGTATTTCTGTTTTTACTTTCAATAATGTGTTCATTGTATGTGCTTGCCAGAAAATATTCCAATCGTGCTGATTTGAGCTATTCATTGGCAAAACTATTTTATCATTTAAGGCGTTGTTCATTGTAGTGTTCGCCGATAGGAAAAAATCTTGTTTCTACCCACGCATATACATTGTAAAAGCCTAGACCTCATTGAATGGTAAGATGATAAAAACAACTATGGCGCCGTAAACAAAGTATCACAAACAACGAATGTGCGCGCGCACTTGTAGATATTTATAAAAAGCAATAAAAAGTATACAAGTTAACCATGATCTAAGTGTTCGCTAAATAATGTAACCATTTCAAATCAACTACAATATTGTTGCTCGATGGATGGATGGATGGATGGTTGTATATATACATTATTGGCCTTGACCAAGATAATTAAAAAACGGAAAATGTCAATTTAATAATGGGGAAATTAACATTTTCCGTGGGTTGTGTTGACATCTGAAAATCAAAAAATCTAGACCTTTTTAATCTGCACATGTTATTTAATTGATCAAGAAAAAAATGCTTTATATATATGTATTGTATTCAACACAGTATTCGCGATTTACACTATCAAGAATGATAAAACATTCGGAAAGTTTCTTTTTATAGTTTTCTTCTTGTACGGGGCATGAGTTATACATAACTCAAAGGCTATATGTCCCCCGAGAATTGTTATTTCGTGATTAGCATTGATAGAGCTTTGAATATACACAAGCTACTATTTGTAACATTAAAAAATATTTTTGTTCCAGGAAATCTAAGCGCAGTTTTCACGTACAAATGGAAGGGCGAAGATATGGCAAGGATGTTGGAAGACAAGAATAGAAAAGTGGTGGTCAAAATAACTATTGCTAGCCACTGCACTAGACCATATGCTAATATAAACAGGTGAATGCACCGATATAATAAAACATGTTACACATATTATTCGTAAGAGTATAACGGTTAGTAATTCATTACACTTCAACAATTTTACAAAGCGGATTCTTAGATTTTTTAGTTTTTTTATAGACTTTATAGGGTTTGACGAGGGTACGAAATATCAATGATTTGTCAACCGCTAAGTTTATAGCAAAAAGTTTTTTTTTTTTGAATATTTAAACATATTTTGAATATCAAAGAATATTTAGCCTATTTTACATATTGTAATGATTTGAGTGACATTTAGAAAAAAGATAAATTTTCTTTATTTTCTCGAATTACTTTTCTTATTATTTTTAAGATGATAACATAAAAACTTTAATACTGTTCTATAAGTTGATAGTAATACAATTTATGATTTTGGTCATTGTTCTTCGTGGACATTGACGATAAAAATTCAATAATCATCATGATTTCACCAAATATTTTAACCCATAAGAGGATATGTTTGATATGAAAAGTAATATGATACGATAATCTTACGCTTCTTGATATATGTATATATGATATTTTAATTAAATTTTTTTAAATATCAATCCGCTGCAAAAGTATTAAACATTTAAATATGCAGTGGATTGATTCGTATTTTATATTGTTATTTAATTTAAAACATAATTAACAATAAAAAAAGATCCTTGATTCATCACCAAAGAAATATCATTTATTTTATTTTAGATGTATAACACAAGTTTATAATGATTTTATTTTATAGATAAGCATCATTTTTAAAGTTCCTTGAGCACCTATCAAAATAAATGGTGTGCAATAATAATAATATTATTTGACGAAACTTTAATGTGTTATTTTCATTGTTTATGTAATGGTTTTTATTCAACTTGTAGTTGAAACCTTTATGAAAGTTACCTTTTGTACTAGGTATTTAATATTTGGATATTTTTTTTTTGTCATACGTAATAAGAAAATATATATTATATTTGGATAAAACATGTTTATGAATCAAAAACATCCATTTAGTTATTAAAATTTACGAGTTAAGTTAAATAATTTAAACTTAAAACACATATTATTAAAAAAGTTAAAGATTTTCGGTTTTCTTTATATTTTGAACATATTTCATCAGTGTTCAGGGAATATTCAAGAGATTAAAAAGTTTAAAAAATTACACTCTAGTTATCACAAATAGACGGCGGTAAACAGTTTTAATATTTTACAAATATTTTTTTGTAAAAAAAAAAAAGGGAATGTTTGTAAAATGTCAAAATGTTTACATAAGTTCACTGCTTTTTGGAGACAACAATATTTTAATTTAAAAATTGTCTTTATTGATAAGGATTAATTTAATAGCATAATCAATTTATATTTTAACTGAAATTTTAAGTCAAAATAATATTACATATTTTTTTATCATTAATTAATCATGACTTGTCATGATACCTATTAAAACTTTTTGTATATCTTTTGGTATTTTTAATGATTGATGTCTATTAACATTTACAGTTTTAAGCTTAAATTGAAAATTATTTGTGAAATATTTTGTTTTTTACAGTTAAATAAATTAAGAACCATCTGAAAACCTATAAATATGTTTACTACAAAAAAAATCCCAAAAGTTAATTAAATTATAATTTGTTATTTATATTTCAACAGTTCGGATATCAGTTATTGTAAGTTATCAGGTTTTTTGTTGATAAAAAACAAATTTAAATTATACATATTTTTATAAAAGAGGTAGTTTTACTTTTAAAACATTCAATGAAAATACAAGTCTTATAAAACATATATATATTAAAAACTGTTCAGAAAAAATAATTGTATCGTTGTTGATAAAAATGTAATTTTATTAACTGTTAAATACGTATTATTTTAGTATAAATAACAAATTATATCTCTCATTATATAGTTTTTTTGTAGTATGCTAAAATTTATAAAATAATGCAATCTTAATTTTCAATGACATATTTATTTATTTTCCTTTTGAAAAGTTTAACTAATGGAAAACATTAATTTTTAAGATGATTTTTCTTTTAATTATAAAATTTATATAATGACATAGACTGGTAATTAATCTATGTTGGTTTAATTTGAATAGAACTCTAATTTAAGATCAAGTTGCATAATTTTTTCAATTTCAATGAATATTTTTTAATTACATAAATCTAAAAATTTTGATACAATTATTGTTTGTATATATAAGTATAATTTAAAATATATTGATTAATTTGGTTGTGTAACATTATGATGATTCAACCTTATTAAAATTAAAATAGAATGTTATGAGATTAGATTCTCATTAAGGAAGAGGGTAACTAACAATTTAGGTTAAATCGTGAAATTTTTCTTAGTGAGAATGAAAAAAAAATTGAATATTATTACCGCAATATTATTCTGAATATATTTACCTTACAACGTTAACATTGTGACTTCAATTGAACAAATGTATTCATTGGTATTATGGTTATGATTATAGTCATTAATTTAATTATTTGTACATTTGAATTAATCTCTAACTTTCTTACGATATGAAACAAATTAATCAAATTTTTAATTGAAGCAATTATTAGTTTCCACTTTTAATATTAAATGGATAAATTACTAAATGAGCAAGATACATCTTATAAACATTAATGATGTATAATTAGAGATTACCTTGACATTTTTTTCATCACAGCGTTTTTGTTTTTGATGACTATCTACTTAGTAATAGGTATGGCATCAATAACCCCGTTATAATAATATATCATATCATCGAAGGAATTAAAATTATTTAGACTAGAAATAAAGATGAACGACTTATATTATTGTACCGAATTATTTGCTATAAATTATACCTACAGTGTTACAAATTAAATTATTGGTATCACTATAATCAACAGGTGATGTTAGCGAAAGATGAAAGAATGATGTATTTACTTATTTGATTGGTATGCATGTACTTGAATAACTTGAACTTTCTAAATATTGCGTCAAGAAGAAAAAAATTGTCCGTTAGGTATAAAATTTGTCTTAAAATTTTATAGTTAATCAATATAATAAAATATTTACTTTTTATTTAAATTAAAAATGTAATGTATAATGACTTTATTGTATTTGTCATTAAAAGAAACTATTAAAACTAATATTTTTTTCATTATGGAAATGGAACCATTAATTAATTTTTAATATATTTATGTTAAAACACTGATGTCAGAAGCGACGTACTTAAAGTATTTATTTCTGAAGTATGAAATCATGAACAAAAGAAATAAGTTATTTATATTTATTTTTCTATCAAATGATTATTAGGGTCTACTATAGACAATATTATAGGTTAATAATTTTAAAGAAAACTGGAGAAAAATCCAATAATTGTTATGAAACAAAAAAAAAATATTCATCATTCTAAACTTGTATAATTTAATAGATTATTTGTGGAAGGAGGTGCTAGATATTTTGTAGTATACTACATAAAGATAAAAATCATTGTATTAAGTTACACCTATTTCTTATTTAATGTGTCCATAAATCATCTCTCGAACGCATTTATGATGATTAGATTTATTTATTTGACAAGTTTAAATACGGTTTACTTAAAAAGCATGATTATATTTTATTTTTTATTCTTATGTCAAACAGTTTATACCTAAAGACCATTAAACGCGGGACTTATGTAACAGGATAACTATTTTTTTAAATAAAATTGCTGTTGGAGTAATAATTGCTACAACAATAATTACCTTGTCAATTTTATTTACTCTGGACTCTTTTAAAATTAACTTGCATTATAGTTTTTTAAATTTTATTTGAAAATTAGTTTAATAAATTATTTTTGCTACTAATCTAAGTGTTATATATAAATGTTTTTCAATTTTTACAATGAAAATAGCGCCATAGTCATAGTTTTGCTTTGGCGGCAAAGTCCCCTTAAAAATAATATATGGTGCGTTATAAAAATATTTTGTATTTATTTAAAATTACAAATATTAAGTAAAACTAAAATATATTGAAAAATATATTCTATATAAAAATAAACGCAAAAGCAACAAAAATTACTAAAAAATCGTGAATAAGTATATCGAAAAGAATATTACTGTATCAGCGCAAAATACATATTTACACTCTAACCGAAAGATACACTCTTTTATCCTTCTAGTGACGTTATCAAAAAGTGATGTTATCACATTTATTTATTAAGAAATAACGCCCTGAGATGCATAGAGTACATCATATAACTAGATAAATACAATAAGTTAAATTATTAGAATATATGCAATTAGTTAAATATTTCAATATTAAAAATTTTAATTAAACAAATGTAATTAATTCCACTAATAAATAATACATTTAAGCTATACTAAATAATTTGATAAAAAAAATAGAAATCTTTGATTATTAGTAGTAGATATTCAATATATATTAATTGGGTTTATGTAACTATAATTTTGATGGTAAGTTGATATATAAAAGAGGGATTTAGAACTAATATTGCGTGGTGTATTTAAAAATTTAATACAAGAATATAATACTGGTCACTCGATAATGCTACTTATAGTTTTATAAAGAAAACTTCAATCATTAAAAAATCTAGTGGTTCAAGGCTAACTGTTTGGCTGAAGTCTCAAGAGGAGTATTAATTTTTTTACAATTAAATACTAAAATTTTTAGGAACCTATATTAAACGAAATTTTTGTTAAGAATATTAGAATTATTTCTTTTTCAATTAGTTCAAACTCTGTTAGTAATGTGAATTAAAACTTAATAATTTTTTTTTCTTAATAATAAAATAGTCAAAACAGTAACTAACTATTAACAACATTTTGATATAGAGTTTTCACCTGATTTTACTATAAAATTGTACGTTTGTTGTAACAATACACAAATTAAATTATGATTACAGTTCTCCTTTTTTTAATCTAAGTTCACGTCTTAATGACTGAAAATAAAATCAAAAATTAAAAAAATTTATTATTTATTATTTATCAATGAGATATAGTTTGATCCTACTTATCTATGATATGAGATAAGTTAACCGTCTAGTTTGAATGTATTTTTGATTATTGCTTTATGATTATTGCGAATTATACACGTAATGCGTGAGAGTAATATCGATGTTGTGATGATATTCATATAATTTTTATGCCTTTTTTAATAGATTATATTTGTTATGAGTTACAAACACTAGACATTGTACTGATAGTCATGATAAAACGAAGAGTATATAATTTATTTGGATGTATAAATTAATGAAAATTGAAATTATTTTTAATTAAATAAATTTACTATATTAGATGCAATTTCTACCTCCAGCAAATAGATATTTTTTTTGTTTTACTATCTCTTGTTTTTAATGTGATGAGTAAAATTAAATTATCTATTTTACTTAAAACTCAAATAAATTAACTGTTTGTATGGAGTTTGATGTTAGACATTTTTAAGTAATTAATATATTGGTAAGTGCACTATCTTTGTTTTGAAGAATATTGTTCCTTACATTTAACCTACACTTATTCCAAATTCATAATTTCGTATACAATAAATTAGTAGGTATTTATGTGGTTTATACTAGAAAATGTAGAGCAAAAATTCCCGTCATAAACTGAATTCGCGTTAAGATGATTAAACATTAGACTACTTTGGTCACCTTGAAATTGCTATTTTATTACTATTTGAAAATGTGTATTGTTATATGAACTCTATATTTCCATAAGGTTTGATTGTCTGATTCGTATATTGTTCTAAAACCTTGACTAACATCTCACTAATATATTTTATTAATCAACGTTGTACAATTTTTGAAATCGAGTTTTTAATTAATTATTCTCATTTACTATGTAAATAAAACATGAATGTTTGTCTTCTATTTATTATCTTTAATTTTTTAACTTTTCAAATTCATTATATATACAAACATGTTATTGTGATTTATTACTAGTGTAGCATTTAGATTTTAAATTTCATCTAAATAACAAGTTATTATTTTCAGCAATTTACCCTTGTTCACATTTTATGTTTTTTTAATGACATTGACTTTATAACGTTCAAAGTATCTGATAACTACTGATTATCTAATGTTAGATTATAACTTTCATTGTATAATGAAAAATAGTTTTAATATAATTGTATTGTTAGATACAATGTGTTTATTATAATTTATTAAATTATTTTAGTGAAATAGTAAACTAAAGTATATCATGTGGATTCCTAATTTACAGATACTTAATTCCCTTATGTTTAATTATATAGTTGTATTATAACTTTGAGTTAAGTTTTTGTGTTATCTACCAGGATTATTTAAACTATAAATTAGCTAAAAGTATTTTAGTTAAAACAATTTGTTTTCATCGTTGCAAAACCGGTAGATGGTATTATACACTCTATGATGCACATTAATTATTTATTTACACACTATAATCTACATACGTTATATGCTGCGGGTCTGAGATAAAAATTATATCAGCTTAATTAAGTTTTCGGGCGATTGAAATTCACAGTATATTTATTGCGTAGTTAATAAAAGAAAAATTGCTTTTGGATAAACCGTTTTATGAGACGTTTACAAACGCTGCAATATATTAAATTTTGTATCAAGATTAAGCTCGAAGGAACTTTTATATATTAGCATTATAGTCTCTGAGTAATTTTAAATGATTAAATATTCTAATAAAAAAAATATTAACATATTGTGGTTATTTATAAGAAAAGTTTAATGTGATTAACTATCTGTTAAAGCTTAATTTATAAACAATGTTAGTGTATTGTTTGAAGACCTTATACATTTTTAGAAAAATAAAAACAATTAACTTAATGTACATATCGATGACTTAGTACGCAAAAGAATTAAGTGGATTTTTGCCTTTTTTCAGGTGAACCGTTTGAACATTTTTTTTAAATTATCTCTATTCACTATTACTTTTTGAATGCAATTAATGACTTAATTATCAAACTTTTACATTGTAAATTTATACTCAATAAATTTTACTCTATAGTAAAATAGTACTCTAATTAGATAATTAATTCATTATCACCAAAAAATTACTTAACTCTTTTTTTTTTATTTAACCATCGATGTGATTTCTTATAATATAAAATATAAAAAATAAAAGCATATAAAAATGTTAACAGCCTCGAAACTAATTTTCATTGATAAATAAACTAAATATGTGTGGTATACTTTTTTAGATTTTATGATAATTTCAGTATACTTACTGATTTGATAAATTAAATAAATCGTCTTTTTCAAAGTCAAATAATCAGATAATAATAAAGGTTTAATTCATAAATTATTTTCAAAAAAAGTTTAGTTATTTATAATTTTATGTTAATTTATTATGTAGATTGATTTTTGAAACCTGACGTATTATGAAATCGTTAACTCAACAAATTCGCAAACGTTTTTCTTGATTGTATTTCATCACTTATTCATATTTCACTCAAATTCATTGCTAACTTCTTTCCATATAATTGGCCTTTATTCTTCTTGCACCACAACTTAATATAATGATCCTTTTTACGTTATTCATATAAACGTTGTCCTAGGAAAATACTTGCAAAAAATTGTCAAATTATTATTGCAACAGATCAATTGACCTATTATCAAATTACATAATTAAATTTTTTAATTAATGAACAGTATTTTCTTTCAAAATTTTTATGCTGATTTTTTTTTAATAATATAATATGACGATTATATTGTATAGATTACATAATGTATAAGAATTAATCAATTATTAGATAAGAATTTGATTTTTAATCAAATATTTAATGTTTTTTTTTCATACGGCCGTGAAAAAGAGTTTTTTGATTACCTATTCACGATAATTAAAAGCTTGTTTCTTTTATAGTATTATTTTGTTCACTTTTTTAGATTAACACGACTATAAAATTGTATTAAAATTTACTTGACCATCTAATATAGAGTTTAAAAGTTATTTTTTGTTTTTTTTCATCGTTCTTGGTACATGATATTGTTAATTAATTACTATAACTCCATTTATATTCATTATATACCTTTATTATTAATTCCGATTAATAATTACAACTATTTTAGATTTATTCAAGTATTAATTATCTTCATCATGTTTTTTTTTGTGTTATTTTGCATGATAGTGTTATCAAAACTAAAATTAATTAGATTAAATTATTTTATTTACTTATTATTTTAGTATTAATATAACAGTTCTACAAGTAATATGAGTTTTACATATATTTCCTCGCCACCTCAAGATTTAATATTTTTATTAAATATAGTATAATTGGAATTCATCTTTTAATAATAAATTTCCAGTAATATTAAAATTGTTTTTTACAATTAAAACGATATTATAATGAGAAATAATATTTAAACTTTGAATGATAATATTTATTTTAGTCGGTCTTACTAATTTGTTTAAAATATATGTGATAATTCATTAATATGCACACTTTCTTTGGGTCATCAATACTTTTTTAGTATTGACCATTCAAAAACAAATTAATCAATTTACTAACGAAATCAAGTATGCAACAACACAAATAGTACTTTTCTAACTTCGATACCTTAAATTAGTATGCACTTGGTTTGGTAATCGTGAAATATTTTGTGAGTCCTCATTTAAAAATCCGTGTCTACGGTTGGTATAAAGATTTTCGAAGGCTACGTCGCAATAGCTAAGGATTCTTAGTAGTCCTAAAACAAAGTGTATTGTTATAGAATTTATCCTTAAAAATGATTACATATATTGTTGTTCTAACCATAAACATGTTGTAATATGGATGTGTATTTTTTATTACTTCATCTCAATACTTGAATATTCCGAGCTGAACTTTGACATTTATTTTACCGTCTGGCATTAAGACGTAGCCGATAGTTTAGTTATAGCGGTTTCGAGTTCATTAATGACGTTAATTATTAAAATTACACTAAGTTTAAATTATAATGTTCTGTCACCGTAATATAATCGAAAATTTGCTCCACGACGTCATGACTCACAACTAGTTATGTTTACACAGAAAAGAAAACCGTCTAAAAGCATTTTATTACAAACCGGAAAAAGCGCCTAAAATAATCCTTCAAAATTACCATACCGCAAATTATAACTTTTTTATCTACAACTACATTATTATGCAATTAAGAGTAATTGTTCTTTACCTAAATTTCCTAAGATTTTCGAAATATTTGAATTTGTCATTAAAAATAATGATAAATGTCTTTAGTATAAATGTTATAATAGTTGATTTTAATATACTACAAATTAATATTTGCCTAAACAACGTTAAGGATAACGTTGTTCCTGTAAAATTAAATACTATTGTTTGTGCTTTGATCTTTTGTGTTTTTTGCTTGATGTTGTCGAGAAATCGTTTGATGAGAAAAAATAGGTACAAACATAAATTATTTCAACAATAGAGATTAGTATTGTAGCTTCGTGTCTAGAATGTGTTAAATGTTAATTTATGTAATATTTAATTTTGTCAATACTTAATTCTATGTTTACAACAACTAAAGATATCATAATTTATCCATATATTGTGTTGAGGCGTGAGAACGGACATAAGGCCATTAGAGTTGGCATTGTTTTGGAAGACTTCCTGCATTACGTGAATAGTTTTGGAATCATAGTCACATATCTTTTTCTCTGTCCTTAAATATTGAAATAATTAAAAGTCCATGAAATTTACAAAACTTTTTATCCTATCCGGAACATAAATTAACATGATTTAAATTATAACATTGTACCGGACACGAGCACTCTGCTGTTGCAATGTCGAATAATACAATTAAACTATATGCTAATGCTGATGGTAATAAAAAATTTTAATAATACTCTCAGCACGACTTAAAATAACTTTTATTAATTCAGATTTTAACTAAGTCTAATCAATATGTTAATTTATGATCGGAGCACAAGGATTGAACATTTAGTTAAAGCTTAGCGTAAATTAAAATAAAATGTATCTTTTTTATTCAAGCGCAATGTGACTATGCTGTAATTTTGAATACGCTGATATGCATCAAATCGTTAATAATCATTCAAGAATAAAGTCCACTATAATAAGATCATTTAAAAATAATAATATTCTGTTAATCTGTTATACTAAAAAGTGTTATTTCATTTATATTAATTAAGATGACGTTTAAACCTTCTAGATATTAATTTGTTAAAAAAATGATTGTGCTATATAAATATTTTTTAGTATTTCTCATGGAGTTATGCAATTTTCTAATTTATTTATGATTAAGTGCTGTTCTTGTTATTTCTTTAATTAATAACATAAAGTTTACTACAATTCCATTATTATAAGTTCAATATTTAATTAATTCACTAATTAATAAGTTTAACGTAAATTTATGTGCCTTTTTGAAAACTTAATTGACAATTAAATTAAGAAATTTAAACTTAACTGCTAGTTGTTAGTTTATCATATAGTTAATTTTACTTTATCAACTATTATCTCAAATTCAATGCAATGTTACATAGAATTATTTCATTATGTTGCTTATACATTCTTTTAATTAAAATATTTTGGTGAATAAAATTATAATATATTATTTTTAATTAATAATTAATATAAATGGTTTCAAATACATGTAAAAAAATTAAACTATTTCAATTTGATATGTAATTTCTGGGCATAAAATCATTTGTATGTGCCTAAAAATATCACACAAAAAAATTATAATTAATTGATATGTTGAAAAAATAAAGTAACATACTAATAAGACATTTCACATAAAATTTGACAATGTCCACTTTCGCGCTACCCCTAAATATGCTTTTGATAAAATTATTTTAAATTAAAATACTTAATTAGTGTTATTTTTTTTTTCGTAAGTTGAAGATGTTTATTCATTTTTTAATTAAATTTTACACAACCAAGCTAACTTGTTTATTGACTAAATATTTATAGATAATAATGAAATATGAATTTTTACTTTTATAAATATTTTTATTATAATTTTGACTTTGTCAGAATACAGTAAATCGTTTTTTAGGAAACTTCAATGTGTTAAGAATGATAATTATCATTAATAATTATTATAATTAATAAAAAGGATACTACATTTAATCCGGCTGTTATAATTGTTTTAACCAAATTTGCTGCAGAAGAAATATGAAAAAACTAACTTTGTGAAACATCTGAAGTATTAATTTTAATATAATAAAAATCCCAGCACAGGGGGTTTGCAGCATAGTTGGATCAAGTATAATGATATCTGACAGTGATTAAAATCACTATCAAAAATAAACGCTTCGATGCAAATCTTTAGATAGTGTTTAATTTTAAAAAAATTGGTGTATTATTCCAAAAGCTACATGATCTGCTAGTTCCTTATTAATATCTTGATTAAGATAAAGTATGTCGAATGAAAAAGGGATTATTAAAAAATATTATTTCTCATGAAAAAATTGTATTGATCCATACATTTTTCAAAAAGTTATTGCACTTTCAAGTAAAAAATGTAAATTATAAAATCGAAAATATTCACACAAAAATAGCATTCGGTAGCCGTTTTCACCATGAAGACAAGTCCAGAGGTGAAATTTTTTTTTTTTCAAATTAAAGTATATTACATTAGCTTTAATTTAAGATATATATAAAAGTGTCAGACCTTCCGGAACATTTTCAAAAGTTAAGTTGAAAAAGTTAATTTTTTGTGAAAAAGTTGTCATTTTAAATCCCCCCCTGTGGGCAGATAAAGGGTCAAATTTATAAAAAAAAAAACTAAATGATAGGTAAAGACATCAAGCATCTATATAAAAAAAAATTATATTGACATGTTCATTTTTGAAAAAGTTACGGCAGTTTTTATTTAAAAAAATTGAAAAAATTTCGAAAATTAGCGATTTTTAAATTTGTAATTTTTTTGGAGGTTTCCCCCATTTACGGGGAACGAGGGAAATTTTTTCAATTTTGAAGGGTAATGTCTTCGACTAGATACGATTTGTGATCTTTTGACGTATCGTTGAAAGAAATCCGTTCGGTGAGAGCTGAGAAAAAGTGGTAACAGANGTGATCTTTTGACATAGTAAAACCTAATAATATTATATTTTTATAAAAAAAAAAAAAAATTCGCGGTCAACAATTTTTAAAAAATTTATTTCTTGTAACATTTGTACATTTAATTGATAATGTTTTGATATGTTACCTATAAAAAGTAAGTACTAATATCGATACAAAAAAGTAGTCATATTGAAAGAAACAATCGATATTATCACAACGTTCCTAAAAATACTCAATATTAATTATTAGTTGTTAATGAGGTGGACAAGAACTGTCTATGTACTTAGACCTGTAGGACCGTTTTGCTTATATTAATTATTAATACATCATAACTAGTTTTTATTTTTAACAAGTTAAATTAGGATTATTTTACACATTCAATTAATCTTTTTAAGTTAGTAATTTATTAAAACTAACTAGTTAAATTAAAAAGTTACTTAAATAGTAACTTTCATACTAATTAGTGTTCAGCTTTATAAAAATCATAGTTCTGATATTTAACTATTATTTAAAAAATTAAACCATATGGCTATAATTCAATGGGCAAAAATTCGCATGCAATAAAAATTTTAATATTTTTAAAAATTGCTTATAAAATTGATATAGACTTTTTATCTTGAAATCAATTGAATACAATATTATTGAATGTATGGTATTTGTATTCAATTTTATCATATTGTAGTATATTATACTTCAATATGAAAGAATATCCGTCTTCAATTAACATATAACCTTAACTACATAGTAGAGTATTTGAATTTAACATTATTGATTTTAGGATTTTAACTTATCACCAATATCTTAAGTTTCATGTTTATTTATATTTATGAATATATTATTATTTACTGGAGTATACATTATTTGTTTTCACTTCATTACACTAAATAATTGATATTTTTATTGAACTTCTATTGATTTAATTAAATAATATATTTATTGACTATTATAAAAGACCAATTTAAAATATTTTTAAATCTTACATGATTTTAACAAATTTAATTTAAAAAAAATAATAATATTTAACGTTAAATTTGCACATAAATCATGAAATACGATCAAAAGAAATAATATATCTATTATATTGATTTTTTAATTAAAAGGTATTATTTTCCTTTATGCATTTCAAATTAATTTTCATAAATTTGTCCTTCTCGGCTCTTTCTAAAAACAACATACTTTAATTGATTTTCCTTGAAACTCCGTCGCGTTACTTTTATGGCGCCCTAATGTCATCTGATTGAACGGATTGTACCAAATCGATGGCGCCCGAATTGTCCTAGTTTGTAACTATGCCTGCAGTAAAAAATGTAATTCCTTTAAAAAGTTATTTGTTTATCTAATTTTTCATTACAATTTCAATTATTTTTATACACTTTTAGTAACTTTTATTTGTTTTTAATCCTAAGAATATACAAGTGGAACAGATCTAACTTACAACTCTTATAACTTTTTATTTTTTTTGAAAATATCAAAATAGCCATTTTTATAGCTTTCCTTACAAAAGACAACAACATCTTTAGGTTGATAATAACTTTTAGATAAGTACTTATTGGCTTATAAGAATTTTAATACATAAAACATGTAACGAGTATATAGCACAGGTGGAGTATGCGTTAAAAATATACACCAATACAAACTCTATCCACCCGCGCTACATACTCACTCGGTTTATTAAAATACCTGTAAGTAATAATTGATATGTACTTATCCTAAAGTTAACTCGTCAACTCATCAGCATTTTTTGTAAGTAAAGATCTGAAAAACGGCTATTTTCAAATTTTAAAAAAATTATTTTTTTATTATTAAAATTATGTAAAAATTGTTTAAAAAAAATATTACAGAAAAATTTTAATTTTATCATAAGTTATAAAAGTTGTCAATTAGATCTATTCCATCTTATATATATATATATGTTTTTTTAATTGAATAGATTATTATTTTTAGATTTCTGTGGTAGAAACGACTGAATAAACAAATTTATTATTTGCAATTAATTTTTTTTCTCAAAGTATTTGGATTTGATTTTATTGATCTCTGTCTAGTTGCCTGCCATGGTGATTATGAAATTTTGTTCAACTTTCTCTGATCATTAGTTAGATAGGACGTAAAAATTTTTAGTTTGAAAATGACTAAAATAATATTCATATGATTTTTGCTAAGTTTAATTGATTACTAAGAATACGTCACGAATAAAGGAGACTTCAGTATAAAACATTTTAGATGTTAAAAATAATCACTAACTTATTATGTTATCATTTATTTTTATTTTTTATTCCTATTTATCTAAATTATAAATTAGCTACCTATAACAAAGGAAAATTGGTATCAATTCAATGCTTTCCAATTATTTATATTGTCTTACTAGATTGATTATTGTACACAGCCTTTCGTATGATTATAGAATAAGTTACCTATTTATAAATTTATTAACAGTATTATCTTTAAATATCGTGTTTAACAAAAATTCAGTTAAATGAAAACAATTTCTCTGATTAAATGCAATTTGTTTTATAATCTTAACAATGCGGTCTTAATCACGAACTAAATTTAGTAAGTTCAACTGTAAAGCTAATATACATATTTTTGTACAGAGCAAAAAACGGATAATACAAATAATTATTTGCATTGAAATTTAAGTTACAAGAAATAATTAAAATAATTGTTGTTTTAACAAAAATGAAAAAAACTTATATAGAATGTTCATTAGGTAAAGAAACGGGTTTCTATTGTTCTCATTGTTTTTATCAATTTACCCGTTTCATTACTTATTGAACACCTGTATAAAAAATTATGAACGTAAATTTAAATTTAAAAAATAAATTAATTTGAAGAATTTGAAAAATTATCTATTAAAAAAAATTCATTGTAGTCTTTAAATAATTCATATATGCCATTGGATTGAAATTATGACATTAAAAAATCTTTGTATATTGTTTGTCTGGAAACTCATACTTTGTGTATTTATTTTACAGTTGTGTAAATAGAAAGTAGAAACTGTATCATGTGTACCCTGATAGTATGGATAATTTAAATCCCAAGACAAAGTTCAACAATATTTTTTTTTTATGGATAAGCTTAATGTTAGCTTTTGTGTAAATGTAATTATTTTTTCTCTTTCTATTTTTTATTTTTTTACAAATTACTTAGCCAAAAAATATTAGGTAATATTTGGTAAACCTTGACAATTTGATAACGTTTCCGTAATTTCGCCTAAACACATTACTTTACAAAACAAACTTAAGGTACGACGTTTACATTTAACCTAATTGTTAAAAGGAATAAAAGAGCCATTAATAAAGTAAAAACATTTAACATTTACTAAGTAAATACGTGATTACACACAATGCAAAGTGAGCTCAATGATAGAACTATGTTCATAATTTAACCACACTAAAAATTTTTTGTTTGAATTCGCAAGTAGAGATAGCATTGGTCATTAGCAAAGTGCATATAAAAAAAAATGATAAGTGATTTTCATTAATTTTATCTATTACTTTTACTGGTAAACATAACTTCTAGTGGACGTCATAGTGCACTGGCGACTGTTTCATTTTTCTATTTAATTTCTGTGTTACTCAAGTTTAATCTCTGTTTGTATAATCAAATATTACTAATCGATTATTTTATGGTTCTAAAACGGCATTCGATTGTAATGAGATATAGTGTTGTTGTACATTACGACATTTTTTTGATGAATTTTATGACTCAAGACCTTAAAATATATTGTAAGTATCAGTTAACTCGTTTTTCTAATTTGATTGTAATTTAACTCTATTTAAATAGTAATAATAAAATATCGAAACCGTTAATTGTAAGTTCATGATAACTGTAAAACACACAATGAATTTAGAGAGATTATAAAATTGAATCGACACAACTAGTTCGTTTTTTTAGTGTAGTGTGGACTGATTTATGATAATGACATAACTTTTAACCTTCACAATATTATTATTCTAGGTTTCTAATCAAAGTACTGATCAAATTTTCTACATTATTCCATCTCAACTATTAAGATGTGATTTATAACAATATATGTATAAAGTTAATCGTAGATAAAAGTAATATGTTATTTAAGAGCCGCAATGACCTCCGAATAAAAAAAAATGTAATCGTTGAAATTATAGACAGTAGCAGAAGTTGTTTTAATGTTAATAGCTAAGTATTCATGTTTTGGAAGATTCGATTAATACTTCACAAATACTATTAACTGAATGATTAACTTACAGGAGTGTTATTTGACAAATTAACCATAAAAATAATTTAATTAATTAATAACTTAATTGTATCTAATATTATTATTTTTATAGATGTTTTTTTTTTTTTTTTTTTTTTTTTGNTTTTTATATTTTTTTTTTTTTTTTTTTTTTTTTGAGACGAAATGTACCATCAATTAATTTAAATGTATACAATTTTTATTTTTGATGTTATCTTGTTGATTTCGTTTACTATTGTTTTCATACTTGGTTTTTTCTTTGCTTTAGTTTTTAAAGAATGAGGCTGTTATTGTTTTATATTGTTTAAATTAACAATAATATTGATCATTGTATGTCATTCAACATTTAAATTATTTAATTAGTTTTTGTTTTAAATAAGTCATCATAAATTATTACAGAAATTATGTAATAAACCAAAATGAACATTGTTTTCAAATACACTCAAAGTACAATTATAAAAGTATGAAGTGTAACGATATATTGTAAATAATTTTTTTTAACATAAGTAAATATCTACAATAAGGGGAAAATGAGTGTTGTTAAGTGACAAGTAATAATAACTAATGAATATGTATTCAGTTACACACTTAATATGATGCCCTTTGTTTATTTAGTTAGTAGATTTTTTTACATAATACTATAGACTCAATAATATATAATGTATTTATTTAATAAAAGTTGATCATTTGTGGCTTATATTATTTAAAATGAAAAAATTATTTAAAATATTAATTTAAAACAAAAAAATATTAAAAATGTTTAACTTAAAAAGCCACACAAAAATACTAACTCTTCCCATCAAGGTATATTATGAACATAATTATAACTTATGAATTTCGAGTTAAAAATTCTTATCGACGACCAATAATTTTCGTATTTGAACAATTTTCCATAAATATAAAACCCATTTAATATTTATGACATTTAAAAATATTAAGTTGGTATTCAAATAAGGGACAAGGGTTGGTCATAGAAATTATTTAAACATTTATAAATCAAAAAATAGTACTACTTAAACAAGCCAAAAAAAAAAAAGTTATTATTATTTTAATAGAATCTATAATAAATCAAGGGCTCTATATACCTATAATTATTTTTTTTGTATAATATCAATTAAAAAAAAATTTTTTAGAAATTTACCCAATTACTAATATATACTTTTAAATTTTTCTCTAAACACAAAAAATAAACAATTAAGACAATTAATGTAAAAGATGTATACTTGAAAATAGATAATATTTTGTAATCTTGTTTGAAATTAATTTCAATCAAATTTTATTTTTAAGATGATTGTTTAACAATAAACTATTTATTTATAAAAAACGATAGGAACCAACTCTAATGAAAATTGTAACATCGAACCTTAATAGTTATCCATTTCCGGATTATTGCGTTGCCTATGCTATAATTTAAATAACAATATTATGTGCTTAATATTCAACAATAACAATCTACCACAGATTGCAACACGTACAAAATCAATAATTTTTGTGTGGCGTGTAAAATACGTTTATCAACTACCATTGTAAACAATAGTCTATGTACTTATATACATTTTTACTTCGCCGAGAATATAATTAAAAGACTCTATGCAATAACAAAATAACTATTTATTTCAAATTTTAAATTAAGATTAAAACGACGAATATATATATATATATATCAGAGAAAAATTTATATTTCCTAATACTTTGTTTAGAATTTAATGACATTTGATGTAAGTCTTCTACAACCATTTTTTAAGTATGAAAAATTGAGTTATCATTCAAAATTATATTCGATCATTTCGAAAATGTCTGTAGTTTTCTGAGAATAAAAATATATGTGAAGTATTCCGTTTTTGTCGTTGAACTGAAGAGTACTGTTTATTATCAAACATAATACATGTTACAAATAATTCCATAAACAGTCAATAGGACCTAGTTCAATATTTCAATGTCCGTAAAATTATTTTACCATTTATAAGAATTGCTGTGATGATAGATAAGTAAATCTTGATGCATCCGAGTCAAATAACAGCAGTAATAAGCACAAACTTTGTCAATGTTAATCCTTTTGATAATTATTTTTATTATTATATTTTTAAATTAACGGACAGTTATCAATGAATCTTTAACAATATTTTTTTTCATCCACAGGACGTCCGTACTGTTTGTAAGCATATCGTTCATTGTGCTGATGGTAATTTCACTGGCATGGCTCGTGTTCTACTATATCCAACGATTCCGTTATATACATGCTAAAGACCAGCTATCCGTGAGTAACTTGTAATTGATCAAATTACCTACTAATTTGTGCTAGACTTGGTATATAATAATCTACCTATAATATCTTCACTGAGGTACGGGAAGGAATATTAGAGTAATATTCCTTATCTATAATATTAGTTATCGTGTTTTACTGAAGCCTAAATTTATGAATTACACATACCTCATTAGCAGATAACTCTGTGCTAAAACCTTTTATCGATGATAAAATATATAACAATTACATTAAGAAGACACCTTACTCATTCAATAGTACACTGTGTCTTTATAATGTTTGTCTATGCAAATATGCGTAGACACACATTACCCGTCTCATAATGGTAATCGACACAGTAATTCATTGCCACTTTATAAATAGTTATTTCTCAGGTAAATAACTCTTTACCCATTGCATAGTACTACTATTAATATAAACTATACATCTTAGAAACGATATTTTCATCTAATAAAGATCTTTGTTACTCAACCTTATTGTTATGAATGTCATGTTCTAAACGTCATTATCAACGGTAGAAAAATCTGTTAACTAACTTCAAGGCACTTGTCACTTACTACATTCACACATGCGTTACTTAAAATTTTGTTGAATATTTTACAACGGCCATTATTGACTTTCCAAATTTTGTAATCGGTTAGTTAAAACCGAATATCTGAATGAGTATACACTAGAGATTTAAACTTGCACGTAAGCATTAAAAAAATAAACTCGCGCGGTTATAAAACCGATTTCTAAGTTATTGCATACATCTAGTCAACACGAGGTTATTTGGGATTTTTGGACCGTATGTATTAAATAGTTAACTGTATCTTTTATAAAAAAAAAAAAAACGATATCACGCATGTGTAGAGAAATGAGGAAATGAAAGTGAAAAATATATTCACACACTACCAATACTCATCTATATGCTCATGTGCCAGTCAAAATATAACACTGTCGACCAATAGATATTTTATGACTTTACTAAATTTTGTAATCTTAAAATAAATTATAATTTATATGTATTATTTTTAAGAGTATCTCTAAAAACTAGTTTCATTAAAACTCATTAAAAACAATTCATTAATAATTACAGGTGCTTTGTATTTTTCAATTACTTTGCAATTGCTAAAGTAATAATTTTTTCTATTTTCAGAGACGATTGTGTAATGCAGCCAAAAAAGCTCTTTCTAAAATACCCACAAAACATATCAAAGTGGACGACAAGGTAAAAACAACACTAGTGTCTCATAAAAACATGTCTTCAAGTACTGCATAAGTTTCTAAGTGACAGTATTATTTAATTTATATCGTGTCCTTGTCCTACCGACTTTTTTTCATTTCAATATCACACTAAAGTACACACGAACATTTTGGGGGCTTCGTCGGCAAAGTCGCTCTACAGCATTTACAAATAATGAATGTGTGTGCAATAGTTTGAAAATATTATAAAAAAACTTAATGCTATATTTCATACTAAATTATCGAAATAAATCGATGGGTTTTCAATTTAATTTGTACAATACAATTTACTTGTTATTTAACTTTTTATTCACGTGTTATTGAAACTTTAAGTCCTACGATTCTAGTGAAACATCTTTTTTTTTATTGTTAACTTAGTTTGCGAGCTCCTATAAGAAGTGAGTTTTCGTGAGGGGGCACATTTTGCACACCCCTAGTTCCGCCGCTCTTAACAACATAATCCTTATTTTGTTAGATAACTAAAATAATTTAAGTTTAAATTCAATTAAACTTTTGTTTTATGTACTTTCTAAAATAGTGATTTTATTTAAATAATATTAAAATTATTATTATCTGAGTTCTGGCACCGTTTCAACCAGAACTGCCATAAATGCTGTAGCAGCAAAAATGTTATATTCATAAATAATTTTAATTCTCAATGCGTTCTTCATATTGTAGTAGTAATTTTTGGAAAATCGTTTAACATGATGTTTGACTAAATTAATAGAAAATTCACTAATTTGCCTTTCTGATTACATTATAAAGTGAACTCAACCAAACTAACATAACCCAACGCATTTGTAAGCTTACAATTTATATTTTCTTTGAAATTTAATTCTCAACCTCTATTCATAAATAATCAAAGCAGTTATCATAAAAACTGTATTCTTGTATCTAGAGTGTACATTTGTTGTATGTATTCCCCTTTGAGTAGTCAAGCGAACATTTCAATTTTTATGCAGTAAAATGTGATCTTATTTATCCAATATTTGAAATATTATTATTTTTTATTTGTAAACTACTCAGTGAAAAATTTCTTAGCTTATGAAATCGTGTTTCAACATTCACAAGCAATTTAATTTAGTTGTATTTTGTGAAGCAGGCGACCATACGGAATCGTTTTTACTAACAAATTTGTTAGTGTGTATTAATTGAAAACGAAACTAAATATGTCCATATGATGGACTATTGATTATTGTTCTATGTACTTCGGTTTTTTTAAGACACAGTTATTGTTTTTACATTGATGTGTTTTTGTTGTGCAAATTGAGATGTCCTAATCAACGCAAACATATGAATGCTGACAAATAATGAAATGTCTTTATATGTTTTGTATTATTTTTAACGTTCATTGCCAATATCCTTTAAAATATAAGTTTAATTATTGGTTCAATCACATAAATGTTATGTAATAAAATTACTCGTTGTGTTTCATCATAGGAAATCATTGGAGACGGCGATTGTTGTGCCGTTTGTATTGAACCATACAGACCGTCCGAAGTGGTACGAATATTGCCATGCCGACACGAGTTCCATAAGAGTTGTGTTGACCCTTGGCTGTTAGAACACCGAACTTGTCCAATGTGTAAAATGGATATTCTGAAACACTACGGTTTTTTGGTAGGCAAATTTCAATATTAGTTAGTCATCATTATTTTAAATTATCGTATGATAATTTTATAGAAAATATTTCAAAAAAGTTTTTAAATATCAAAAAGAATTGTAATTATATTTTTATCCAAACATAAAATAGATCCATGTTTTGATATTTCACTTGGCAAGAAGTTTTATTTTTTATTTTAAATAAGTTATTCATTTGGCCCTAACTCTAGCGAAAGATACAACTATTATAGCTATCAGTATGATGCAGTTAGGAGACAAAAATATTAAATTAGCAAAATAATTTATAAAAAGAGAAAATATTTTATTTAAAAAATAGATAAATAAACAAAACAATTATAAAAAATTGAACTATCATCGCTTCTTTCTCTTTTATTTTGTACTCACAAGTTCTTAGTAAAGTATAAGTTTACATTTAAATATAATTAACAAAACAAATATTCTTATTGAAACTTGTTTAATAGTTTTAAATAAATTTTCTCTTAAGAATTTTGAATGTTTTGCAAAGAGACAATGTTAATTAAACGATTTCTATAATAAAAACTTGCGAGTTAATTATTGTAGATTATGCTATTAATGTATAATTATATAGAATTATTGTAATAATTACATTTATATTGTGATATGGTCCTGAATAATCAATATTATATGAATTATATGAATTATTTGTTTCAAACTAAACATTTAGTATTTCCACATAATTCTGCGTTTGATATAGCCAGCCAAGATTACACATGGTGTATAATATTTTATGTAAAAAATTTAATTTTTTTGAAAAAAGGATTTGTTTAAAGTTATGCATAAGTTACGATAGCATTAAACATTTAAAAATGTTATTTCGATCAATATATATATATATTCATCATATTTATATATACTAAAAGTATAAAAAAAATTAAACCCAATTATAATATTACACAATTTNTTATATATACTAAAAGTATAAAAAAAATTAAACCCAATTATAATATTACACAATTTGATTATCTGTGCCTACCTACCCTAATTGACAAATTGTACCATAAATATTCTAAGTAATTAATTTTACGTTGTTCACAAAAACAAATTTAACATGTCAACTAACATGGTATTTTTTACTGAATATTTTATTAATATAGGCTATAAAAAAAATTGGCTTTTTTATAATTTAATAACAATTCAAATATTTTTAGTATTTTTTATTTCATATATAAATTTACAATACTTGAATTTAAAAGGTTAACGTTTTTTTAAATATATTTTTTATGTTTTTTTGATCAATATAATAACATTTAGTAATTCAATTACTTATGGATGACCATGACCTTAACTACCAAAGGGATTTTTCCTATAAGTTTTTTTATTTTTTGTAGATAAATCATACATTTAAATATTTGTCATGGTTTCTGGTGATTATTATTCATGGAACTATTAATTTTAAATAACTCTAATTTAACCCTAGTTCAGGAACCTGCTTATTTTAATTACAATTTAAACTAAAGTGTATGTTAAAACTATCTATTAAATTTAATTACAAAACAATTAATTTAGAGAATCATTTCTCAGGTGACCACATAGTAATGTAAGAATAATATTTAGTACAACCTTAAAACATAATAATATTGATAATACAAATTGATTAGTTAACACTCCTCCTCAATTTGTATATATTAAAAAAAACATAAATAAATACTGTGAACAAAATAACAAATAAAACATATAGTACTATTACAAAATTAATTTACTAATTTCAAAAATGTTAAAAAAACAAATACACATGTATGGTACTACTATGTATAAATTTAAAAAAATTTTTAATCTTTATAATATAGTAAAAACAATCTATATATTACTAAAATAATATAGATACAGTATACGATAAAAATTTGAATATACATCAGAAAATTAATAATTTTGAGATTATTAATTCATTATTTTATTCACATAAATAAATGTTTTAAGCATCATTTAAATTTTTTTCTGAGTATCCTTCATATGCTTTTTATAAATCTAACGAAAGGAACATAAAAATTAGAAATGTATTACTTCTACCAAATTGCTTTAAAATTTGAATTTTGCTTAATTTTAGTTCTAATTTTTGATATTCTATCACAAAAAATAAAGTTAAGTATTTTGGCTTCTAAAATTATCAAGCACGAGCAAACAAATTTTATACTAGTAACCCAACAACTTTTTTTAGCCCTTTTATAATTTGTTTTCAAAGAAAAGCAATAGAGAGTGTTCTCCGATACAGTATCTATGAAAAGTAAAATCCTACCAAGATTTATTTATTTATCTTGAGTATTTTCTAATTATTTTCAAAATTTAAAATTCATAAAACACAAAGTATTCTTAAAACTTATAATTAAGTAACACATTTTCTAATTAATTTCTGTATCTTTAAAAATAATTATACAAATTGAATGATTAACTATTTATACCAATTAACTGGCTATATAATATTTATCAATATAACATTATTCATTATTGTTTTTTTAATTATTTTTATGTTAGTTATACACAATATTATTTTACTAATTTAAATGCTCTGTAATAAATTTTTCCAATTTAAATTGTATTACCACATGATTTTATAATAAAGATAACATCATTTTGCTTTAATAATGGCGCACGTAACTTAGTATAACTTTACCGATACGTTTTGATACATTATGATGATTCAAAAACCCTAAATAAAACACTCGTCCTTTAAATTATCTTAATCTTCAAAAACTTAAATGCAAGGCAGTAAGGCAAAGCCATCAATGCACTTACTTAGGATCCCACAAACTTTAATTAATGAACCTTTTTTTTGTAGTCAATCTTTTTTTTAAATATAATATATTTAAAAATTGATTGGCATTACTTTTTTAAATATAAAATAATATTTAATTTTTTGATATAATAGTTCACAAGCAGCCAAGAAAGTTTTTTACATATAGAAGTAGAAGAAGCCACAAATGATTATAATGTCTACCAGTACTCTAGAAGTCGTAGTTTTATGGATACAATGCAAAATTCTAGAACGGTAAATTTTATAATCTTTTTTACGCTTTCATTGTATATTTCAAATTTGTTCTTTATACCTATTTACTTTTGATGTAATTTTGCGTTAAAATAGATACCAGACGTCGCAGCTGTTACAGCAGTTGGGTTCGAGCCACATAGCCGTTCATCAACTCCAGACGAACTTACACCGGCATTACCGCCAGTTCAGCCTGTTGCTTTTGCAACCAACCGATCCACATCGCACGGTGAGTATTTAAATAAGAATTTTTCTTCCGCAATAATTCATAGTTAAAAACCACAAAAAAACAATTAGTATCAATATTGATGGTATAGGGTAATACTGATTTTTTCCCTCTCAACAGAGTTCACAACACGAGTAGACACTGATGATACTATCCAGTTTTAACGTGCGATTACAATAGTTTGAAGTTGAATTTACTCTCACAAAAATATTATATTAATTTTCATAAGACTGTTGTTAACGTGCTTGGTTCAAGTACTGGAAATTTATTGGTAAAACAACAGAATACATTTTTATGCATTTAACTTCATTTCATTTATACGCATATGGACACAAATCTTTAGCTTACTCTACTAATTTTGTGCTAATTAAACATTATTTCATTTAAATATTAACAAAAAAATTGATAATAAACATTTTATATGCAATTATTTTATATTTTTTAATTTTTATAAATTCATACACGTGTACAATCATCGTATGGTCAGAAATATAAGAAGGATTCGCCTGACAGAGAGGCGTATTGAAAAATTCATAAAATATTCAAATAAAATTTGAAAAAATTTAAAATTGACAAGCTAAATTTTTATAATTTTGTTTGACTCCTAATTTGTATTATTTTTATATAATTTTTGTAAAAAAAAAATATTTTAATCTCTTTTTTAAACAAATAAATTAACTGCATACTTAAAAATATTTTTGAAAACGATAATAATGAGAATAAACTTTTAGAAATCATATAATTAGTAATAACCTTAATACATTTTTTTGGTAGACTGAAAAAGAAATTGTGCAATATTGACAAAAACTTCCCTGAAATTTTGTTAAAATTATGCTTACGTACATGTTTATTATTTATTAATTAATAACTTTATTTTCACTATTCATTTAAGTATACTTTATTCATGTTTCGAAAATTAATTATACTAACAATAAATAAATTTATAAAAAGTAATAGGTACACATTGTTTTAACTAAGTTTATTGAAATGATCAAAAATTTCTGTTTGCCACTTGAACATGTAACTTATGACCAAAATATTATACAATAAAAATAATAACAACAAACAAAATTAATATGCACGTAATATTTTTTAACAAAATGTTTTATGTAGTTGTACATTAAATATTATGTTTGTTATTATAGATACAGACTGGTGGAACAGGTATCTAGGACCTATACGGCAAACACGTTCTTCAGATGGTTTCTAAAACAATAAAACAATTCAGAATGGATGTGATACTAGTCTTTAAGATTAATTAACCTTTTTTTTTTTAAATAAAATGTACCTTAATTGCAAGTCTATATTTCCAAGATAGAAATAGACTTACTATTAGGCACAAAATTAAAATTTTAATTGACAATGACAATTTCCTTTTAAGTTATTGAAGCTGGAAAAACTATACCTAGTCAGTATTCCTATATGTTAGTCTCTGATTATGACTGGCATAATTAGACTTAAATGTGAAATGATTTTTTTGTGTAACTATATTTTATATAGAAATAAATGTATAATTATTATATTATAAAATTATTTACTATTTAGGATATTATTTTTATGAACTTTATGATTTGAAAACAAAAAATTTAATTCAAAATATATTTTTGATTAAACATTTAAAAGTCTTCATTTACTTCATTTTAATTTATGTCTACAAGAAGTTATTTTTTGGTGATAGTACATATGCTGGAGGTGGAATAGGGTCTTCAATTTCTCCCATTGTTTCAATGTAGTATTGGAACGCCTTCAAATATTTTAATTCATGAGGTATTTGCTTTTCAGGATTAGTCAATGTAACACCCAAATCTTCCAATGTTGGTAATTTTTCATTAACTACATCAGAAACGAATTCCTAAAAAATAGTTTGTTTCTTTTATATAACATTTTAATAAATAATTTTCATTCCAAGAGTATACCCTTTCAAAACGTTCTGCTGTAACAAAACCTGGAGGCCAACTTGGGCAAAATTTATCTGTTAACCACATTTTTATTAAATGTTGAGGATTTCCTAAGATACCTGTTCGTTTATAGTCATAATTAAATTCTTTTGTACGACGACATATAGCAAATATCCAATCAACCAAATCAGCTAACAAATAAGGTGTTGGACTAAAGAATAAAGAAAATTTATATTAACAGTATTCTGTTATACTAATTTGTTTTATACCCAACAGCTTGATATATTTTTCCAGCCGTAGAGCGATCTAACACAGCATTTGTAATAGCAGCAGCAACATCAGCAACAGCAACTGGTTGTTTTACAGTTTGTTCTCCTTTTTTCCAAAGAACAATTTGTTGCATACTTCGGCGCCATGCATGACTGTACATTCTATAAAAATCAGCCCAAATATTTATCGTTTATTATAATTATAATGAATTATACTAATTCAATTTTAATAATTGTGTACTTTACTAATAAACTTCTAGAATATTTTTCTTAATATTAGAAAACATTGATGATACTATTGAGTTTACATAATAATTAATGGAAAAAATTGAATAGAAGGTTTTGTTAGAATAATGAATTTTATTAAAACTTAATTACTTTCTAATTTACTAATTGTGAGCTATAGGGTCTCATAATTAATACCACTATTATTGTTTTATTTCTTTTAATGTCTGATTTTTACTAATTAATAAAATTTAAATTTTACTGAACTGTAACAACATGCATTGCTTTCATAGTAATTTCTTTAATGTATTGCTTTAATCAATGACACTACATTTATTAAAAATAAATTTTACATATTAATTACACTGAAGTATTGTTGCCAATATTTGTATATGTAACACAATATTATCTATAAAGAACATACTAATAAACCACTCTTATATATGTTCAAAGAGTCCTATCTCACTGGCGAAATAAAGTATTTCTTTGGGTTAAAAGTTTTTGATATCTTCTTTTTCAGAAAAAGATTCTCCTAAGTGTTTAATTCTTTATGTGGTAATAGGGTGTCACATTCACACATACTGTGTGAAATAAATTTCATACTTCTGTTCTATACTTCTTGCATAGTGGATATACTGTCATTCCCATTGTGTAAACATTTTTAAACAGATGACTATGTTCTGTCAGGAAGTCCAGTCAGAGTACTTATATGATATTTAGTAATGTTATTAAAATCCCTCATGGTCAACTGAGAGTTTTGATAAACATTTTTGATTGTCTTGATACCACAAGGAAACTTTATATATTCTTTACATCAGTTTTTGGATAATATTTTTTTGGATTGTTCCACGGGTCCTACGACTGATTATGGTTCTACATAGGTGTTATCTGCACCTTTCCTTGCTAAAAAGTTTGCATTTTCATTACCATATATCCTAGTATTCATTCCAACGTAACTATATTGCACCTTATTAATGATTCTAAAGTTTACCTGCATTCAAGGGCAAGCCTTGAAGTCACCTGGTAATTACTAAGCGTCTTCAGAGCAGGTTAACTATCACTTAGGATAGTTAAGTTTCATTATTTTAATCTAGAAGGTTCTGAGTCATACTAATATTGCCATTACCTCTGTTTAGAACACAGAGGTTATTGTGCCCATTAATATGCTGACATATACGTTGAATTTTAATCCTCAAATACCATCTACTACTTCTTCTTATTTCTTGGAATTTCCTATACAAATTGCAAACACTCCTTTACTGATCAGGTAATTTATATTCCATTCTCTGTTAAGATACCAATTTTGTAGGGTATGTTATTTTAAATAACAGTCGATAAAATCCAAGGGATTTCTTAGTATACTTTGGTCTACCTCTTTTAGAATTTTACCATGTTCTACAACATTACTCTTCATAACCCACATCCATAAGTAGTGAGGTCTTAATGTTATAGTTTAGGCATGAGCTATAACCTGTAGGTGTAAAGAAGGTAGTCCAATTAATGCCTCTAATGCAACCATTAATGTGGTTATTATAACTCAGGTAATGAATATGGTAATCATTCTTTGAATGCATTTTAGTTCTAATAAGTGTTGTTCTGGTTCACCAGACCAATACAATATATTAGCTTTACATAATTCTTAGAAAGACCTGGTGTCTTTCCAAGACTTCTTCTACATGTAACAATGTAGTCATGGTTTTTTTTACTTTTGCCTCAATATGTAATTTCCATCATAGCTTACTGCATACTACATCGTTTTACAAAAGGACTCTAAAAATTCCCTACTTGTTTAAATTACAACAAGAATACCCTGCTTATTATAAAGCTTGTGAATACTCTAAAAAAGTTACTAGCAATTATATTAAAAATTGGAAACCAAACCATATATTCAAAAATCATGTGTATGAAAAGTAATATTTTTGAAAATATTTTTATTTTATTATATAAGTAAGAACCAACAATTCTAAATGTTATTTATCTTTAAATAAAATTAATTTATTCAACTGGAATACTAATAGCATTTAACTTAAAAAACGTATTTTATAAGAAAATTTGATGCTAACAGGTGTAAAACTATAAAAATGTCAGAAACAGTTCCCATGCAGATAAAGTTCAAAACAAACTTAGACCTAGATTTAAATACAAAAAGACATAATGAAGAAAACATAAACCTAGGAGTAAAACACATCATGGGCTCCATGAAAGTAAGAGTACTTTAGCACAAGATTAAAAAATACCAGCACATTTTCTCAAAGTGATACCTCCTTTCAACCTCTTACAAAACCTAATTAAAATTAACATTTTCCAAAACCTTAAGAATCATTATCTACAAATTTTGGAAAACGGTGAAATGAAAAATATTTATTCTTTTTTTTTAATAAAATAATTGTTAATAATTTTTTTGCATAAAAAAATTGCAAAACATTAAGGGTTTGTCAGTATTAGCCAAGTACATTCAAATAAAAATATTAAGCAGTAATTAATATAGAACAGAACTTACAATAAAAATCTATCACCTTGGCCATATATATCAGATGGACGAAAAATTGTTGCATCAGGAAATTCTTCAAGTACTAACTGTTCACCTAATTTTTTTGATGTCAAAAAGCTTGAGCCTTTTTTTAGATAAATTGGCTAAAACATATTATTATTATTTATACAATTAATAAAAATTAGAAACCTTATTTAACAATCATACTTCAGGTAAAGGATCAGTATTAAGAGCTGATACATGAATGAGTCGTTCTACTCCCATTTCACGGCTTATACGTGCTATGCGCCTAGCACCTTCTACATGAACATCATTAAATTTAAAATTTTTTGTTTCCCAATCTCGTCCAATTAAGTTAATAACAACATTTGAATACTTCACAGCTTTTCTAATAGATTCATCATCTTGTAAATGATAAGGCTGGAAAAGAACTTGGCCCAAATCACCAGTTAGTTTAAGATCTTTAACAAAGTATGCATCACCCCGATATGGAATTATCATCTATAGTGTTATCATAAATATTAGAAACATATAAATCACAATAATAATACAACATTTTTTACTTGAGTTCCACATTTGCCTAAGCGATTAACTAAATTACCGCCAAGAAATCCAGAAGCTCCAAAAACTGTTGCAACTACTCCATTGAAACTAGAACGACCACCAGTACCTCTTTTTAATTGTGAAAGTGCAGGATTTTTTATAACATGCGGTTCTAAGGACTCACTGCTAAAATGTAATGATGAAACAGTAAGTGGCAGACCACGGTTTCCTATTGAATAAAAAATATTCCAATATATTACAATTATTTTATAATTATTTTATAATATATACTTACTAAATAATTTGACGTTATTGTTAAAAACATGAACAGACATGGTTATTTATAATGATTAGTTCACATGTAGAATCGTTCTTAATGATCTCAACTTCTGTAACTTTGAAGATTGATTAACTTAAAATTACTGATAAAAAATTACCAAATTTTTTTGAAAACAGCTGGAAATGGTCTATAACTCATGATAACAGACTATTTGTATACATCTTGATTCGTGTTGTGAAGACATATGATAACGTGCAAATTGTAACACTGTTATATCATGCTTGTGTTTAATGCACTGTACGCATTATAACCTTATTCAATATTTTCTCACTTGTTTCCCTATCATCTTTCTCTTTAGCATCGTCGCTTGTTTTTCGTTTTTCGAGTTAAATGTTACGCGACTTGTCGGTGTGCGTCTTAAATTAAATTTATAGAGCAAACTTGTAATAATGGTAAGTTCAATTATATTTTTTTCCGTTAGACATATTTATATTTAATGAGTTAATTAGGTATTTGCAAACATCGGCTTATATCTAATTTTTAATTTTTTTTTTAACCATGTGATCATTATACACTTATTACATGATGGCCACATGATGGTGTTTTACAATATAGAAGAAAATTTTTATACTTTTGAAAGTGATCATTTTTACAATTTTTTTGTATTGTAAAATTGTTGTTTTTAACTATTTATTAAATTAATACATTTTTAATGTAAATGTTATATTTAGCCCCCCAAAAAAGACGCTAAAGGTTCCTCAAAGCAGCCTCAAAAAACCCAGAAAAAGAAAGAAGGAGGTTCTGGTGGTAAAGCCAAGAAGAAGGTATGGAGTTTTATTTAAGTTTCATTATTTATATCATCAGCTATTAATAATGGTACTGTTTTACACATTGTGTAGAAGTGGTCCAAAGGAAAAGTTCGTGACAAGTTAAATAATCAAGTTCTTTTTGACAAAGCATCGTATGATAAGTTGTATAAAGAAGTTCCATCATATAAACTTATTACTCCATCTGTTGTTAGTGAAAGATTGAAAGTTCGTGGATCATTAGCTCGTAAAGCTTTAGATGAACTATGTCAAAAAGGTATGTTTTATATATATCTTTTAATGTAATATTATTACAGTGATATATTCTATTAAACTAAAATTTACTTGAAATATATTGTATATCTATTAATAGGCTATTCATGATTTAATTTTTGTTATAGGTCTTATCAAACAAGTTATACAACACCATGCCCAAGTAATATATACAAGGGTAACAAAAGGAGATGATTAAGCACATTTTGTAAAATAACTATTTTATAAAATATAAAAAATGAAAAAAAATTGTTTCCATTAATCATTTATTTATTCTTTAGTTTAATAATTAAGAATAGTGTCATTTTTAATTGAAGCATGATGCGAGTATTGAAAATAACAATTATCTATATCAAAATTATTTATATACTCGTATCAACGAGTAGTATAAAGAAATCTATACTTAAAAATTATTTTCAAATTGTGGATAAATGTATTATAAGGTAACTTTATATAATAGAAAATGGAATGTTTTTATCATCATCTATTAAAGGCAATATCTTGTCATTGAAAATATTTTTATATAAAAAATAAATCAATATTCAAGTCATAGTATTACTGCAGATAAGATAAAACATTAATTTATCTTATCCATTGTACTACCATACATCAAATACTTTTTCATATTTGCTATGAATATTCTTTTAATTCTTTACAAAATGAGATTTATTTTTTGCTAGTGTTAAAAATATTTCCTCAATTTAACTTTCTTAAAACCCAAAACGGTAATAAATTCTTCTATTATCTGAGCATCAATAAAAGCAATATTCCAATTATTTAATATTTATTTTGGAATTGACAAGTGAATGTTATTTTTTTGTGTATTTCAATATATAACATATGCCAAAGTTTGAAGAAATAATCTCGTTTTGTTTTAAAGAAACTAAGTTGACATCTTTATAATGTATAAGAAATGAATTTCAAAAATACTTTATAATAAATCAAGAGATGTATGAAACTAAAAAATACCTATAAGGATTTTCTTAATTATTTTAAAATATATTTAAACATTTTGGAAATTAAATTAAAGATACAAATACTGATAATAGCCATATTTACTTGTCCACATTTTTTAAATAATAATGATAAATGATAGATAAACAAAAAAAAGAACAAACTTAATTATCATTTTAAAACAATATTTAATTATATTACATAAAATGAATTTAAATTTAAAAATAAACAAAGTTTTAACATATAAATATTAACAACATTTAAAAAGAAAAATATGTTTTTTAGGTAATCATTTTCCAGAAATTGATGTAGTGGTATATCTTTTTGGAGTATAGGTGAAAATCACCACTTAGTAAAAAATTGAATGAAACCAAAAAATTTAGGCACATATATAGGTTTATATTTCATGCAGTTAAGACTTAACTATTAAAATTGATTGAGAATATCAAAAGTAAAATTATAAATTAGAGTATTCTTTTTTTTTTTCAAGAATTAACATGAATTTTATTTGTTGGTTAAAATTATTTACAAAATTTTAATGTTAAAAAAGTAAATAATAATTATACTTTATAAATGACATCTATGTTTTAATTAGGATTTAAAAAAATATATCAAGCACATTTTATATATACTATGAAGATAGATTCTTAATATATGTAAATAAATATACATATATATATAAATATTTTATTAAAGTAATTTTTTTTAATTTACATTAAAAAAGAAAAAAACCTTAAAATCTGTACATCTGATGAAAGTATGATCTTTTAATGTTATGAAATCCATACATTTAATACATGTTCCCATTACCAATACCAACATTATAACCATGTGGTGGAAACATACCAACTGGGGTATAACGATAACTAGCTCTGTCTTGACGAACAGCACCAATATTGTGCCTATCCATTGGCTGTATTAATCCGTTAGAGTATTTGTCAATGATATGATTTCCTCTAAGTAATTGATGAATATTTTGATTAGGCTTGGCCCCTAAAATAAATATGCTGTTTTTAAGTCTTAACACAATTCATATTTGGATCATTACAACGATAAAAAAAAAAACCTTTAAACCATATTAAAAAAAAAAAGCAAAAGAAATAAGCTTCCTAAATATGAGAAGTATTATGACTTGAGATAGGGAAACATGAGGCTTTCTTTATTTAAAGTTGATAAAAATCTTAATTATTTTTTAACAACAACTTAAAAGTGATGATTTGGCCTAATAATGAAAAGTAACAAATTTAAGTATACATACAAAATTTTTCTATTAATTATAAATAATTGATAATAAAGTAAAAACAAACAAAAAATAAATGAGAAGCAAATAATTAGTTAATTAAGGTGTTACTTAAACATAATTACTAAATTAAAATTATGGTAATACATACGAACATCACTTTAACATGTTTAGTCTTAATAGATTTTATGATAAATAATACTGCATAAAGCTAGTTTTCTAATATAACACTTATAGAAGAAGTAAAAATAGTGTTGTTAATTATTTATTTAATAAGTAATAAATTTGTATAAATATAATAATATTATTGTATATAAATTCATCATATAATGATTATTTTTTAAATAAATAATAAAGACTAAAAATTTTAGAAATAAAAATTATTAAAATTTTTTCCCAAAGTCAAGTAATCTTAATAGTTTGGTAAAAAAACATTGGATTCTAGTGCACAGGTATTGAGATTATACTTAGTTCTTATGAGTGGTAAAGATTTTCAAATCTTTAAAAAAACAAACGTTGAGTTATTTTATTAAGATGATCTTAAATGCCAGTTTAAAATAATGAATTTTGTCTCACTCGTACCTAAACTAACCAAGATTATTTTATTTAATAGTGGAAACAATTTATTTTTGTTTTACCGCTTCAAAAAAAAACAACTTTTATTAAATTGTAAATATCTTATTATTTTTTACTACAGTATTCATTATTAAATTTTTTTTTAGTTTTATGTTCATTCCTTAGTCTTATAAGAGTAGCAACTTTATATTTTCTAAATGAACACACTTAGTTTACTAATTTTTTTATAAGATAATGATCTAATTAGGAAAATGATTGTTAAATAAGAACTTCTGAACCAGAATTTTGGAATATACAAACATTTTTAAATGTCGACTGGAGATGTTTTTGTTACTTTTATAATTATGTATTACATTGTAGCATTTATCCTCCAATCCAAGTATTAAAATGTTCATAAATTCTAAAACACTGGATAAAAAGTTCTTATGAACCAGTAATTTTCTTAGTTTAATAATTTTATATACTGTTTATAAACACTATAATATGATGGTTGGTGTACCCTAAAAAGTATTTAAGATAACCCTCCCTCCATATTACTGATCATTTTCTAATAGGACTTTTTAAAATTTTGTTACCTATTAACTTGGAGTATTTGATAATTATAATTTGTTACTATCAATGATGTTCACATTTTATTAAAAATCCCTATTTAAATATGTAAAAGTACATTTGCACAGTATTTAAATAGGGATTTTTAATAAAATGTGAACATCATTGATAGTAACAAATTATAATTATCAAATACTCCNCAATATTTAATTGTATTAAGTTCCAATTTATTTATTTTTTGATAAAATAAATAAAAACTGATTTTAATAATATTTATCCATATTTANTCAGTCCTTGGAAATTGTTTTGATTTAATTCCCTTTTACGTAAGTCTATTAAAGTAAAATAATTATTTTTAAAAACAAATTTTGTCAGTTATTATGACTAGTTTTATAAATATAGAGAAATTTATACAATTGCTCAATAAAATTAAGTTTATTTAATTGTATTAAGTTCCAATTTATTTATTTTTTGATAAAATAAATAAAAACTGATTTTAATAATATTTATCCATATTTAATATCAATTAAATTATAATAATTACTAAATACATAATATCGACTGACAGAGCAATACCACATAGCTAAAACATTACAAATTCTTCAGTAGACAAAAAACTAATCATAAAATTACTTGTTATGAACTATGCTTCATATTGAAGCTGTAATACAAAAAAATGATTTTTAAGCCAAATAAAGGTGCATAACTAAACTAAAATATTAATTTTTATTTAATGACAAAACATTTTCAAAAATATTGTAAGTATTAGAATGAAATTGCTATGACAGTCTTCAAATATCTTTTACGTGCATAACTTAAATACTTTCTTAATATCTACGGAAATAACCTAACAAAACTGGAAGATAATAGAAAAATTTTGTATGTATTTTAATAGGCCTAGGTTAAGTTACTTTTAATAATACTTACATAAACCGTAGTGCCAGTATGCAAGATATTAAGATTTGTTTCTGATGTATGACATGTAACTCGAGCACATTGAAACAATAATTTGGTATAGGGGGGGAACAAAATTAGGTTTTTTTCTTTTTTCATTTGTTATCTAGTAGCTTAAGTATGTGAGGGTATCATTTGTACCTCTGTGTGCTAAGCCAGTTTGGAGACCGGCCAAATAAGCAGCTTTTTGTTTGCCATGCTCCTCTGCAATTTTGACTGATAAATGCTCTGTACAGCCATCTAACAGAACACCATTTAGTTGGGTAATAGCTTTCTGAGCATCTTCTTTTTTATTATACCTAATAAAGAAAATAATTAGTTTCTAAATATGAGTTAAATAATATTTCAAATAATTTATTAAAATTATATACCTAGTAGAAAAGATATTAGTAACAACTCACTCATATAAGAATTTAAATTTCTGTATTTTTATATTATATTAAAAACAACATTTTTTATTGGAAAATAACATTTTAGAAGAAATATTCAATAAGTTACAAGCATTTTTATACATATATGTAGTGCGAATAGAGTATAAATTATAAATGTACACTAGTACAAGCTGTTATCCATCCAAGATACATAGCTACTCGTGTATTAAAATGTATTTAACTCAAAAAGCTCTAAATAAAGGCTATTTTCAAATTAAAATATATATATTTTAGTATTAAAAACAAATAATAATAGATATGCTTTTAACAGTTTAAGAATGTAAAAATTATAAAAAAAAATTAGTGCAAAATTACAATTTTATCAAAAGTTAATAATAAGAGTTGTCAGTTGGTATTATTCCACCCAATATACCAACACAAAAATTTAAAAAAATTATCCATACTATATAATTTAATCTACCCAAAATTGTACTACAAATAAAAATTTTAATATAAGGTATTCTTACCGCACAAACGCTACCCCTCTTGGAAGTCCACTGTATTTATCTTTTAATATATTTTTTTGTACAATTTTTCCATAAGGTGCAAATAAATCTTCAAGTTCTCTTTCTGTTATAGATCTAATACAATTAAAAATGACAATTGTAATTAAAATAATAATTTGTCTTTTACAGTATATTGTGTAGTATACCTAGGTAAATTTTGTACATATAGGTTTGTATCTTTTATATCTTCTCCAGCAGGACGTGCGTAAGATACTTTCAAACGCTTATTTTCTACCTGAAGACCATTCATCACTTCAATTGCTCTGGATGCATCTTCTGGGCGAACAAAATTAACAAAACCAAAGCCATAACTGTAGCCAGTCTAAAAAAAAAAATAATTTTATATAATATCATTACTTGGTAAGTCAAAATAATTGACATTTATTTTGAAATATATAAAATTATTACATTAAATAGTCCACAAAATAACAAGATACAATTATTATACACACATATAATAATACACATTAATCATTTTATTTTTGTTTTTTGTAGGAGAAACCTTGGTTTATGAGTCAATAACAAAGGACAAAATATGCAGTTTACTAATCTATTAATAGTTTGGTTTTTAATTATCTTCAGTAAGAGATATAAAATGTTTCAATATAAAATTATATACATTTTAAGTATTATAAAATATACTTCATTAACATAAATAAATATGTAATATTGTAAAATTAGTAATATTGATAATTATCAAACTCATATAATTTTAGTTTCAAATTCCTGAGTAAAGGGTATCATTTAAAATAATATCAATAACACACAAAATTGTTACTTTTTTTGAATAATAACATGTAGTTTGCAATTATTAATAAATATAGAATACAGTTTTGTTTTTTTTAATTTAGAGTTTATTTAGTTTGTTAATATAGATAAGAATTGAAATATACTTTGTAAATAGTATAACAAGAAATGTATAAAAAATATGATCATTATTTAAGAAATGAAACTAACGATAGTTACCTTAACATCTTTCATCACACGACAAGCTTCAATTTGCCCTATCTGAGTGAACATTTGATGTAATTTTTTGTCAGTCATTGACTGGGGAAGATAGTTGATAATTAAATTTGTCATACTGGTATCCTGCGTTTCCATTTCAGAATCTATTGTTGCCGTTTTCTATTTATATTAATGTATGATATCGGAGTTCTTAGGGGTTCTTATTGACTAATGAGAGCGATGTTAGTGTAATCAACAACTATTAATCGGTAAACGATAAAACATAAGAGACCATGAACTTGTGAAATGTAAAAGTCAGAATTAACAAATTAATAGCAACATTTATGATACTTCTCTATCCTTAAACTATTATGAAAGTATAAAAAAATTACTAATGGTAAGAAATTAAATGACCGGAGATAAACTACACAAGTCTACAGCCAAATCTGATCACTAGTAATTGGAGGGGAATGAAAAAGGGAGGTAAAGTGAGGGAATAAAGCAGCGAATCAATAGAGCTATAACAAGCAGTGTTGCCAACCCAACCATATAATGTAATAAAGATTTTAATTTTAACACACAAGCAGTTAGTTTTGTTTCAATATTTGTACACATTTGAATTTTAATGTTTAACAATAACAATAAAAATATTTATTTTGCTATATTAATCATAAATGAAAATAGGGCCTAGGCCAACTAGACCATAGCCTAACCTAATATTTAAGAACTCTTTCCGAATTATATAAGTAAAAGTTGATCAGGCGGAGCTCCACTGGGATAAGGTCACAAAATTGTTAAACTTAAAATTAGGATAATGTAACAATTTTGTTTATAATAATAATGAAGAAAACACATCCTAAACAATGAGAGATATCGTTTAGAATTTCTTACGAATTTGAAACAATAATTAATAACTATATTTTATCAAAATAAATTATCGTTATGACCACCCAGTGATCTTATAGAAATAACATTGAATATTATTTAGAAATATTTAAATATGTTTTAATGCGTTATAACTAGTTGGTTATTGTTTTACTATTATTTTAAATAAAATAACTTGAATTGAAAATTATTAGATTCTATCTCCTAAGTACATTGTTTATACAAAGTGATTCATTAAGTAAGCCTTCACAAAGTATCCTCAAAAATGATTTATACATTATTTTATTCTTCAACAATAATCTTTGTTGTGCTACTTTAGACAAAATATCAGTTTTCATTATAAAGGAACTCAACAAAAACACATTATAGTTAAAAAATAAAATAATGATTAGCTCTAATATTTTATGAGATATTTTGTAAGACGTATTAATAAAATGTCCTGTATAATAGAAACTTTTAGTTTTTGAATGACGTGATAACTAAATAGAAAAAATTGGAATACTTTAAGAATATTTACGGGTTAATTTTGAATTTTTCTTAGCATACTAATACCTTAAGTTTTGATGTTTGAAAATTATATAATCAGAAGCTAAATATGAATTTAATAAAATTAACTTTTTTTCTAATAGTGTTGAAAATCTAATGGCTTGAATACAAAAATGTTGAATAAAGATTTCTGTGATTTCTTGTTATAGTCATCTTCAATTAAATGAATAGTCCCTGTAATATATTAGGGATGTCGTAAAACACGGACGCTCCGCTATTGACGAGAACTTCAAAATAATTTCAGGGGCCAAAGTTATACTGTATAATAACTACCGACGTATATGATATTGCATGTCTGCTGTACCTTGTCCGACTTCCACTAAATTCTAATTTGGAACTACCTGTATATTGTCAATATAATAAGTACCGATAAATACACCATAGCAGCCCATCCGCTACAGCCTATAGGCATTGTGTAACAACCGTTCGACCCTATGAAATATGTTGTGCGCTCAACTAAACTGAAGTGTAATTTACACGTATTTATACAGGCATAGAATTAACCGTTTAGCCTCATCTACAAATAAACGTAGTTAATTAATAACACTAATGAACCCATTTTCTGTTGTTTTACCCATTTGATGTTTTACTTTAACAATTTAAAAAAAAATTATACTTTTTTTAAGTCGTGATTGATTAAGAAACTATTTGTTATAATTAAGTTTTATTGAATTTGTTCATGTCCAACGCTGAAACAATGTTGTTAAAAATTTTTATATTTTGAATTAACACATATTTTAGTTTCGTTTTTTTATAGAGTGTAATTAAAGAATAAATTTTATTTTTGATAAATATAATTGATATATATATAGATGAGAGTTTTTAGTGTTGGTGATGCAACATCACCAACACTAAAAACTCTCAACTGATGCACTGCTTGGTAGAGGAGTGTTGTATTTAATGAAAAACTGAAAACAAAATACAAATTTTTTAGTAAATTTATACTACTTATATTTATTCTAAGTATCCAATTAAAGTTACTTTTTAAATTTTGTGTAAATTATGTAAACATTCTAATGTTTTTAATGCGGATGTACCCAATATTCTGTCAATTTCATCACAAACTGTTGACTTATCCTCAAGGATACAATTTGTGTCCAGATAAAGAAGCTAGATAAATCATGAATTTGGTCATAATCTATAGAATCATTTTCATTAATATTTTTGATGGAACTTATAACAGGCATTTTTTAAATACTCGGTGCCCATTTGTTTTTTTACTTTCTTTAACCAGACAGTTTTAAACTGTGGGTGGCAGACAGAAGCAGTAATTAAATTTGTTCATTAAACAATCAAAAAACCTTGTTTCTATACCTAAAAGAAAAAAGTAACACTAAAATATTAATATCAGTGAAGTTTACTTTTATTACACTAATTAGTGTACAAAAATATTAAATATTCAGCATAAAAAAATGAATAAATAATAAATTGGTACAAGTAGGAACATAAGATACTAGCCAATATTATAGAATAAAATTAGTTAAAATAAAAATAATTAAATATGTAAGATAGTAAATATACTTGGATGATAAAGTATATTTATGTATTAATTCTCACTACATAAACAATACATATTATTTTGAGATAAATTCTCTTAAAATTATTTTGCTTTATAGTTATTCTTATTACAAACCATTTAGTATAGCAGTTATCAGACCTTGCATATAATTAGGAACTGTGTGATCATATGTCATTGGACCATATTTATAAATTAACTTCTCAAAAGTAGATAAGAGATTACTAAAATATAAGATAAATATAACCTTATAGTAAATCAAGGCTTATTGAAATTAGTCCCATTATTTTTTAACATTGATTAAAAAATTTAACGTCATTTATTAAATCTACAAATATATATATATATATATGTACAATGAAATAAAAATGCATCAAAGCTAATAAATTATTTACTATTTTAGTATTAACCTCATAATAAATGTCCATCCATAGTAATTCTAAATTTAAGTTCATTATTTTTAATTAATTTATTAAGCAACACCACTGCATCATACAATGAATTCCAACGGGTCTCGTTGGGTGTTATTAAATAAACGCCAACATTTTATTTGATTAAATCAGCTATCTTGGTCAAGCGCCCTAGTTTGTTCTGCAAAGCAGTTGACATGGCAAATTGATTCTGGACTGTTTTTTAAATGTAGCATTAGACAAAACTTTTAAGAGTACTATACAGAAATTGTTAATTAAACAAAATAAATATTTGATCTAAAATGTTACTTTTTATACAATGGATGGTTTTCCACATATATTCATTTTAATTTACCACTGTTGCTGTTGCCGATGTTGTGTGTGCACAACATTAGTGATTTTGGGTAACGTTTACGTTTTTGAGTTATTTGGGTAACATATACTGAGTATCTAATTCTTCATTATTTAGAATACTTAAATAAACGACATAAATTTATTCTATTTCATCATCTACATATACTGGATTGTTCAGAAGCAACTGATTAGAAATTTTAGTATTTTCATCATCAAGTACATGACCAATGTTCTAAAAAATATAATAAGGGTTAAATTCAAACTAATTTAATGAGAAATTAATTTAAATTCATGATTTTCCATTAATATAAATGAAAAAATTAATATTTTCAGATGTATGTTATATAAATTAAAAATATAAGCAATACTAACATAAATAATTTTATAGTTATTAATTATATTAATTTGAATAGATCTTACTCAAAACATTTTACAAAATTAGAACTGTTATATATAGTACAATAACATAATTTATCTGAAATGTACAATGTGTGTATAGTTTATCTATAGCTTTCTCTAAGATATCATATGTATGTGACCCTTCAAGTCTTCTCAGTGTTAGAAGACGAGTAGTACTTAATAAATCCCCATTGATCCATATGACTGTTATGTTTCTACACCATTACAGCAATTATAATAGTGTAGAATGAACTACCATTAGCGAGTATGCTTCTTAATAAAAACACATAATGATCATTGTATATGCTTTTTTGAAAATAACATTGTTATAGTGAAAAAAATTTAATTCTAAATTTTAAATCAGACACATAACTATTCTGTGTTGTTTACATATTTTTTGTGCAAATTATCTAGTCATATAGATGAATGATTGAAATCAAAGATTTATTTTATAAATAATAAATATTAGTTTTAAACTATTAAATAAAATTACCATACACTACTATAAATATATGTTAATGATTCAATATTTAACATGGTGTATTAAATTGATGTATAAGAAGCAATCTCATTTTATACCATTTAAGATTAAACGTAATTATTTTTTTTTTTGATAATAGGTATTTAAAAAAACCAAATGATAAATTGATTTTTTTTTGCTATAAACAAAGAAAACATTGTAGACAAGTTTGATTTATTTTATACACATTAAAGTTAACTATATAGTATTAAAATCTACTCTCAGATTTAAGTGTACCCTAGAATTAGGTTTATTAAAAAAAAATTATAATTTAGAGTTCAAAGTTTACCATGAAACACATGTGTCTTGTGAATTTTATTATATGTTTAAAGCTGTTACCAATGCTAAAAAATCTTTATATTTTATTCAAAATATAAAAACTTAGTTTTATTTCCATTCATACCCAATCCATTCTTTCTTATTAGAAAAATAATTTAAAATGTTTAATTATTTTAATTTTTTAAGTAGCATAATCATTATCATAATCCTAAGTTTCTTAAGAAATTATCTGAATATACAACACATGTATTGTTGATGCCTTACTTTGTGATACATTTATTTTTAAGATCACTTAATTATTGTTTCATCAAACCTTCAAATCCAATAAAGTATTTCTTTGTTGTAAATACTGTTCAGTAACATTATTAATTAATAATTTAAAAGTAATATATTAAATTAAAAAATGTTACGATTATTGTGAATATTTAATAAAAATAATTATCATAGGTATTTTGTTTGAAATTAAGATAAATTATTCTGTTGTCAATGTGTTGGACTATGTCTCTCTAACATCCTTTAAATAATTTTACCATACAAAATATTTCACTAAAATTTATTTTATTTTTATATAAGTTAATTCTAAAATTGCTTACAAATTCAATATTCTATTATACTTTTAAAAATATAATAAAATTACTTACTTTTGAGTTTAACATGAAACAAATTATAAGCAGGAAAGAGACAAGAGATGTAGAAATCTTGTCAACTCTCTTGATAAGAAAATGGTAACGTCCCAAAAGAAGCATTTATAAAAATGGTTATATTTTTCAATAATTTGCGGGAAAGACAAACAAACTATATAATTTAGACAACTAAATTATATCATTATATTTATTTTAAAATTTAATCTGTCCTAGTACTTATAAAAAAAATAATGAGTTACTTATTAAACACTCAACTTTCCCAGCACTCGTGGGTCGCTTGAACCGACCGCGAACCAATATAATAATTTATATAATAAATATAAATATAAATATAAGGAATTGTGGCGGTCGAATGTTCTATAGAGTTCCGCCGCCGCCTCTAGAAGATTCCTCTGACTATTTAAGGGCAAGATCGTCGCTCCAGTCAATCAATCGATCAGTCAATCACTTATGCACTCTGTCTTAAACGCGCTTCGTCTCTCGCTGTTATTTGTTAGTTCGTTGTAATATAGTATAGTTGTTATTAAATCGTAAAAGTGTTTATTACTTCTATATATTACACCTCGCTACATTGGTGACCTCGACGATAACAAGTATGAACGCCGAAGAACTACGCAATCAATTGGAGGAGTTACGACAAGAAAACGCTCGCCTTGCAGCGCTACAGGCACAGCAATATCCAACAGCTTCTGTGAATCGCGTTGCCGTCAAGTTGCCACCTTTCTGGTCCGAAAGACCGAGCTTATGGTTCTCACAGGTTGACTCGCAGTTTGCAATCTCGGGAATAACAAGTGAGGAAACAAAATTTAATTATGTTGTGGCTCAGCTTGATACGCGTTACGCCGCCGAAGTAGAGGATATTATTACTAACCCACCGCCTACTGAACGCTA
>NW_026099576.1:7435459-7436158 GCF_025091365.1 Daktulosphaira vitifoliae | reverse complement strand
TTCCTCTGTAAATCAATGCAGCATAAAATCAGTTGCCAACACTTCCCCTTGGGCTGCACTTCTCGCAGAATTTCCGGACATCACACGTCCCACCGGATTGCCCAGGACAATAAAACATCAAACAGTGCACCACATTCTTACGACACCTGGTCAGCCAATAGCCTGCCGCCCACGCCGCTTAGCTCCAGGTAAACTAGAAATCGCCAAACAGGAATTCGCGGAAATGGTCAAGGCAGGTACCGCTAGACCTTCAAGCAGTCCGTGGTCTTCACCATTACATTTAGCACCGAAAGGGGAGAACAGCTGGCGTCCTTGCGGTGATTACCGCGCGCTGAACGCCCGAACTATACCAGACTCCTATCCAGTCAGACACATACAAGATTTCTCGCACAACCTGGCTAATTGCACGCTATTTTCCACAATCGATCTGGTAAAGGCTTACCATCAAATACCTGTTAATCCGGACGATATATGCAAAACAGCCATTACCACTCCATTCGGACTTTACGAATTTCCTTTTATGACATTCGGATTGCGAAATGCTGGACAAACTTTTCAACGCTTCATAGACGAAGTTACCAATGGGTTGGACTTCTGTTATGCATATATTGATGACATTTTGGTATTCTCTAAATCGGAAGAGGACCACAAACAGCATTTACGCACTCTTTTCGGGAGACTTTCTGACTACGGTGTTGT
>NW_026099576.1:7419478-7432645 GCF_025091365.1 Daktulosphaira vitifoliae | reverse complement strand
TTTTTTTTTATTAACCTAAATCTAATGGTATAAAAAAAAAATAGTGTTGCCATTTGAAAATATGAAGTTGACACTATTTTTAAGCAAAAGGGATGGTGGTAAAAATTTAAATTTTCTCGTGAAACATCTCATCAAAGATCCATAATGATTAAAAAAAAAAAATTGTTTATAACTCTTATATTTTCAGAGATAATTCGTGAGGCATAGTTAGTCAATCACCCTGTATACCCATTCGTACTAAGCTGCTTCATTGATGAACGTTTGTGAACCTGGACTGGCACTGACTCCAAAAATAATAACATTCGCAAATTATTATTCTAATAAATTGACTTTATTCTAATTCTGATATGAATTATTTTATTCTTTTTAGTAAATTTTTTTTGTCGGTTATTTTTTTTTTTTGTAAAATGTTGTAATATGTACAAATTTTATATTTGTTCAAGTATTTAATATACATGATGGCTTTGATGAGGGATTTTAATAAAACTTGCCTTGTGACACTCATCTTGATGACCCTCAGACGTACATTGCAAAAAAATTAATTCAACATCTTTAGAGTTTTAATTATCCTCGTAAATCATAGATGTAGCCATTCCTCCCTTTAAAAAACAAATTAAATATTATGTTATTTGTTACATAAAAAAAATTTAAAGATGTTGGGGGTTCAATTATCCTATATAAAATATTTTTTTATGGAATTGCAACGTGCTTTCCCGCTAGGGTTTTAAAAGTTGGCTAAGCTGTACTTAAACGGGGTAACGTTGGCCCTATATAATTTATAGCCCACTAAAAGGGCAGTTAGTGGTTTAATGACCAAATAAATATAGACTCTCAACTAATAACGATAACAAGCACTTATTTCTATTTGATATTATTTGAAATATAACCTGACTAGATCTCTAGAGATGTTGGTGGTCTCCAAGTTAGGTGAGCGACGGCGACGAGTGTACATAACCCGAAATAATAATAATAAATAAAACAATAAGAGTATTTATTTTTAGTAACCATAAAAATACTGTACGAGATCAGATCAATAAAGGTTATCGATCAATAAAAGTAGGTTGCCGTAAGCGTGGTAGAATGACGACTGTCTTCATTATAATTTTAATTAATTCAAGAAGAGTATAATCGGTTTGTTTATACCCAAACGCCGTATAATCATAGTTGAGCTGTAGGGACGTTTGTGCTGATCAGGTACTAATATAGTTGTTAATTGTAAATGTTGGTGAAGGACAAATAATCTGTTCGTAACAGAATCAAATTAAATTAAAAATATTAGGAAGGGGTTTATGTTTTTATCCCACCCTCAACCATAAATTATCTACGCCTCGTTTATTCACCTTTAATTTGCAGTTGCTTAAAATCGGTTATGCAGTCCAATAACTGTTGTTTAACTTTTAAATTAAAAGTTAAAAAATGTTAATTATTTTTTACAAAGTTTGAAACTTAATAAATTTATAAAAATAATTCTTTACGCTTTACAATACTACGTTGCCAGTTTGCTCATTGCCTTTTCTTTTATTTGTATTTGCCGTTCTTATTACATGGCTTGATTGACTGCAGTATATAATTTCTCAAATATCTGTCCATCAAATTGAAAATAATCAATGAATTTGTCGCCGTTTTTAAACTATTATAGTAGAATACAAATGGGCCAGTATAACAGCACAACTTATTTGATCCATTACTCAGTAATGACTATATATATATATATATTTATACAACAAAACACTATGGCCCGGTTGGGTGGGGTGGGTTTATACATTTTAAAGGTGATAAGTAGAACAAGACAATTGTGAACTTAATAAATGTATAAAACTGTTACAATAAAATTGCGTGGGATATTACTAAAAATATTTTTTGTTTGTATATATACATATATAATATATTATTTAATTAGCTTCACAGGGTAATTGATGTGTTTAAGTTATGATTTATAGGTCAACTTATCGTTGTCCACTGAATTTCTTCAAAAGTAATAACAATAAAAATAATATATTTTTTGGGTTTGTTGAGTACTATTACTTATCAAATTTATAGTGGATAATTAATTATTAAATCTGTCTTTTATTTTTTAAAGAGTACCAACTTTTTTTTTAGATGGCAACATACATTATTATTTTACTTATATAATAGAAAATGGTCTGGAAAAAATGACTCATAGATAATAATCATTAGACTAGTACTTTGAAAATTATTAGTATTTTAATACTTAGGCAGATGACAGAAATGGGTGCCCGAGAAACGTTTAAGGATAAAAATAGTTATAAATATATTAGAGCAAGAAATTGAAAACCACACATCAAATTGATGACAAATTCATTAATTATTTGGCATTCGATGGACATATATTTGAGAACATTAATACTGAAGTAAACGAGCTAAGTAGTAAGTGCGACAAATTCAAATAATCGGTTGAACAATATTAAAGTGTCAATAATGTGTAGTACAATGAATGTATTGCATGAGAGAACGTGACTTGGTAGCTAAATGGAAGATACAAAAAAAAAAAAATCCTATATTATTCAAAAGTTACTCTGATTCGATCGTTCGTGTCCCGCGGGTTAGATATAATTTTATAAGCAAACTGACAACGTTGCTTCCATAAGTCTGTATAATTAAATGTGACAGAGCGGTGAAATCATTTTTAAGCCTTATAAATGTTACACGTTGCCAGTTTGCTTATTTACATATATTTTATTTGAATTCGTCGTCGTTTTTAAACTATTTATCCATTTGATGAAAACAATTGTTTAAATTTGTCGCTTAAATATACTAAAATTAATGCTATTTATAGACCATCCGGCTGAATTATTTTTCCATTTGATATTTATTGCCCATCAGTATTGTAAATAAATTTAATTTATACAATTTTGTTATTTATTATTATTTTTTGATCCAAATTATTCAAGCACCACTATTAATAAATTATTATATTAAGTTTTTATTTTTTTTAGCAGAAATGTTTGTTATATTTGATAGAAGTTTTAAATTTTCTTTTAACATTTTATTTTAGGTTAAATGTATAGTGTATTTAATAATAATTCAAATGGTTATGCACTGAAATATCTTTAATTTAAAATATAAATAATTGTTTACAAAATTTTGAACTTAATAAACGTATAAAACCGTTACATAAAAATTAGGTATAAAATTAATTGTAAATAATTTGCATTTATAATATGCATGTTGTTTATTATGTCAACATCATTTTTACTATATTAAAGTTATTCTTTTTGTTTTTTTTTTTTAGCAGATATGTTTGTTATTGTGTTCTATGGAAGTCTAAAAATTTTATTTGAGATTATATGTTTATATAATGTAATGTTATTAATAATAGTTTAATCGGTTATGTACTGAAATAACTTTTAATTTAAAATATAAAAATATAAATAATCGTTCACAAAATTGTAAACTTAATAAATGTATAAAACTATTACATAAAAGTTGCGAGAAATATTACTAAAAGTATTAATTGTATGTATAAATATAATCTGGTATTTATATTGCATTACAAAGGGATTGATATAACATTGACCACTAAAGTTTTCCTGAAGTAATAATAATTTTAGAAATATTTTTTTTGCTTTTGTTGAGTACTATTTGTCTCTCAATATATAAATGGTTAAATACTTTTTAGGTTTTACCTTATATTATCCTTTATAAAGGATACAAACATATTTTTTTTTTAAGGCAATATACATATTTAACTTATTTATAAGATAAAAATGTAAAACTTATAGTTATAAAAAATAATTATTGAATCAATACTTCGGACTTAGGTTATTACTTCGGTTATTATTTTTATACTTAGGTGGGTGAAAATTCGTGCCCGAGTAATGTCTAATTATAAAAATAGTCAATGAATACGGAAGTCAATCGAGGCAAGTAGTAAGAGCAACAAATTCAGATATTCTGATGAACAAAATTAAAGTGTCAGAAAAGTATAGTACCGAGAACATTACCATGACAGAATGCAACTCGACTGTTAAATGGTAAGATAAAAGGCTATTATTTTACCCAATAATCACTCAGCTATGTTTTCTCTAGCCCTAAATATAGAAATAATTTCATAAGCAAACTGGAAACGTTGCTTTCATAAGTATGTATAATTGAAGGGACAGGTCCTTAAAAACATTCTTAACGCTATAAACACCACGTTGTTAATTTGTTTATGAACTAATCTTTTACTTTAATTTGTCGCTCTTACTACTTGTGGCACAATGAATTTGTCGCCGCTTTTAAAATATATTGTCCATCTACTGAAAACAGTTGATTGAATTTATCGCTTAAAATTTGAGCGATATACGCCGTTTAATGGTGTATAGTAAACTAAAATTATTGCTATTAATAGACCATCCGGTTTTTATTTATCGCCCATTAGTATTGTTAATTGATTGCATTTATAAAATGTATGCTGTTTATTAGGTCAGCTTAGTCTATTTTTCTTAGCTAAATTCAATCATCACCTACTCTATAACATAGTTTTTTTTTTGTTCTATTATTAGTAGAAATTATTGTTGTTTGAATGAAGTTGAAAATTTTTTATTAACATTTTATTTGAGACTTTATTTATGTTGTAATCTATATTAATTAAATTATAGTTTCATATAAAATTCTTCTTCTTCTTTTTCTTTTTCTTCGTCTTAATCCCAACTACTTGGGGTCGATAACCCTTATCCTTAACTTCCACTTGACACGATCTCCCACATCATCTACGCTCACTATAGCAGTCCTTATATCACATTAAATAACATCCCTCCATCTCTTTTTTGGTCTTCCTCTACCAATTCATCCTTCAACATTAATTTCTATAACTGTTCTTATAATTTCCAATTCTTCTCTCCTCATAACATGACCAAAACATCTAAGTCTATTTTTTCTCATCTTATCCACGATTGATGCTACATCTATAATCCCTCTTATATGCTCGTTCCTTTTTCTATCTTCCCTAGTCACTCCACTCATCTATCTAAGTATTCTCATTTCTGCTACACACATTCTCTGCTCTACTTTCTAGTCAACTGTCCAACACTGAACTATACATCATAGCTGGTCTTACTACAGTCTTGTCGAATTTATCTTTCAACCTCCTATTTTCTCCTATTAACACTAACCTTTTCTTCATATAGTTCCATATAAAATTAACATACGAAAACCATTCCTTATAAAAAAAATGTCAACAAATCTGAATTTGCATGGTATATAATTTTCCTGTTATTATTATCTCAGTAATGAAGTTATCATTACTAAATTTTAATTTTAAGAGTTGTAATAAAATTATTTTAATTATTGTTATAAGTAATTGTCTATTATCTCTAATCAAATAAGTCAATATTTAATTATTTAATTAACTTTTTTCTTTATTCTATTTATAAGTGAAGGATGTCAAATTTTAATTTGTTTTAAATAATTTTAAGTCTACATCATTTAATATCTAAAATAAAAATTCTCCTAAAATGCTTAAAAGCTTAATTTTAATGTTATACAAATATGTCAAATTTTGAGTCATTTCAATAATTAATTAAATAGATTAAAAAAAAATATTATTTTCATTAGGTCATTATTTTTAATGAATTAAAATATATAATATAATTTCTATTTATATAATTCAAACTACATGAAACATAATAATAATATGAAAAAAAGAACTGATTTTAAAAACATATTAAAAAAATAAAAAATGTCAAGCAATATAATAGAACTAAAAACCTGTCAAAAAAATGGCGTAATATCATATTTGTACAAATTTTTGTTTAAAACTTTATCTTAGTTAATCCCCCTCATAAAATAAAAAATATTTCTACGTTACTATATAATCCCAAGTTGCAAAACCTAAGGATCCTTCAAAATTTACAAAAACATATAATTCATAACCCTGAATATTATATATTTATTTACTGTTCATAAATACATATTTTTAGGGGTGCTATTCAAAAATAACACGGAATAAATGTAAATGATACAATATTTCAAGGTTATGTCAAGACTATAATATATATTTATTATGTAGTCTGTATAGAGGTGTTCAGTAAGTAAGGAAACGGGTTTCTATTTTTCTCATTGTTTTTAACAATTGACCTGTTTCTTTACTTACTGAATATTCTGGATAGCAAATATACCACAAACTTCATATAGTCAGTGATATATTTGCGGCGAGTTGTCGTTGGATGTTCATCCTTCGCGCCAAATCTGAATAAGGTCAGTTTTCGTTTCCACCAAACCGATAGTTTATACTTGTCTACAAGTAGAAAGCTTGAGAACCACTGGTTAAAATATTTCCAAAATATCCCGATCATAATTATCTACTTTTCATTTAATCGAACTTTTTCCTTTCTCTATTATTGTTGTTAGATAGCAGTGTATTGATATCGGTAAATATTTAACCATTCTATATTTTTCACTTTTTAAATTAATGTCATTTGATTACAAGTAAGCGAGGACAACAAATGATTTTTTTGAATAATTTTAAGTTTCGTTTTGTTGTGAACAATATAAACGAGTAAAATACGTTGGCGCTGTTTTGTAAAAGAATGTAAAGGTACCATTCATGCGAATGAGCTTGATGAAATTATTTTTTAGACAGGTATTTTTTTTGTAAATTATTAGTAAAATTGATTAAAGTTGTCCCTATTTTAAATTAGCTTTAATATGTCTTATAGAACATACAATGGCCCTTGTTCTGATCCCATAATTATGAAACAAAAATTAGCAAGCGTTCGTAAAACTTTTTATTTGCTTATAATCTATAAATCTATTATTTATTAAAAAAATATGTATACATACATAAGACAGTTATCTTCTTTAATTTATTTCCCTTTGATAAAACTTCATATTTTGTTCATAAAGTTGTACCTATGTGATAAAATAAGTAATTATTCAAAATGACGTGACGATTGAGGATTAAGGTCGACAAAATTTCTTAGGGGCGAATGTTTTATTTTTTGCTCATCAATGTTAATTACTCATGTTAAAATCTAAAATACAGACCTGAACGTAACATTGAACTTTTTAACAAATAAATGCAGAAAATGTTAGCACGGGCAGCTGCTAACTCTGCCAATACGCCAAAACCATTACTAACTTGTGGATTACCCATGGATAAAGCTAAATGACTCTGAAATTTTTTAGTAGATAAACAGGTAGAAAATCAATTTGGCGGAAACGATAATCTCCCGTCGTTGACAGCCGTGTGGCATTTGCTGGACTTTGTACCGTTGCGTATGACACGAGGTGTTTGTCAGACAAATATTTTTATTCACGTAGTTAGATGGCGGCTGACAAAGATGGCACGGGTCGCGGGATTGCATCAATATACTATACAATGATTAAGGATAATATACTTCATTTTTAAATGGAAACTATTGAAAATTTTAATATTTCTCACAGGAAAATATTATTTGATTTCAAAAATTCAATATTATGTTGTTTAATTATTTTTCTTTCATCTCTTCAAGAATAAAATATCTAAACTTTAATTCTCTTTAATTGAAACTACTATTTTTAGTTTGACGATATAATAGAAAAAATTAAAAACAATGCTGTTCTTATCATTATTTTTACCGATGAACTAATCTACTGTTATTAGTTGTTTAAGAATAGTGAGTTTTCACCAATTTTCTATTGATAATTTGCTGTTTAGCATACAGTAGTTAATTGTCAAAGGTACTAGGCGATATCCTCNTATATATGAACAGTAGAAAGTGAGTTTTCACCAATTTTCTATTGATAATTTGCTGTTTAGCATACAGTAGTTAATTGTCAAAGGTACTAGGCGATATCCTCAATCGCATAGAATCTCATTTTTAATAATTCATGCTTATTAATAGANTCAATCGCATAGAATCTCGTTTTTAATAATTCATGCTTATTAATAGACGCATAATATTATATTCAAAGCAAGATTTTACGATTGTACTACTGTATATTGTTGAGCGGCCGAGGTGGAAAATTTTTTTTAACGACCACAAAAATAATTAACGGCCTATTGAAAAAGACTATTGTTGCCTCCAGTATACTGTAAACCAAATTAAGGATTAATTTGTATTTGAAATCCAAATCTTTGAACAAATTATAAAAAAGAAACCGATAAAAATAAGAATTCCCTCCCAATAAAAAATATTAAAGTTTAATTTTTTTATCCTCGAAGGGGCAAATTACTTTGTATGTTATTTAATTAATTATAATTAGAGTACATAATTATATGCACTTAAAAAAAGCCAAATATAATGCAAATATGTGCAAAAAAAAAACACAATAAAATATGGGCTCAATAAATTGTTCTTCTTAAAAAACAATTTTATTATATTATTAATTGTGTTATAAAAATCAGTTATTTAATAAAATATAGTCTAATATTGANAATTGTGTTCTGAAATATTTTCTAGTTAACCACACTGATCACCGTAGAAAAAGAAAATCTTAACAATGTTTAGTTGAGAGGACAATNCAGTTATTTAATAAAATATAGTCTAATATTGACTTGGTGGCCTGTACTTGGCAACGCGTTGTGTGCTTCGATGTGCAGATATCAAGATTCGATTCAATATCGCTGAGTTATACAGTTTTCCGTCCTCTCATACAAGAATTATGTGTTCTGAAATATTTTCTAGTTAACCACACTGATCACCGTAGAAAAAGAAAATCTTAACAATGTTTAGTTGAGAGGACAATAAATAATATTAAAAAATTACTATATTATAGACTTAGAATCATTAGCATAGTTATAATGGGAGCGTTGTGGTGCCTTCAGCTACCATAATTAAGGATAATTTTTTGGGAAGAGTGTGTGTTAAGAAATTGGGTAAAACTTTCTATTAATTTATATATATTCTCTATCTCAACTGCTTGAAATTTGTTCGAATGTATCCACGTTTTCTGTAATGAGCTGACGATTCCAGACTCGTGGTTGTAATAATACAGTCGGCTTAGCTACTTTAAAAATTTTTATATCAGTTTTTGCCGTATTGTTGTTGAAAAGTATCAGTTTGTTTATATCCGGTTTTTATTGTTGTTTATGGCATTCTTAGCATTTAGTCCTTCCTTTTTTACACCGGAAATTTTCTGTTATGTTGGTTATAGTATTTCACACATTAAGTTATTTTCTTTGTTATTTGTTGATTTTCTTTTTGTCTGGCGTTAGATAGATAATCAAGTCTTGCTAATGGTCCATCCATCTTCTCCGTTGTAATTTTCTGGACATTTTTCGACGCTAAGAATGCTGTAAACAACAACAAAAACTGGATGTAAACAACAAACTGACAGTTGTCAACAACACGACAAAAATAACAACAGATAAACAACATCGATGTTATCAGTTATTAACTGATATAAAAACATATCGTAAACTAACTAAGTCGACAGTATATTTACAACCACGAGTCTGTAACTATCGCTCTGAAGATGGACTGTGTTGTGAGTACGAAACGTCAGCTCATAACTATATATATATAAATATAGGTATACAGTAAAATGTTTAAGTTAGGTAATCATGAGACCTTACATGTAACAACAATAATTATAAAATTTTCATTAAGAGAAATTAAAGCCGTTCAAGTAGTGATGAGCGTTTTAAAATATCAAATATTTAAAAAAAAACTACCGAAAGTTTAAAAACTATTTGAATAGATTGGTTAACTATCGAATTCGATAGTTACTATTGAATATTTTCCCCATAATTACTTCAAAGACTTTAAAGTAATTATTGCTTTATTGCTCAAATAGTTTTTTTTTTTTATTAAAACTTTCACTTTAAATGACAAAAAAAAGTAGGTTCAAAATGATTACTTTTAACTTATTAAAAATCAAAATCAATAATAATTTGAAAACAATTAATTTAAAAAATTATATAATATATAATTAAAAGAATTACTAATCTGGGTATAATTATGGAAATAGAAGTTGATGTTGCTTTTGTAATTATCCATCAATTTCTTATGATAGTGATTTTAATCACTGTCAGATTAAATCTATACTGGATCCAACTATGCCACGTCCCCACTGTGCCGCGATCCCATTGTGCTGGGTTTTTTGTTATCAAACCGGTTACATGCCTTTTCTTTAAGTTCCTGAAAGGTTTTGACTCTTGCATAACATTTAATTTGTCCTATGTAAGAGATTCTCATTTTAGAAGACAAAGTAGTAGTTGCCTAACTAGGGATGTTAATGTAGTAGTTTCCCATCGCCTTCCATATCACAGCCCAAACATTATTTCTAGGGATTGGTAGCCAAGTGTAGATAACCTTGTTCATCTAAACTTAGGACTAGAAGCACTGCTGCCCACTTCTAGGTCTATTTTAGTCAGTTCTACGATGGTGCCAGTGAGGGATGAAAAGAAAGGAACATTAATACTGCCGTACATACAGGGAATTACCGACCGCATATCAAGAATCGCACAAAAATTCAAATTAAGAACCGTTTTCAAACCAAACACAGTAGCAGGATCACTACTCCGAAACCCGATAGATAAATTGCCAGAGATGCAAACACCAGGAGTATATGAAATACCGTGTTCATGTGGTAAATCTTATATTGGACAAACAGGAAGAGCTATTGCGACAAGAATAAAAGAACATGAAAAAGATGTGGAGTACCAAAGAACAGAAAAATCTGCAGTAGCTGAACATGCCAAAAACAAAGGACATGACATACAATTCGATAAAGTAAAAATACTTAACAAAGAAACTCATTTTGGCAAACGGATGTACAAGGAAGCAATAGAAATCGAAAAATGTCCGGAAAATTTTAACAGAGAAAAGATGGGTGGAAAATCAGCAAAACTTGGTTACCTATCATACACCAGACAAAAAGGAAATTAACCAACAACACCGAAAATAATTCAATATACGAAGAGGCAACAATCAACATAACAAATAATTGCCGGTGTAGGAAAGGAAGACCGAAATGTCAAGAATGCCGTAAACAACGTTAGTCAAAAATCGAGATGTTGTCAACGACATTAGTCAAAAACCCGGATACGGTAAACTACATTAGTCAAAAACCAGTTGTGGTCAACAACGTTAGTCAAAAACCCTGATACGGCAAACAACGTTAATCAAAAACCAGATGTTATCAATTTTATAAAAGCAAACTGTTATCAAGATAGGCCGCCAGTATAGTTGCAGCCACCGACTAGCAACCATCACTCTGAAGATGGACTCTGCAATGAGTCCGAAATAGCAGAACTCAACTGTAAACATGGATATATCCTCAAGCAACAAGACAATCCATGAAAGTTTTAACACATTCATAAAAATTTTGTAATTTTTCATAATAAACAAAACCGTTAATATGTTTGATTAATACTAAAATAATAATATTTTGAATTTAAAGAACCAATCCCAGTCTAGCGTTATTATAGCGTCAATTTTTTGTGGATCCAAATCATTCATATCTGTTACGTGTCTTTGAGTTAGCCACGTGTAGGGGTTAGAATACATCCTTGGTAGTCCATGCCTGTCATAAGAACTGACTAAAATAGACCTAGAAGTGGGCAGCAGTGCTTCTAGTCCTAAGTTTAGATGAACAAGGTTATCTACACTTGGCTACCAATCCCTAGAAATAATGTTTGGGCTGTGATATGGAAGGCGATGGGAAACTACTACATTAACATCCCTAGTTAGGCAACTACTACTTTGTCTTCTAAAATGAGAATCTCTTACATAGGACAAATTAAATGTTATGTAAGAGTCAAAACCTTTCAGGAACTTAAAGAAAAGGCATGTAACCGGTTTGATAACAAAAAACCCAGCACAATGGGATCGCGGCACAGTGGGGACGTGGCATAGTTGGATCCAGTATAGATTTAATCTGACAGTGATTAAAATCACTATCATAAGAAATTGATGGATAATTACAAAAGCAACATCAACTTCTATTTCCATAATTATACCCAGATTAGTAATTCTTTTAATTATATATTATATAATTTTTTAAATTAATTGTTTTCAAATTATTATTGATTTTGATTTTTAATAAGTTAAAAGTAATCATTTTGAACCTACTTTTTTTTGTCATTTAAAGTGAAAGTTTTAATAAAAAAAAAAATGAATTTATTACCATAACTTTTATCTCAACTTGCAAGTTTGAAATTGACATTATTAAATAGAAAAAAATGAAATTGTTAAGATTAATATGCAATCAGGAAATTTTATAATTACTATTTACAGTACATTTATCAGAAAAGTTCGATTTTTTTAAAAATTTTATCGTAATAGATCACATAAATAAATATAGTAATAATTTCTAATTAACTTTTGGTGTTTAAAAAGATTCTACAATGGAAATATTCAGCATTTAATTAATTTTAATAATTATATCTCTAAAAAAAACCAATAAAAAAAAGTTGTTAAAAAGATTTACTCAATTGAGCATATTATAAAATTTGACTATAATTATAAAAATCCATCGTTAAATTAAAGTGAAACTAACTAAAAATCATTTCTTTTTTAAATTTATGATTTATATAGCAACATGTTACAAATAAAATTGGAATATTATAGACTGGTAGTAGCACACACAAATAGAGTTAAAAAATTAATAAATTACAAAGTAAAATTATTTACTTTTGTAGTTGAGTACTTTTATCATATCAAATCTAATTCGACAATAAATACTTTAAAAATATTATAAATGAATGATTTTAATTTTTTGTATGGAAAAAGCTGGTTAAGCTACTTTTTATTTGAATAAAGAATTTTTTAAGAGTAATATCTTCAACTAAATACGAATTGTAATCATTTGACGTATTTTTGAAAAAAGTAGGTCGAGTGAGGTTTGGCAAAATGAACCGTAGCCAAAAAAATAACCACTTAGTAAAATAATATTAACTTGAATAAGAAATTTCTTCTCACGGGGGGAGACTATAGTGATAGAATCTTTGATATTTATTGAAGTTATTGAATCTAAATGAGATAAAAATCAAATGATTTGAAAATTTTTTCTAACTCGAAGAAAAATGCAAAATATTACTAGCCAAAGGCGGATTAGAACTTCGTACCCTAAGCGTGAAAGACACAGGTGTTACCGACTCGGCAACTGTTCGTCGCTTTCATCATACGATAAAATTAACAATTGAAGCCAAGTCAAATTTAAAAGGTAATTTTTCAACTTTAAAAAAGCAAAAAAAATTTAAATAAGTTTAATTTCTTATGTCTTATGAACTTTATT
>NW_026099576.1:7406403-7418990 GCF_025091365.1 Daktulosphaira vitifoliae | reverse complement strand
AAAAAAAAAAAAAATAAATAAATAAATAAACACATCATGGTAAAATTAATACCTTCTCAGCTTCGCATCGAAGCTAAAAAAAAAAAATACGTGCCTAAGAACTTTTGAATACGAATTTCTAATAGTGTTTTATTAGTAACTATTCATTAATTCGCCTATTGAAACGTTATGTACTAAAATTTTTATTAAAATTCTAAGTCATCTCTAGTACATCAAAGTTTAATAGATATTCGTGTTTGTTTTTTTGATATTAATCGAGTTTATCGGACATCCTTTATTCAATTAATTTTTTTAAATTAAGTTAGTTTTCCATACTGATTTAAAAGTTTTAAAATTTGTCTGTTTTTCATTGAAATCGTTTTTAGTGATGATACAACTAACAAAAACCTTTATAATCATAAATCAGGTTTTGCAATATTATAACATTAGATACAACGGACTCAGATATATTTCTGCATCAACTGAGGAAGCTTCAGCTTAAACGTATTTAATACATATTTGGTAAAACAACGGTCTCTCAAAATTATCTGAGATTTCAACTCCAATATTAACCATAATTAAATTCATTTTTAATTTACGTTTTTCACTAATTATGGAAAAAAATGTACTAATGTGAATTTTCAATAAAATCAATAAGTTAGAGTTACAAATTTTATGTAAGTAGGTATATAAAATTGTTTATAATAATCACTATCACCAATTATATAGTGTTTGTAAAAATTGTTGTTTAATAGTCAATTACTGAAAAAGTAATTCAAAAATAATTTTTTCAAACATATCTAGTTACAGTAAATTTTGTGCATTGCTGTAGTCAGATATGTTGCATTACCACCAAAAATAATAATTATTATTGCTTAATTTTTTTATAATCATTTACTTTTATTATTAATATTTAACTGTTTAGTTAGTAAAGTGTCAAAACTATACATAACAGACTTTGTATTCAATTCTATGGGTAAGGAACATTTTGATATGCGCAATGAATAAGGCAATAACTCACTTTTTAGAAGATCAAACATAAAATTTATCCTCTGATTGCACTCTATTTGTTTTTCAATTTTCTAAGTAATTTAATTCCGATTCAAACCAAATTTACGATATTTTGATGAGAGTTATTATAAGAAGAATAAAACCTAAATCCGAATACCTCATAATCTCAAAGTTAAATTTGTTGAGTTACTACCTTATTAGTTGCACATGGCAATTTAATAGTAAAAAACATAATCATCCAAATTATAAAAAAACAATAACAATAATAGTTCTTAGATTATTTAAATACTTAAAATTAATCCAAAATAGATCGTCTATTAAACATTTTTGTTTTCAAATTACATTACTATTTTATTATCAATATCATTTTAACTTCAATTTCAATATAATATTAAATTACTCAAAATTATTATCTAATCAGGGTATTAACTTATTTTTAATTGATGATGTAAATTATAAAGTATTAATCTTTTCATATTTTGAATAATCTTTTTAAAAACTCTACATATGTAGGAGGGCTATGCTTATAAATTTAATAAACAAAATGATTTTAATAAAATAATTTTTAGAACCAAGATAATATTTATTTTTATATAAAGACAGGAAGATGGATGCTGAATATTTAAATTTATAGCTAGTAATAAAATAACAATTACAAATATATAATATTTAGTTATAAGATTTTCATTTGACACTCGGTCTACAGTATATTTATAAACACTGTATTTATATTTATTTATACTTTCATGAAGTTCAGCTGTTTAATTATTTTTTCTATAAAAACACATAATTGAAAAATAAAATTTTTTACTAGTTTTAAATTAGATGGTCAAATAAAAAAAAAATTCAAATAAAGTAAATGTTATTTAAAAAATATTATTTTATCAAATACATTTTCACTCTAAGAATTAAACCAAACAACTTTTTTTTTTTAAATTAAATATTAGTTAAATTACAAGATTTTTAAACTTAAATACAACTTGAAAAAATCTGAAGAACTTCTTTGTTTATAATTTTAAGAAAGAGAAATACTGTTAGCAATAAATATATATTATTATATTATAATTTATTTATAAATAGTAAAATTGATCCAAAAAAAGAACAAATATATTTAACAAATAGTGTATTTAAAAATAATATAACTTATATTAAAATGTGAAAAAAGTAGTAAAATATAAAAAAAATGAAAAATGAAAATAGACTAAAATTATAGTTAATTTAAAATAAGTTTGTTTAAACATACATAATTAATTATAATTTATGTTTTCACTTTAATATAATACATAATACCTTACTTATACAAATAAACATATATGTACATTTGGAAAAAATTTTCATAATATACAATTTTCATTTTGATGAACAAGAAGCTGGTTGGTCAAGATTTTTGTGATCCTTTTTCAAAATGTTTTGTCACTATAGAAACAATTAATAGCAATTATGAGATATATAAAAATCAATACTAAATTGATGGGGTTTTCTATAAGAAAAGGATAAGTTCAATTAAAAGTTATGACTTAATTTGTGAAAAAACTCTTTAAATAGACACCAGAAAAATAAATTATTTCCGTTAGATATTAAGAAAACTACTAGCATTATTATGTTTGTTTGTAATTTAAATCTTAATTTTGCTTTCCTAAGATTAAAACGTTTTTAGAGATTTTATTTTATCAAATTAAACTCATCATTTATAAACAAATACTTAATTTACCACTCCATTACCTTTTTTTTTTTGACCATTTAGTTTTTTTCTTTCAGGGTTGATTGTGATATTATTTTGGTTTTTCGATGATAAACAAATACAGTTATTAGAGCTATTTTCAACACTACAATTTGTATTACCTATCAATACAACAATTTATTAAAAATAAATTTCTGTTCAAAATACAGATAACCTAAAAATCTTAAATATACTTACTTAAAAAACATAGCTTATTTACTCTATTTAAATCAATATCATTAAAAAAAAAATTTGCATGGCATTCAAACCAATTATCTCTTCTAAAGTTAATTATTTGATTTAACCAGGAATCATCTGTAGTGGATATTTTTGAAACTTCACATATCTTTGAGCATATATGTTTAGATTGAGTTTTAGTTTTGTTTATTGGCATATAAATACAATAACATTGTGAATTAAATTTTGAATTTTGATTTAGATTGTTTTTAATTTTTTTCAATTTAGTTTCTTTTTCATCAAAAATGATATTTGAAAATTTATTTTGACTTGTATGCAAAAATGTCGAATCAGGATTTCTGTTATAACTTGATTGCGTATACTTAGAACATACAGAACATCCTAAATGCATTTTACTAGTTGACTGGTTCATGTTCAATTAAATAAATATTTCTTGAGAAATATAATTAAAATATTTTAAAATATTATAGAAATAAATATTTTATTTATAATTAAACATTTTTGAAGGTATCATTAATATTCTAAATAATTTGGTCAACAATATTAAAAAAAATTTTTTTAAAAGGATTAAAGTATTTAAAAAAAATAATTGAAAATTAGTTGAAATTAATTTTTAAAAAATTTATCTCTTGATTTCAAAANTTGATCCAAAAAAAGAACAAATATATTTAACAAATAGTGTATTTAAAAATAATATAACTTATATTAAAATGTGAAAAAAGTAGTAAAATATAAAAAAAATGAAAAATGAAAATAGACTAAAATTATAGTTAATTTAAAATAAGTTTGTTTAAACATACATAATTAATTATAATTTATGTTTTCACTTTAATATAATACATAATACCTTACTTATACAAATAAACATATATGTACATTTGGAAAAAATTTTCATAATATACAATTTTCATTTTGATGAACAAGAAGCTGGTTGGTCAAGATTTTTGTGATCCTTTTTCAAAATGTTTTGTCACTATAGAAACAATTAATAGCAATTATGAGATATATAAAAATCAATACTAAATTGATGGGGTTTTCTATAAGAAAAGGATAAGTTCAATTAAAAGTTATGACTTAATTTGTGAAAAAACTCTTTAAATAGACACCAGAAAAATAAATTATTTCCGTTAGATATTAAGAAAACTACTAGCATTATTATGTTTGTTTGTAATTTAAATCTTAATTTTGCTTTCCTAAGATTAAAACGTTTTTAGAGATTTTATTTTATCAAATTAAACTCATCATTTATAAACAAATACTTAATTTACCACTCCATTACCTTTTTTTTTTTGACCATTTAGTTTTTTTCTTTCAGGGTTGATTGTGATATTATTTTGGTTTTTCGATGATAAACAAATACAGTTATTAGAGCTATTTTCAACACTACAATTTGTATTACCTATCAATACAACAATTTATTAAAAATAAATTTCTGTTCAAAATACAGATAACCTAAAAATCTTAAATATACTTACTTAAAAAACATAGCTTATTTACTCTATTTAAATCAATATCATTAAAAAAAAAATTTGCATGGCATTCAAACCAATTATCTCTTCTAAAGTTAATTATTTGATTTAACCAGGAATCATCTGTAGTGGATATTTTTGAAACTTCACATATCTTTGAGCATATATGTTTAGATTGAGTTTTAGTTTTGTTTATTGGCATATAAATACAATAACATTGTGAATTAAATTTTGAATTTTGATTTAGATTGTTTTTAATTTTTTTCAATTTAGTTTCTTTTTCATCAAAAATGATATTTGAAAATTTATTTTGACTTGTATGCAAAAATGTCGAATCAGGATTTCTGTTATAACTTGATTGCGTATACTTAGAACATACAGAACATCCTAAATGCATTTTACTAGTTGACTGGTTCATGTTCAATTAAATAAATATTTCTTGAGAAATATAATTAAAATATTTTAAAATATTATAGAAATAAATATTTTATTTATAATTAAACATTTTTGAAGGTATCATTAATATTCTAAATAATTTGGTCAACAATATTAAAAAAAATTTTTTTAAAAGGATTAAAGTATTTAAAAAAAATAATTGAAAATTAGTTGAAATTAATTTTTAAAAAATTTATCTCTTGATTTCAAAACTATTTTAGTAATTTTAGCTTCAATTTTTAATAAAATTCAATAGTAACCAATTTCAAAGCCCCATCATGTTTATTTTATCACATGTAATTGCTAATTTTGGATATATCTTTACAAATTGAATAAATTCTATTATATACTTTTTACATAACATTAACATATTGTATCACATAAAAACATAAATTAGTTTTTTTTCAAATAGTCTATATTTGTAACAATTTAAATATGTAATGAAAGAAATTGTCATAGACGGAATTTGACAGAATTTTTGGGAGATTTAATTTAATTTCTCCTCTTCTTAAAAATATTTTTATATCAATTTACATGTAATTTTTATAACTTTCGGAGGGCTGTTAAAAAATTAGGGGAGCTAAGATCTTTCTAAGCTTCCCATATTGCACCTATGAAAAGGCTGAAATGGTATTGTTTAAATAGATTTATATATATTTATGTAAATAAAAGTTTAAATATATATGTATATACAAAAGGTTTCTGTCTGAACCATACTAATATTTAGATAAGGGTCAAAGAGTATAAAAAAGGGTCCGTTTTTTTGAATATCTTAAAAGTTATGGTTTCTTATTATAACATGTTTAATCATCTTCAAAATTAAAAAAAGGCATTCGCTGAGAATTGTTATAAATTCTCAAACGAAAAAGTGTTATACAATTTTTCAAAATTCCCATTTTGATCTATAAAACTTGGAAACTGACTTTTTAATGTTATACTTTATTTTGTAACAGTATTTTCTGAGAATTTCTGAAGTATAATTTTATTTTATTTTCAATACATCATTAATAAGGAATAATGAATAAAACTCTTTGATTTAATTACTATTCTTCATTTTGTTAATAATTTTTACTTTAAAATACTGGTAATTGTTATAGATAAATATGTAAGAGTCTATTTAATTTATAAAATTATTATATTAAATATTTTATTTGATATATTCAAAATTTCAACAAGAATATTAATCATTTGTTTTAAAACTAAGCTGTTAAACTGTTTTAACTAAGCTAAAATATGTGTATAAATATAAACATGCATATATAAAATTTGTAATTATATGTGACAAGATATATATGATGAAGCTTTGAAATAGGTTACTATTGAATTTTATTAAAAATTAAAGTTGAAATAACTAAAATAAATTTGAAATCAATGTTATAGGAAATTAATTTCAACTAATTTTAAGTTATTTTTTAAAATATTTTCACTCTATCTAAAACATTTATTTGAATATTGCTTATCAAAACTATTTTGAACTTAAAATAAGTTTGGAAGTTAAAAATAATTTTATCACATAAAAAAAACATAATAATTAACAAAATTTAGTATGAAATATTTTGAAAATTTATTACTCAAATCTTCATTATTAAATTAGTATTCAATAAATATTTACCTTATTTTAACAAAATTTTAATAACTTTTATAATGAGTCAAATTTTTCATCAAGCATATTATCCATTTTTTGATGTCTAACCATATTTGATAAAACTGCATCTAAACTGGTTGTCTTTTTTTTGGCACTACCTTTTAACTCTTTTTTGCCTTCTAAACGAGTTAAATTCATATTAGACATTTCATCTTCAAAATCAAAATCTGATTGATCAATTGATCTATAACAAATACAATAAAAAATTACCAAACATTTTGAAAATTTTGATAAAATAAAATTTATTTACTCAGTTATTTCACACTCTTCATTAATAGTATTATGAGAAACTTGAGTATTTTCAGGAGTAAGCTCTCTTCTTCCAGGACAAGTCCAATCTAATTTTAGTGATGAAATATTACCAGAGTCTAATGAATTATATAGTGAATAAATATCAATTGGATCGGGATACCAATTGTTTACCTAAATAAAAGGAATAAATTAGTTAAAGCATACTTTGAGTTCAAATGTCACAATATAAATAGCTATTAAAAATAGATAATAGGAGGATATTTAAAATAAATTTGTAAGCCTTATGCACAGCGACTATGGTACTTTTTACTATCCAATCATAAAAGAAATACCTGATTTTTTTTAAATCCATAATTTTCATCATCAGAACATTCAATGATTTCTGAATCTAGGGACGTCATTATAAACTAAGTAAAAAAACATTGGCATTTATCTGTAAGTGATTAAAAATGTTAGAAATTGAACTTAAAGGTAACTCTAAACAACTATTTAGATTTATGTAGTACAAATAACAATTTAAAAAAAAATCAATTAAAATAGTATCACTCTATGTTTACAGATTTGCTAATAAATAATTAAATATATTACATTTTACATTAATAAATATATTAATTAATCAATAAAATTTGTTTCTCAATCCTTTCAATTAATATAAACATCACGGCAGAACTTAAATTATTTATTCTAACCAACATAGATAAAACACACGTTAAATATATACGTATTTAATCTATGTAACCAACGTAAGAAAAGTAAACAAATTATATTTACATTTTAAAAACTATGCATTGGAGTAAAAATTGATAACGCACATAGATAAGAGTTCATTTTGGTAAAGGCAATTCTAAAAACATAAGGAGGGCAAATTTTTTTTTTTTTTCATAAAAATTTAAGTAAATAATACAGTTATTAGCATTTAAATAATTTTTTATGAAACACAGATAATTCAGATTGCTTACATCATAAAACTTACTAATTTATTTAAGTATTTTTCTTATATATAATATCATATTGCCGAGAATTATTATAAACAAAAAAGGAGCGTTTTCTTTAAAATCTAATTAAAAATATAATTTTTTCACAAATTACGAGTCATTATAGGGATAACTATCCTTATTTCTAATTTGTTACATGATGGTAAATCCTGACTCAGTTTAAATTAAAAATGTAAAAAAAAGTTTAATGACATTTATTAAATATGAAAGATTTAAAAAATTTCAATGCTTCAGAATTCTAATGAGACGTTGCAGCGTCAAGTGATATAAGTACCAAAAATTATCTTTTTGGTAAATCAATAAAAAAAACATTTTATTTCCCCATAAGAAGATATTAGTAGCTCTATCCTTAAGCATTCTTTTTTTATAATTTATGGATAGTTATTGAAATCGAATTTTTCTAGTAGTATTACCGTGAATATACTAATTAATTTAATGTAATAAAAATTGTTTTTGAATTTTCAGTTCTTAATTTTCTTACTATTTTTGTCAAAAGAAAGTAGCATGCTCAGGATTTTTTAAAGGGGTTATACCAAGCAAAATTTCTTATTCCAATTAAAATAAAAATTTATCACAATCATTTTAATCATGATAGGAAGTTCTCATTCTTATCTTTTTTGGACACTTTTTGTCAAAGCAATCAATTCTAGCCAAGATATATAATATTTGATCGAGAAATGATAATATTTGCAGCTTCTTACAATTAAAAATTGAAGAATTTGCAACATAAAGGAATTCATTTTTAGGATATTTGGAGTTACGCGTCTTATGTTATAAAAGAAAGTCTTTAGCTTAATACCACAAAAATAATTTATGTGTATTTGTTACTAAGTTATTCAATAAATAAAATTACAAACACTAATGATTTTGATTAAATGAAAGTGTAAAACTTTGTTGAAAACTCTTTTAAGATTTGAAAATGGAGCACCTCCTTCTTGTAGCAAACTCTTCAGCTATTAAGTGACAACGGTCAGTGTCACCAAATAAATACAAATTTTAAAATATGATGCAGCACTGTAATAACCAGAAGTCTTGTTAAATTTTGACCGGCGCTTTAGAGCCCTAAACAGTCGCACTAGATACGTCTGTGTGTGGAATTTTAATATTCAACTTTTTTTTGTACACTTATTCGTGTACATATTGTAAACACGTATAGTGACACGCGCCTTTTAAATTTGATTTCTAACTGAAGTATTGAAGATTAAGTTATTTTTATTTCTTATATAGTTGGTGTTTCACATTGCACCTGATCTACCGTCGCAATTTTATTCAACGTTGTTAGTGTGAATTAAAAAGTGAATCATTATCGTAATAAAGAAAGATTGTCTAATTGGTGGTTTTTCTCTTAAATTTTTATATTCTCAGTCGAACTAGGACTATCAGCATTTAGTATTTTGTGAGTTTTAAATTATTCTTAATTGTCTAATAGCTGGTATCCAATAGTGGTGTGATTGGTAACTAAGTGAACGTCCAATTATTGATTACCAAATTCTTAGATAAACTGAACTAAAAGACCTCATCAAATCGTTTAAAAATAACTAGTTTTTTAAAAAGTCGTTGTGTTAAATGGCTTTTCTGAAACTGACTAAATCTCATCATTGTAGTCAACTGTTAATAAAAGTATCTGTCAAGAACGAAATTTACTTACAATCAGCAAGAACATTAACAAATAGATCTCAGCCAATCGATCAACAGCAACGTAGAAATAACAGTATTTCTTTAACAAATGTTGTCAAACAAAAATGGGATCCATTGGACACATCATTTACCAACCCAGAGGCTGCTTTCAAGAGCAAGACTACTTGGGAGGTTTTCCGTGCATACCTAGTTTACCAACTTTGCTCATCTTCTTATCTAGTTGACAATAATATGAAGGTAACTTTTTCAAGTATTTTACTATTAATTTTTTAATTAAAAAAATTCAATTAATTGTATTTACAACTGTAGATTAAAACTTATATTTTATTTTAAAATCAATCTATATTTTATTGTCATTTTTGCAAATAGAAGACTAATAAATTTTTGATTGTATAAATAAATGAAAAAAGAAAAAAATCATGTTATTTGGTTATTACTGACCAAATAATAACTGATACAGAAAACATCCATATTGATGTACACTATAAAATCTACGTGAATAAAATTACATTGTAAAATACATTTTTTCTTACATTACAGGGTAGTAATACTTTTTATATATTTCTTTTACTTAGAACAAGACCCTATTTATGTCTTGGTTAATGCATACTTAAAAAAGTCAAAGATCATAGTAAATAAATATGAAAAATCGTGGTTATTTTTATACTGCTTATATGTCATCAACTTACTCTTGTCTTAATCTTATATAAAAAATTATATGATGATGTATGTATTTTTTCCTATTTAAAAATGCTTAATATATAAGCATAAACAGGTTGATTTTGTAACTTATGATTCACCGTTTATCTTTAAAAGTATAAAAAATATAACTCTTTTCAAAAATCAATAGAATCCTAAAAATATAATTTCCAAAAAGAAATTTGGTCCTATCTTCCCTCATTCCCCTTAAAATAGTTCTAACTGTTGTTTTTTTATACGGAGACACATATGTCTATCCAACTTATAAGTAATAAAATAATCTAACTAATATTATGACTGTTTGGATTGAGTGGTTATAAAAAAACTCTATGTTTTAAAATTTTTGTAACTCATTAATTATTACTTTTTGAGAAATGTATGGATCAATACAATTTTTTTATGAGTACTTTATATGTATTTTTTTGATCCAATATACTTTTTTAAAAAGGTCATTTTACCATATAAGGAATTCAAAACTTCAAAACTTGAAACTTGAATATGTATAAAAACAAGAAAATTAAAAAAAAAAATTTTGTCCTGACACTTTCTATTCTATATGTGAATGACTCTGAAATTAAATAAAAAATGTTGTTTTGGTATAAAAAATTACTATTATTCATGTTATTATAATATTTTATTACAATTTTTTCTTCGATGATGTTTTTTTACTTAAATTTGTATGTAACTTTATTATGTTCTTATAGAATGGTGAGTGTAATTACCCCATTTAACCCATCTTTTACAAAAAAAAAATTATAAAAATTAATTGTGTTAGTTATAAATAAATTCTGAGAGAAAATTTTTAATCCAATATGTATATTAAAATGAAAGAGGCTGCCCTTTCCAATTAATAAGTTCTAGCTACCAACGGCTTATAATAAATTAAGCTAATAACATACAGGGTGATTTTTTTAATAACCAATTGATTTATCTTAAAATAATAATTATGATAAGAAAATCCTTTTTGGTATTTTTTAGTTTAGTATATTCTTAATTTATTAATAATTGATAAGTATTTTTTTAAATTCATCTTTCTAAGTGTGACAACTTTATTTTTTTATGGCAATATATATTTAACTAGTTAATAAAATTAAATATTATATAATTAGAAAATGACTGGTCAATAAGATTTTTTGAAATAGTACATTTTTAACATTTTAAAATATAAAATGGAGGTAGGTAAGCATAACTCACAACTCAACTAAATAATAAAACTTGTAATAAGAATATATTTAAGAAAAAAAAAGTTCATGTAGCTTTCATTTTATAAGATATTTAATACGTAACATACATATTTAATTCGCTAATAAAATAAAAACTATTTCATTAAAATAATAACTATTCAATAACAATTTTTAACCATTATTTCAAATGTTATAACCATTTAAAATGTAGAGTGGGGAGGTGAGATGTGAAATATGTTATTTATTTATCACTGGGTTGATATTAATGATCAATATAAAATAAGAACCCGATTTTAATTTAAATGAGTCATTTAGCATAAAAATTAAAAAAAAAAACTAACTCATTTTTAGAAATTAGAGNAAATACTCATTTAAAATTTGTTATCAGTCAATCATTTTTCTTAATTAGATAATTTTTAGCTTCCATGCAAAGCTAAGAAAGTATTGATTTTTTGATGGTATGTATTTTTTTTTATGTTTTTCCAAAAAAATTCTCAGCCATCACTGGGTTGATATTAATGATCAATATAAAATAAGAACCCGATTTTAATTTAAATGAGTCATTTAGCATAAAAATTAAAAAAAAAAACTAACTCATTTTTAGAAATTAGAGAAAATATCTTAAAATTACGCCATTGTACAAAATAGCATTTTCAAAAAATATGTTCTGTATTTTAAAACTGATAAAACTTTTTTTTTAAATTCTGATCCAACTTATATTATAATCGTATATAGTAGATACAATGAGCTTTATTTTAGTGTGCGGTTTATAAAAATCCAATGAGAATCCTAATTAAAGGAAGGGTTTAAAAGTGACCATTCATGAATGTCAATATTAGCTTCGATGCGAAGCTGAGAAGGTATTAATTTTACCATGATGTGTTTATTTATTTATTTATTTTTTTTTTTTTTGTGTCTGTCACTACTTTTTCTCAGCTCTTACTGGACTGATTTCTTTTAACAATACGTCAAAAGATCACAAATTGTATCTAGTTGAAGACGTTACCCTTAAAAATTTTAAAATTTTCCCTCGTTCCCCGCAAATGGGGGAAATATCCAATAAAATTACAAATTTAAAAATCGATAAATTTTGTCTTTTTTTTCACTTTTTTTTCTTAAAACTTCCATAACTTTTTCAAAAATCAACAAATCAACATATTTTTTTTAAAACTAAAACCTTAGTTATTTCCCTTTCATTTGATATCATTTTTTTGAAAATCTAACACTTATTCTGCTTACAGGGGGGATTTAAAATAGCAACTTTTTTACAAAAACTAACTTTTTCAACTTAATTTTTGAAAATGTTCCGGAAATACTGCGTCCTTTAAACATATATCAAATTAAAGCTTATTTTATGTACTA
>NW_026099576.1:7305133-7405988 GCF_025091365.1 Daktulosphaira vitifoliae | reverse complement strand
GGTTCAAAATGATTACTTTTAACATATTAAAAATCGATAATAATTTGAAAATAATTAATTATAAAAATTGTATAATATATAATTAAAAGAATTACTAAGCTGGATATAATTAAGGAAATAGGAGTTGATATGTTGGGTTGGGTTGGTTACATTTTTAATTTTATAATGCTATAACTCATTGAAAAGTGTATGAATCAACACAATTTTTTTATGAGAAATAATATTTTTTAATAATCCCTTTTTCATTCGACATACTTTATCTTAATCAGGGTATTAATAAGAAACTAGCAGATAATGTAGCTTTTGTAATTATCCACCAATTTCTTAGAATTAAACACTATCTACTGATTTGCATCGAAGCGTTTCTTATGATAGTGATTTTAATCACTGTCAGATTAAATCTATACTGGACCCAACTATGCAACGTCCCCACTATGCCGCGACCCCACTGTGCTGGGTTTTTTTTTTTTCATTTTTGAAAATGTTCCAAAAACTTGAAAACTTCTAACCAATATAAAATTGAAGCATTCGTTGTGTAATTATACAATATTAAAAAAATAATTGTGCCGAACGATTTTTCTACTATGTGCAATTGGCTGACAAAGCAAAAAAAAAAAAAAATAACGTTATTATCATTAAGGCAATTAATTTAAAAATTATTTAATATTTGAGTGTAATTTAAATTCATAGAAATTGTAAATTATGAAATTTAACAGATTTGCGTCGCAGCGTTTTATAGAACTAGTAACACTGTTTGAGGACTTGAACATAGAATTTCAGTAATAGCGAGTTATTATAATTTGTAACTCGATAAACATTCGTTTTAAAAATCATACATTTATAAACATTTATGCTTATGTTTTTCAGCTTATGAAAATATGTAAAAATGTTTTTGGAGAAAAACTATTTGCACTTATTATGAAATTGACATTTTATGGCCATTTTGTAGCTGGTGAAGATCAGTACCGTATAGTTCCAACATTAAAAAGATTAAGATCATTCGGTGTCAAACCAATTTTAGACTACTCAGTAGAAGAAGACCTAAGTCAAGAAGAAGCAGAAAAAAGAGAAGTTGAGTAAGTGTAAATAAATAGTTAATTTATCCTCACATTAAATTATTATTATTATTTTAATAGTTTAATGCTATTAATTCTAAATTAAGTTAAGTTAATTTTTAAATAACATTTCATTGACTATTCACTGATAATATTCAATTAAAATTTATCCTGCTAATACGTGAATTATCTATTATTTTTTTTAAATTTTGAATCATATAAAACCATTTCTGGATTCTCTAGAGAATTTATTTCTTAATTATGAATACTCTGAAATAGTAGATTTGTCCATTACCAGGAAAAGTAGATAAGTTTTTTATATGAAAAATTAAAATAATACTATAATGGAGAATACCGTATGATCATTAGACACGAAAAAAAATTAATTTGATTTTTTGGATGCCCTTATAAGTTTTTAGAAACTAATGTTAACATAAAAACAGTTTTCTTATTATAAAAAATGTCGTTTTACTTATAGCTTACAAACAAAAAAATTAATCATATATTTCAATAACTGACGTTATAATTGTCTATATACAAATCATTAATCTGCCTGAATATACTAATAATGTAGCTTATTATTATTGTTTTATTTTTAAATGTGCACGAAATCATTTGTTTTCTTATTTCATGACTGATTTTTTGATATTCGTTATTTTTAGGTCAAGTTTATCAGAGGTTCAAAAACTGGAGAAAAAAACTGCTCAAAGTGAAGGTTAATATGTTATTTATAATATAAATAATATAGAATTAAATTATAAATTTCCATTTTCACTCTTGTATTAATAATATTTTTCATTTAACAAATCAATAAATGACATAATGAATAAGATGGTAAAATTTATAATATTCATTTCTAAATTAAATAAACATTGCAGTCTAAGAATTGTTTATGACTACCATATATTAAATCATATAAATCATATTCGATTGAAAAGAGTGCTCACGTTTACTTCAGATTACTTTATCAATCATCAAATACAGTTCTGGTTCATAATGAGTTTGTCAACATTATTATTTTTAAATGGCAACATTTTAAAAATTTTAAATTAGATTGGAGGTTAGACGCTCTTTATGTTATTTTTATTACTAGACATTTAATCGCTTATACTAGAACAGTACGTACCTCAACATTTACAAAATTAGATTTTTATCAATAATGATAAAAATTTATCTGAAAAGTTGTTATTTACAAATTTTTTTGTAAGTTCTATTGATAATTATCAAAATTAAATCACCTCTTACACTAAGACGTGTATAATTCAAATTGATTTTTTAACGTCCTGAAAACCTAGAAAAAATGAGATACGCACTATTCAGTTTAAACGAAGATTTCTCGCCCGCATTCTTCCTGACTAGGTATAAAAATGTTAAGTTATTAAAAAAGATTTAAATATTGTAAAGAGACTTCCGTATAAAAATCATTGTTCATTATCGCAAAAATGTCATCCACATACCTAATCTAAATTTGTAGAAATATAAGTATTTTTTAGATTTGTTTCAATGCTACACATGAAAACTTTTGCTAAAAAGAGTGATTACGAATTTCCCATTGCCGTTTTCTGAAATTGCTCTTAAAATTTAAAAACATTATAACTCATACATAACTTTGTTGAATTTATTAAATTATTTATTTTAATCTGTTCCACTAGCCAGTCTTTAAGAAAACCAATTGTTATATTTATGGGAATAACCAGAATAAGAGAACTACATCAAAATTAATAAACCAATCATTATTTTGAATAGACCAGATACATTTTAAACTAAATCAATATTATTTCTAACTAAAAGCTATCAAATTTTTGATTAGATCAAAAAACCCTTACTAAGTTTTTAGTCAAATTGTATGTTAGGTCATTTTTATATTCCATTTTGCGTATTTTTTGTAGCTTTTCGAGTTTAAACGTTTCCATTTAATATATTATAATATATTTTTAGTTTGAAATAAAACTACTAGTGATCAACATTTATCATTTAAAAGTATTATATTAGTTTAAATTATGTTTCAGAACAAAAAGTCGGAGGATCACTTCCTCAATATCACGTTGACAAAAATTTTGCCGACAGACGATACAAAGTTCAAAGTGCTCGTACTTACTTTTATTTGAATGAAGCTACTTGCGAACGTAATGTAGAAGTATTTCAAGATTGTTTACACGCTGTGGCTGGTAAGAGTCTATTACATATATCAAAAATAAGTTAAAAAAACTACAATACCAAAATATATTATTTTTAAATAAAATTTCTTGGTCCATATTTAGAAGAGTTAATTAAAAAATTTGAAACACTTGTGCGCATTCAAAATATTTTTATGTAAAAATAATTATTATTGTGGAGTATGGTAATTTCATATATGCGAATCCGAATAACGACCTAATTCAGATCTATAGGATATAATATAAATCACTTATTTGTAGTATCACTTCTCAACTACAGTTGAATTAAAATATTTGGTAACGAAATCAATTTTGAACTCTAACGTTTAAATTACGCCAGAAACGACCCTAAAATCTCAATGTCTATATCATATGACCAAAAATATCAACTTTTTTTTAAAGTCATTTACACTAATTCTAATATATTTTTTATACAATTTCTAAAAAAAAAAATGTTTTTCACTTGTGTTCTAGTTTTTGCATATTTTCATCGTGTTAACTTGATATAATTTTTATCAATAATCTTAAAATACTTGAAAACTTAAAAAATGTTACATATAATTGTTAAATAATAATCAAAAAATTATTCAACTAATATTTGAATGAATCAATACATTGATTTTATAAGTCGTACAAACAGCGGTATTTATGTATTATATTAAGTGTAATAGACGTAAGTTGTTATAAATACGTATTAAGTAACATTAGCGTAGATTGCATGGGGTCTGTGGGGGTTTCAATCAGAAACATTTGTAGCCCCCACAAATAAATAGAATTTTCGAGTAGAGAGGTAGAAAAAGCAATGTGATAGAGAAAATTCCACTTAATCATTATCCAAAATTAACTCCCACAGACAAATTTCTAAAGCTATGCTCATAATAAATAAACTACTTAACTAACTGTCAGCGTTTAAAATTTTAGTTGTCTTACATACATTACGTATAAAACATAGAACCATAACATTGTTAAATTTGGCCAAGTTTTATTTTCTTTAAACGCACAGGTTTAATAATAGAATTCGAAAAGACTAACCAACTGTCCATCACGTCATAATAAATATCATTGTAAATGAAAGTATAAATAATTTAAAATACATAAAAACGTATTATATATTTTTTTCATTTTCTTATTTATTACTTAGATATAGATTAATCCATAAAAAAAATTTATTTTATGTTCAATATTTAAAAAATTTATACAGGATGATTACTTATTCTGAAAAATTTAATTAATCAAAAAAAATGTATGAATTATTATTTTTTTTGTTTTTTTTAGTTCAATATATCTCTTGAATTAATAATCATAAAGTATTTTTTATATTCATGTCTTATTATACTTTATAAAAGTGTCAACTTTAATTTCTCAAATGGCTACATGCATAATAAACTAGCATATTTAAGTTATTAATAATTTTAAGTAATGATTAGAAGAGTTAAATTAAACTAATTGCACGTAATCTAAACAATGTAATACTCTTTTTCCTATTAGATATAAACATGTAAATAATTTCCGAAATACTGGTTTACAAGTTGTTTGTCGTTTTCTTAACTACATCATTATCTATTAAATATGCAAGTTAATTATGCGTGTTACCATTTGAGAAATTAAGTTGACACTCTTATAAAGTATACTGTGATCAAAATACACGATAATCTAAAGGGACGTTTTACAAAAACATCCATAGCTTAAAAATAGCTATCTTATGAAAAAGTGTAAATGAACAATATTATTCAATATAAAATAATAACTACGATGAGATACTTCAAAAATCAATTACAAAAAAAAAAAAAAAAGAGTATCGTATTTGCTTTTTATTCTGAACAAAAGTTTGAAAAAACTCTTCGTTTTAGAATTATTTTAAGTTTTAGAAAATATTTGTATACTGCATATGTAATTTGATCTCAGGAGTTACGCAAATATCTTTTACTATGTATCAATGTTTCATAAATGCATGGTGTCTATATAGGAAGATCAAAATTTGGCAAGACAATCATTTTCTCAGAAACTATTAACATTTTTAATTTTTGTTAAGAAAATTTAGCTGTAAAAACTAATAATACATAGTTAAATACTTTTTCATTCCGTAAGGGATAAAAATCCTTAAATTTAATTTTTTTAAATGGAAACTCTCATTGTTAATTTTCGTAACATGATAGAAAAAAGTTGCAAATCATTTTGTTCGTATATATTTTTTATCCAGTCAACCGTTAACGTTTTAAGATTGTTAGACGATTTGGATTTCAAGTAAAAATTTATTATTGATTTAGTTTTATAATATCAGTAGAAGCAATAATCCGTTTCGATAACCCATAAATTACTTATTATGGCATTTATCAAGAAAACTTTTGTTATCTTAACATTCTATTCTGCTATCTTAGGTATCATATCTTAATCAATAAAAATGTGTTTTTAATGTGATAGCATAGAAAAATGAATACCATTAAAATAAAATCACTTAACTTAGACATTTCATAACAGATGAAATTATTTATAATTTTTTCTTTTAAATCCCACGACTGGTGTACTTGTCAAGTACACCATTTGTGAGAACCCGGTTTAATATCATTAAATTAAAACTAGGGGTTCAAATTAAATTTCAGGTGTTTTAACCCTGAAGGGATAAAAAAAAAATGTTGTTTACTATAATCTTATTGTAGAGTATTTTTAACCAAATAATTTTTCTTTTTACAAAACTTCAAAATTTTCAATAGTTTTCGAGAAAATAAATGTATCAGATTTTGATCGCCTTGTATATAGATGCCTAGAATAAAAAAATTGCCTAACTACTAGCTCGTTTATAGAAACACGTGTTTTCTCTTATCAATAACCGAAAAATTCTCTATTTTAAACAAACATTCTTAGAGCATGGTTGATTTTTGCACTTCCTTTGTTATTGTTAAAAAAACTATTGATTAGTTAATTTATCGATTTTTTTTTTTTTACATAAATGTAAAGAAAATATGACTGATGATTTATTTAGTAAATATTAAATAGTAATTAACGATGAATATAATATTTTAATATTTTTATTAGGGGCCACTTATGGTACAGGAATCACAGCAATTAAACTAACAGCTCTCGGACGTCCTCAACTTTTGGTAAACATTCTTTATTTTTAAAATAAAACAAAAAATTTACTCACGTAATTACATATAAATCTAAGAAAATAGTTTTTAAAAAATGTTCCGCATATATATATATATTATATAATCATTGTATTATAGTTGTTAAAATAGATTTAAATTAATTAATAATTAGACACCGTGATGTAAATTATATAATACAATTATACGTATTATTATGTATAATACGTATTTTAAAAAACAATAAAAGACAAGTGGTATTTTATAAAAAAAAAAACAATTATATATTATAATGAGAAAAAATTACAATTTGTACAAAAATATTGAAAAGCGTAAACACCTTAATTAACAAACAAAATCATTAAACATATTATTTAGTACATTATTTTTGTATAATTTTTGTAATTATAATTTTGTGAGTTATTAATCAATGAAGTATATAAATATATATTGTGCTTATAACTTCTATTTTACTGTATAAATAATCGCTAATTTTCGAAATTTTTTCAATTTTTTTTACTAAAAACTGCCGTAACTTTTTCAAAAATGAACATATTAATATAATTTTTTTTATAGATGCTTGATGTCTTTACCTATCATTTGGTATATTTTTTTTATAAATTTAACCCTTTACCTGCCCATAGAGGGGGATTTAAAATGACAACTTTTTCACAAAAAAATTAACTTTTGAAAGTGTTCCGGAAGGTCTGACACTTTTTTATGTATCTTATATTAAAGATTTGTATGTATGTAATACATACATACAATACATACTTTATTATTGAAAAAAGAAATTTGACATCTGGACTTGTCTTCATGGTGAAAATGGCTACCGAATGCTATTTTTGTGTGAATATTCTTGATTTTATTTTTTACATTTTTAACTTTATAATGCTATAACTTATTGAAAGTGAATGGATCAACACAATTTTTTTATGAGAAATAATATTTTTTAATAATCCCTTTTTCATTCAGGATATTAATAAGAAAATAGCAGATCATGTAGTTTTTGGAATAATCCACCAATTAAAATTAAACACTATCTAAAGATTTGCATCGAAGCGTTTTTTTTTTTTTGATAGTGATTTTAATCACTGAGATATTATTATACTTAATCCAACTATTCCACGTCACCACTGTGCCGCGATCCACCTGTGCTGGATTTTTTATTCGGTTTGTGATAAATAAATACAAATTTTATATTTACTAAAAAAAATTCATTTACATGCACCAATGGAGGATTTGATGCAGGGTTTAAGGAAATATGCTTCGTGATACTTATTTTTGATACATTTGTACGTCAATTCCTAAAAAAAAATTATAAATTTTCTTTTTTTGTTCTATTTTTAATCGAAATTTTTATTATCTTTATATGGCCGTTTAACATTTTTATTTTACGTATTATTGTCGAGCCGAGTGGAAAGAGTCGCCACGTCAACGCTAGTTTGACCTACCACGTTATATGCATAAAAAAACTCTTTCGCGCTGATTATCCAAAAATTAAGTTTTTAATTTTGTTTATTAATGATATATATTTATTTATTATTCACATATATTATACATTTTTATGTTTAGTTAATAAAAATCTTACTTATGATAAAACATTAAAAATATTCATTTAATTTTTATCACTAAGTTTTATTCAATAGACAAAATATCGAATGATTTTCATTCGTTAAATTAATACCATTATTTAAGAATACACCTCGATTGATTAATTAATTTATCAAACATTATATAATTTATCATTGTTTTAAGAATATGCCTCCAAGATTTCTTAAAAATGAAGAATCATAGTCAAAAAACTCTAAAAAAATCCATATTTTAGACCTTTTTTTGCCCATTAATTCATTTTGATAATTAATATTGCTGTCAATAAAAGGGACATGATCCCTGTCTACATCAATTATATAGGTTCTTATAATAATTTATTATTATTATTATTATTATTATTGTGTTAAGTTTCAGCAAGGTTATCATCTCACATTATATCATATCAAAAATAATGTTTAAATATAATTTATGAAATGGTTTTTATGTATTGAATTGTTTATTTTTTTTAGCTACAATTATCAGAAGTGATTATGAGAGCTCGTTCATTAGCGAGTGAGTTAATGGGTGGCAAAGGAAATGTTATCGGTCAAGATTTAACTCTTGAAGAATTAGAAAAACGTCTATTTGAAGCTGGCATTAAAGATACAAAAAAGTTTTTGGAAAAAGTTACCAAAGACAGTCAAGGGTATAATGAATTTGGATGTTAATTTTTTAATTTTTATTTAAATAAATTATTTTTTTAGTGTTATACATCTGTTTCCATGGAGTGGTTTACTAGATGAAAATTCTGAACTCAGTGATTCTTTTCGTGTACCATGTTTGAAAGAAGGTCGAATGGTCAGACTATTATCTCAACTATCCAAGAAAGAAGAAGAAATGTTCCGAAACATGGTTCACCGGCTCAACACATTAGTTCAAGTATATCTATAAATGTCTCACTATTACTCAATTTTTATAACTGAGTATAATTATTACTATATGACTTATTTTAGACTGCTAGAGATTTAGATGTTCGTCTCATGGTGGATGCTGAGCAAACATACTTTCAACCTGCTATTTCAAGATTGACTCTTGAACTAATGCAAAAATATAATACTGAAAAAGCTATAGTATTTAATACATACCAATGTTACCTAAAAGAAACACTCAATGAAGTTAAGACTGATCTTAATCAAGCTGAAAGACAAAAGTTTTACTTTGGTGCAAAACTTGTACGAGGTGCCTATATTGATCAAGTAATAATTTTTATTTAATCAATTTAAACTAATTCTTTTATTAAATATTTTCTTTTTATTAATTCAATGAAATGGAAAAAAAAATTTAATTTTAGGAAAGAGCAAGAGCTGCTGCATTAGGTTATGCTGATCCTACTAATCCTTCATATGAAGCAACTACTCAGATGTATCATAATACTTTAACTGAATGTTTGACACGTATAAAAGATCTTAAAGACAAAGGTAAAAGTCCAAATAAAATTGGTATAATGGTTGCTTCTCATAATGAAGATACAGTTCGTTTTGCAATTTCCAAGTAAGTGCTTAATTTTATTATTTATTCCTCAATAAAATTAAAATTAAGTGAAGTATACTTCAGGTGTCTCTTACATTAATTAGAAGAGAACGTGTAAAAACAAGATTGGATAGGGTTAGATTAGCGTTTTTGTGTTTTATATATGTAAATTTTACAGAGACACAGAATAGTGTCTAATATATTCATACAATATGAAATTCAAGTAACCAAAATTGGCATATCAAAAGTTATAATATGGATTGGAATTATCAATACAATAAAACAAAACACAGTACTTGTTATTTATAAAACACCTAAATATATATTTTTTTATAAACATGTTTATTTTAATTATTTTTTCTCTAATTAGAATGAAAGAAATCGGAATCTCTCCTGAAGACAAAGTGATATGTTTTGGACAGTTACTTGGAATGTGTGATTTTATCACTTTTCCTCTTGGTATGTTTTAATTACTATATCGTTTGTTAGAAAATATTTTTTATTAAATTATTTTTAAATAAAAACGTAGGTCAAGCTGGATATTCAGCTTATAAGTACATACCCTATGGACCAGTGAATGAAGTGCTTCCATATCTATCTCGTCGAGCTATGGAGAACAAAGGTGTCTTGAAAAAACTAGCAAAAGAAAAAAAATTATTGAGACAAGAACTTTTTAGGCGAATAATGCGTGGACAATTCTTTTACAAACCTAATGGCAATTTCACACCAGTTTAAAATTCTCTGAAAATTTTCACTTTCTCTAGAATAAATGTGAATCTTACTAATTTTATAGTAATGACAAATTATGCTATGTTCTCGTTTCTTTAAGAAAAAGTATTGAACCAGTATGTGTTTTTATGTGTATATATAAAAGCATTTACTTTAATTAATTTGCTATTTCTGAATCTCGTTTTACTTAAAATATATAGAATGTACTTAAATTTTATCTAAAAGACAATAGTTCCTACACTATTTGTTTCCTTTGAAAAGTATTATTATTGGTTGACAGTTCACTATGCTTTAAATTTATTCCGCCCTTTTTTTATTAGAAGACATTTTGTTAAAGAAATTAATTGTTTAAGTTAAAAATAATAAATGTAATAAGTAAACCATTAATACAATTATTAGAAAATTCATAATTGTATACTTTGAAAGATATGTGAAATAAAATAGTTTACCTAAATTATATATATATATATATGCTACTATTATTCTGTTCTGATATTATACCAAAAAAGGCTTAGTATTGCCTGTTAAAGTGATAACGTGTATTGTTAAATTTTAATGTTTGTAAAATTTTGTTGTCATTCTTTAGATGTAATATTATTATTATTAATAAAATTATTAATAACTCTTTTGACAAAAATTTAAAAGCTTAATTTTTTTTTAATGACCATGATGGTATCACAGCCTCCAAACTAAAATTTGTTTTAAAATATTTAGCTTGAATATATCAAAATTACAACATATAATAAGAAAATTTATGTCCTTAGAATTATAGTTTTCTTCACTTTTTATTTTTAAACACACCAATATTACCACCAGATAGTTCAATAGCTTGTATTATATTTACTGATTCACCAAGAGGAATTCCATAAGCTTTTGATAATCCATAAGGATTAGAAGGAGTAATACAGTCATTTGTCGCATCTTTCCTCAGTGCAGTATCTACTTCTACAGAACTAAAAAATGCTACAGATTGAGGTAAATCAGTCATGCCTAACTTTTTCACACAAAATGCTCTGACTAATAAATTTGTTATATGCAGAGCAAGAGCAGTTTGGTAACGATATTCACTAGGAACTAGATATCGAATTTCATCAATAATATATCTACTTTCTGTGGGTTAATATTTCATCCTTGTTGTATTGAAAAAATTTTTAATTTATTCTTTTTAAAGACAGAGCAATAAAAACTTTTTTAATTTACTCTCATTGCAAAATTTTGCATTTTCATGTAATAACTTTTCTGTTTATAAAAATATTGAAAAAATTAACGTACAAAAACGTTAATATCATACAAAATAACAACTAAGGTGTTCATGTTTATTTTCTATAAGTTGAGTCTATATATATTTCAAATTAACACACTCATATGGACATGTTTTTAACCCATTATTGAAAATTGCATAACAAAATAAGAATGTTTACAGAGGGCATGGTGTCTAGATTCCCTCTGGACATAAAATCATAGAAACAGAGGTAGTGGAGTAATAAACCTTCCCACTACATTATATTCTAAAACCTATCTAGACCCCCTAAACAAAGTGTCTAAATACGCTATTGTAATGAATATCGCTTTTCTGCAAAAATAGTAAATAAACTTGACACATTTAATTTTTTTACAATGCATCAGCAAGAATAAAATAGTAATTTTTTAAGAAGGTTTTATTAATTAAGCTCTAATATATCATATCAAATATTGTAATTTTTACCAGTGAATCTTTGAAAAAAATTGATTTTTTTATTTTATACATAAAAAAGTTTTTTTTAGTTGTTATTCTGATCACAGTGATATATTAACGAATAATCTACCCTTTCCTATTTCCGCTCTTATGAAATGGTGTCAGCAACATAAATTATTCCTTATGGAAAAAAAAATAAGTTTTATGTTTATATTATGTCAGATAAGGTAATTTTACTAATAGGTTGTTTTTACTTTGCCTTTTTTTTTTGGTATTTATACTAAACTGAACTCTTCTATACATATTGTGTATCAAATAAAAATTTTTTTGACTTAGTATACCGATTAGTCATAGAGCATAAGTTACTTGAAATTTTTTTTTATTTAATCGTAAATTACACATTAAACAGATTTTAATTTGGAACAACTTAAATAATGCGAGTATTCCATTATGCAATAAACTAGAAATCCGGCCATATTTAGCTTTAATACCGAATAACTCTTAGGAAACAAAATATCGGTAGTTATTAATTTTTCATCTAAAAATACATTGTATTAGCTTTTACTTTATGTAGTTTTAAAGAAAACTGGTTTTTTGATACATTATCAAAAATTGAAGAAAAAAAATTGATAAGATTTTTGAAAAAAGTATGTCGTTGGCAATACAAATGTTTTAAGTATTATCAATAAAAATATTGCAATAATCGGTCAAATTTTCAAAACTTTATTTAAATTTAAAGTAAAAAATAAATAATATCAACATTGATTTATGGAAAAATTCTTTGATGATTTATACAAACGACATAAATTATAAATTCCAAAATTTTTATAAGTAGGCATATGCTTGTTGTACCTAATAATTAATCAATTATTAAAACATAATTAAATTTCTACTTATTAAAGACAACTATTATCATCAATAATACTAAGAGTATTCAACAAAACAAAATCTAAATATTTTTGTGCTCTATTCATTGTTATAGGTGAAAAATTATAATTTTTCCCCCCAAGTCGTTTTTACTGAACATGAGAAAATTGACTAGCACTTACTTTATTTTAATTAAAAATAATTAACTAAATATCTATTATAATTATTTTGAACATTTTATTTCAGAATACTTAAAATTATTATAAATAAATAATTACTTAAATTTGTAAATATCTTTTATACTACACTTAATACATAAATCACAAAATATTTAATAGAATAGTCTTTGTTTAGCACATAGAGAAGAATTAGCCCTTATTTATTTATGATGAATAATCTGTGTCTTCAGATGGATCATCATGATCAGTGTCAGTGTCAGTACTACTCAAGTCGCTAATGGTAGTTACAATAGGTCGGTTAGTATTGGGAGTTATTTCATCATCATCATTTTTCTTCCCCCATCCTTTTTGTTTAAATATTTTAACATCTTCTTTAGTTAATACTCGTACTATTTCTCCTCGTACTTTATCACCCTCAGAAATTGGTTCTATTACAACATAATCATCACGTTTAACCCAAACATTTCGTCTAAATTTAGCTGGCATTGAAACTAAAAATATTTCATTGTCATCTATTGAACAAACTTCATGAAGATTATTTCCACGTCCAGCAATTATCCTTACTAAACGTTGATCACCAGTAGGACCTGCCCAATTAGAATTGAGCATTTCTTTTTGAACATGCTTACGTTTAGTAGCTTTAGACATTCTGTAAAAAAATATTATTTAATAGAGGTATAATAATAATAATAATAGCAAAAAAAGAAAAAAATTTAATTATAAAAATAGTCAACTACAATTTATGTCTTTAGAATTATAGTTTTCTTCGCTTTTTATTTTTAAACACACCAATATTACCACCAGATAGTTCAATAGCTTGTATTATATTTACTGATTCACCAAGAGGAATTCCATAAGCTTTTGATAATCCATAAGGATTAGAAGGAGTAATACAGTCATTTGTCGCATCTTTCCTCAGTGCAGTATCTACTTCTACAGAACTAAAAAATGCTACAGATTGAGGTAAATCAGTCATGCCTAACTTTTTCACACAAAATGCTCTGACTAATAAATTTGTTATGTGCAGAGCAAGAGCAGTTTGGTAACGATATTCACTAGGAACTAGATATCGAATTTCATCATGAAAACTTAAACAGAATCTCACATTAGGATGGACTAACCATCGCATACAGACTAGCATTAAATGAAGGAAATCGACAGCACCACTTTGTACAACCCAGTTAATTCTGGTTGGAATAAATTTTTCCACATTACTCCCTTGAACTTCTAAAGCTCGACTAAGTCTAGAATCTAAGAATGGAGTTTTTGGTTCCTTACAACAAGCTATTTGTTCTAAGCTATTGAACATGGCTGATTCAGAACCTCCTTTCCAAACAGGTTTTTGAAATAGTTCTTCACCACTGAGATTATAAATTTTACAAATATCTTCAGCTCCACATCTAGAGTATTCTCTTTTACTTAGTTCAGGTAAAACTGAATCATGTAATTTAAAAACTCTATTTCCTTTAGTAATATTAAACATAGCTATAGCTTTTTGTTTTGCTTGAGTAGTAGTTAAGTCTGGATTAAACTGTTTTAACAAACGTTCAGCAAAAGGCTTGCCTGCACCATATATTCGAGCATAATTTAATACTTTAGCATTATCTCTTGTAATACCTATTGTCTTAGCTGTAACACTATGCATATCAGTTCCATCACTTTTTTTACCACTAAGTGTCATCCATCCAAAGGCAGTAGCACCATGTTCTTTTCCATAATAAGAATCACCTATTATGGACGCAATCCACAGTTCTTGGGAATCTACATCAGCTCCCACCAAATGATAACCAGGAGGTGCTTGAATCATACTGCGCAATTCAGAGCCCACTCTTTCATCAATGGCATTAGCTGCTGTCATCCAGGTTTTTTCAACAGCTCTTCTGGTTAATGTACCACATACTACAACTTGTGGTATAATTGCACCTCGACCTTCAGACTTATCTGTCCAAACAACCATTTGTCCTTCAACACGTTCCTTGTTATTTCTCCAATAAGACAACATACGTGATATTTCAATTATTCGCTCTGCTTTACTATCTCTTCCAGATAACCCACTTTGAGAAAATTTATTTAAAAAATCTCTCGCAAGAGGATTACCTACATTCAAGTGATTACCGTCTTTATGAGGAAGTTTTATAAGGCCACAATAAATTCCAAAATTATTCTTACATATAATCTGTGGTTTATTTTTTTTGAATTTCTTCTTGAAATTACATTCATATTTGACTAAGTTTTTTTGAACGTCTTCATGGATTTCAGAGGGACTAATTTTTATATCACAACTGCACGATACATTATTTTGAACACAATGAAATTGTAGTACAGTAAGAGGCACAAGTTCAGCATTAGGAATTTTAATATCAGTTTCGTAAGGGACAAGTTGTCCCCAACCATGGTTTCTTACATAATGTAATGGAATAGATTTCCACATAAGGGAGAGTAACTTAGGAACTATATGCATACCTGAACTTATTAAATTAGGACCAGGTACCCAGTTAGGATCTTTAGGTGGTGCACATAATTTTCTATACCATTCTGGATATCCAGCTAGATGTGGAGTTTTTACTGGCATACGTTCATTTGTTTTCATAAGATTTTTAAATTTATTTTCTAAATATAAAAATCTTTCTTCATAAATATCTTCGGCTATAATTGGTTTATTTTCAACAGTAATTTCAGCCTTTTTTTTCTTTTCTTTTTTTAATTTAAATTCTTTTGAAGTCCAGTCTTGATCCCAAAGCCATACATCTTTTTTAAAATTATCATTGTACATTAATTGACAAGCTTGATTTGCTTGCTGCGATAGTAAAAATTTGGATTCTATATTTAAATCTTCATATATTTCATTTGAAGTATCTAAATATCTTTTCCAGTTTGAATTAACAGGTAAATAGGATGTACCTAATTCTAATATACCAGCTAAAGTTACTGGATGGGGAAATCTTTCACAAAATAATGGCCATAATTTATATAATACTTGAGAAGTAGCTTTTACGTCATTTGCACAATAAGTCATTAAATTTTGAAAATTATTAATAATATCTTTTAAAGAGCCTTTAACAAATATATCACGATCACTTTTAGATAACTCAGATTTACAATACAGTTTATATACTTCATTCAAACTATTTAATGAACTATATTGCTGCCAAGATTCATCTTCAATAATATTTTTGGATTTTAACAATGCTTTTTGATAACTAGTAATACCACTTACTGCAACATGTAATGACATAGTATCAATAAATCTAAGACCAGTACGACTTAACCAATACTGTTCCATTATTCTTGCTCTATCAAAAGCCACATGATGCCCTATACATAATTTGGGTAAGTTTGTCCACTCAGTTGTTTTTTCTTTAGAATGAGCTGCTGACTCTAAAGAGATTAAATCTTTACAAGAATAACCCAAATTTCGACCTATTCTGGTATTACAATTGATTAAATCTTTACTTACCCAACTGTACCAAGCATCTGATGTTACAGCAGTAGCCATTGTAGGCAAATCGCCTTCTGTACAACATACTTCAACATCAAAAATCATTACTTTTTCTTTAGGATGATCACAAGGTTCTATTACACCATTAAAATATCGAGTCCATCCTTCTTTAAATTCCCATTTTTTAGGAATTTCAGGAATAGAACTTTTTAAAAATTCCTTCATTAAAATAGTATAAGGTTCACTTTGAATTCTACCAATTTCATAAAAATGTTCAACAATATTCCCTTCCAATGGAGGTAACTGGAGTTCAATATCTGAGATTGGGTGTAATGTTGATGGAAGTCCAAATTTTGATAAATCGTGTAGAGCTGTCCGCAAAACATTATCATCTATATTATGAGATTCATTAAAAAGTTGATCATATAAATTACTAGACAACATTTGAATATTTAATTCATTTTTACGAAATTCAGACTTTTCTTTTGGTACCAAACGAGGAGCTTTATTATTATTATTGATCACAACTCTTGGTTCATAGCATTTTTCAACAACTAATCCAGCTTCATTAGAAGGCATGGCTGATTTGGAAATGGTACAATACTTGAGATGACTGCAACGCAAATAATATGCGTAACTTACTTTGGAACATCTCCAATACATCCCAAAAACACTAATTTAAACGATCAAAACACGTGTGTTTAAAATTTCTACAAACCTTTTGCTATATTTGTTAAGAATAACAAATTATTAACTTACCTTTTTTTATTTTGTAACTTTTGATATTATTAACAATAAATTAATATCACGAAAAGAAAATTGAATTCCTAATAATACTCATAATAATAGACATTTTAACGATATAACTCCACAATTTGTTCATACAGTAAAAAAAAAAAACAAGGCAATGTTTTCTTTTGTCAAGATACAATCATAAAAGATGAAGTATGTTCCGGTTTATCGTAATAACCATTAATTTAAATTATAGTATAATACTTAATGTTTTAAATTAACTGTTATCAATTTTGATAACTCGATGCTAACATCTAATTGATTTACAAGCAGGTTGAGATAATATAGTGTAGTAAAACTGTAAACAAACTTCTTTTCATAGTAATTATGACACTCTAAAAATATATGAAATATATCATTTTAATTCTCGATTCATTACTACACCACCTATATACAATATATATCATACGTATACAATATAATATTGTATAAATAATACATTTGTTGAAATTTCATTACAAAATTTATTTATTTTATTTTAAATTCCTAACATTTGATGAGAAAATAGTTATTATTTATAAAATGGCAGGTATGTATTGAGGTATTTCAAGTTTAATAATATACATAGGTGTAAATTTAAAAAAATATCATTATTTTGAAATTGTTTGTGAAAGGTAAAGATTAAGCTACATTTTAACTTATATATTAATATTATATAATATACACATATATTAATTTATCTAACTCTTCAATTAAAGGATTCTGTAAAAAATACAAGATAACTCCAATTTTCATAACTACAAAATTTTTTTAACTTTTATCTTAATAACTTAAAATTTGAGTTTGAAAAATCAGAGTTTCTTATTTTAGCACACAGACCTTCAATTAGTAATTGAATATCTATAATTAGGATTTTTAAAAGCATATATTTTGTAATTTATGACTAAAAATAAGAAATTAGTTTGATTTTAATGCTGTATTAAAAGTGAGTGTTCTTTAAACTTATCTATAAAAAATAAAAAATAATATTTATTTTGGCCTACAAAGAATAAAGAGGAAATAAGCATTAAATTTGCATTCTTAAAAAATTATGTGTATTATTATGTTTTATTTAGAAAAAACCTTTAAAAGTTTGACCACCTTTTTTTTAGGTTTTCTATACTTATCTGAATATATTAAATAAATATACCATGAAAAATAACTTCTTTTACCTTTAAATATTTTGATTAAATTCTTTTTACAGATGAATCTTTGTTAAACATGTCAGATCAAGAACTACGAAAGTTACCTAAATCTGAAACGTGCCATAATATTAATATTTTAGATGTTAGTAAAAATAATTTACAAAAATTGGAAAATGTTGAAAATTATAATAATCTTATTGAAGTAATGTATTTTATTGTTTAGTGAATGTTATTTTTGGTTAAATTATTGAGCTTATACTTTTTTATAGTTGATTGCAAGTCATAATCAAATGATGAGGATGTATACTGTTTCAAAGTTAACAAAAATTGTTAAGTTAGATTTATCCAACAATCACTTAATGAGTATTGAGGGACTTAGAGATTTAGTCAACTTAAAATGGCTTAATTTATCTAATAATAAAATCAAAGTAAGATCATCTAAAAAATTGAATTTTTATGGAAGTCATTAAGTCATGCTTAGAGTTACAATGTAAACTTATATAAGTTTCATAAAAAGAGTTATGTGTTCACAAATTATTAAAAATAACAAAATTGTTTAATATTTACAATCTTCATTTTCTTACTAGTTTTTAAACTACAATCTTGATAGTTGATTATTATAATATTGAAGTTTTAATGTTATCTTAAGCTTTATCAAAATAAATAAGTTCTAGTTTAATTCAATTGTTTATATTAATAAAATCGAAGTTGAAAAAGAAATAGTTTATTTTATTACTTCACTTTTTGCATGAAAATGATAATATATTATGCACATTATTGATAAATCCCATGTATATATAAATATATATATTATTTCAGATAATCGAACATTTAAATACAAATGTAAATTTGGTACATATAGATCTTTCATTTAATAGCATTACATACATTACCAATCTAAGTCATCTACTGAAATTAGAAGTAAAGTGTCATTAATTAGAAATTATTTTTGTAAATATTAGCACTTCAAATTATTGTGATACTTATACTTTCTTTTATAGAGATTATATTTACATTCAAATCAGATTTGTCATTTAACAAACTGTCAAAATTTTTTACCAATAAGTTTAAATATACTAACATTAGCCAACAATAATCTTAATGATTTAAATGAAATATCACAATTATGCCGACTAAATTCTTTAAAAGAAATTTCATTAACTGGTAATAATTGCTTAGAAGATTATAAATTTAATTACCGGCCCTATATTGTGAATTGGTGTCCTAATGTAAAAGTAATTGATGGTTATGCAGTTGATGACATTGAAAAGTAAATGTTTCAAAATCTATTTTCTTTTTTCACTTTTTTTAAAGTATACGTTTTTACAGCTTAAAAGCAGAATGGCTTTACAGTCAAGGACAAGGTAGAAAATTTCATACTGGTCAACATGCTGCTCTAGTTCGGTATCTAACAGAAACTTGTCCAATTACTAACCATGCATTGGAAACTGAACATGAAAGGAAATTACGATTAGTTTTAAGTAAAGCTCAACAGTATAGAGAACAATTACATAGTGAGTTTGAAATAATACTATGCAGATGTATATTAAAGTGGTCTTTATTTGACCACTTGGTTTATTTTTTAAACTAGAAGGGTAGTACCTTGCATTTTGTGTTATATTGTAAAAAAAATTTGTTATAAATTTTGAATTTTCTAGGTGAACCCCAACATGTACCTCAAAGGGGTTGAAAATTGAAGAAAAGGGAGAGAAATATAGTTTTTTGTGTGTATATTTTTATATATTAAAAATAATAAAAAACATGTATAGAATCAATCTTCTAGTAAAACATTTTAGGAAAATAAAAGGTCTTTATATGCATTTTTGTATCATTGACCTATGCTAATTTGGAATCCGGTTTCAGATTTTTTCTATCACATCTAGTTAGTTTTTTAGATAATTACTAATTTGTAATTAAGTGATAATAACATGTTTAAATTTTATTGAAAAAATGTAAAATTTTTAAATTGTTTTTAACTTTCCTAAGATAATTTCATGATATTTAATAAGAATTGTGCAAAATATAAGTTCATCTGATTTATTTAAATTTATTTATTGTCATTATTTTTTAAAAAAACTGAACTTATTTGTATAACTTTTTTGGTTTAACTTACAATTATGATATTATAACCAACAAATAGAAAATTTTTGTAAACCGTGTGTCAAATTTTTCAATTAACTCTACCTCATGTTCATAGCATCAGTAACACCACTTAAATGTTTTAAAATATTTTTGACTTCTACAATACTTTTATTATTTAACCAATTTTTCGAATTTTGATATAAAAATTCATACCTAATCAGAGTCATTGAATTATATGTTTTATACCATAAATATTTTTTTGATTTCCATATTACTTTTATACATGCTAAAGTTTGTTTGATTTATTTGTGTTTCAATTGTTTTTAAAAATATAGGAATTTCATGACCTGAAATAACTTAAAATCATTTTTAATATTTTATAAGATACATACAGAAAACTATATTTTCAACCCCTTTTGAGGAACATAAGGGGTTGATCTAGAACACTTAAAATTTACGAAAAATATTTATTTACCATATAGAACAAAATGTGGGTACTCCTCATTAAAATAGTCTTGAAAGTTGGTTAAATAAGTACCATTTTAATGTGTAAAAAATGATAATGTATAAAAATATGTCATATTTTATTAATAAAATATATTTATAAATTAAGGCACCGATTGCAAATGATTGTTTTTATTCTTTATCATTAAATTTTAGCTGTAATTTAGGTATAAATAAAATTATTTTAATGCTCATTAATAAAGGAAATTTTAGTTATAAATTATGATCTATGCTTATGAAATAAGTTTTTTATGATTTGGAATTTTTTATCTTGTTAGTCTGACTGCTTTCTTTAGATTTCATAATGTTTTTTGTAATAAAATGTTGGCTAACCAAATTAAACTATTTTAAATGTGTAATACCTTGTACTCTGGGTTTTTTTTATTAAAAAAAAATTATTTTTAGGAACATCTATTCCAAACTCTACTGTGACACCACAAGATTCTTTAATGACTAGAAGTTTAGATCCAAGTGCCTTAAAGTCTACAACTCAAAGATTATCTAGTGGTCCTGAAAGCTGTCAAGTTACTCCAAGTAGTATGATACGTAGTGTACATTTACCATTATCTGACAGTAAAGGGCAATCTCAACCTTTACCAGCAGCCAGTACTATGTTACCAATTTTAGATAGTTTACCAAGTCCTCTTACTCCCTGTTTACCTAATTCAAGACCAATAATAGGGCTTCAGACTCCTGCTGGTGAAGAATCTAGAGCACCAACCATGGAAAAACTACAAACTATAAAAAATAAAGCAACATTGATGAACATTAATGAAAATAATAATTGTGGTAAAATATTCTATTAAAAGAAATTTTTAAATTAAAACTAATATCTTTTTTTACCTATAGATTTAAATCAATCAGCAACTATAATACAAAAATATTGGAGAGGATATCAAGTACGAAATCTCAACAAAACTGTAGCTAATGTATATCAAAATTTACAGATGCTTCGTTTTAATGAATATATAAAGTAGTGAAATAATTTTCTAATAAAAATTTCAAATAATTAATTGGTGTATTACCATATGTTATTAAAATTTTTCTAAATTATGTATATAGGCATTTAAATAAAGATTTGGGCGACACAAAATCTACACTTGAAAAAGAACATGAATTAATCATTTCACAAATGCAAGCTGTCAATGAATTATGGAAAAAAGTAATTTTTATAATTTATAATTTGATGTATTAACTTTTAATTACTTGTATCGTAAAGATAAATTTTATCTGCATTTACTCTTCAAATTATATGATATACAAATAATTTTATGTATATTATATTTTCTTCTTTTTAATTCAAAATATGACTCCCGAATTCTAGAGATTAAAATAGTTTTGATTATAATTATTGCTTACTTAATTAATAATATTTTAGGTAAATAGTATTGATAGTCGAATAGGAGAGAACAGCGGAAATGACAATTACAAATGCCTTGAAAAAACATGTACTATACTAGATACTAAGGTAATAAAAAGAATTTAATCATACAAAATATGAATGACAAAATAAAACAGAATTTTATAATATTGAAAAACTCATTGAAATGCATAATAAATAAAATAATTACTGAAAGCTATTATCTAATTTATCTTGTTCATAAATTTTAAAGTAGTCTATTATATTGTGAAAGTAATTTTAAGAATTGTAAAATCTAAATAGACATATCTTAAAATCAACTTTTTAAATTGGTACCATATTCATTGTATATGTGTATTTTAGTAAGAAATATATAACCTTTAAAATTTAATATCAGTTTTAAAAATAAAGGTTTAGTTTAGTTTTATTTATTTAATATTGAGTTAGAATTACACATGTATCTATGTACGTTCATTATGCTCACTTCTACTTAATTATTAAAAAAAAAATTGACTTAAAAAAAATGATTAGTTATTGGATGCTATTATTAAATAAAATTGGGTAACCTAAATATTTAGTAAAATATATTTATTTGTATACTTAGGCATAATCAATAGTTTTGTTTTTATGTTTAGATCATTAATTTAATATAATTGATATGAAATTTTATTGTTTTCAATTAGTATTTAACATGGAGAATCATATAAGCATGTTACAAAAGTTTCTTTAAATTTTGTATATAATAAAGGATCACTATTTGAATTATTCTAGAATCAATTTTTTTCAAGGTTAAGTTATTAATTTGAAAATGAAGAATTGATGAAAACTGTTAGACAATATTTTATAAAAAAATAATGCAATTTGATTTTTTTTTTTAGGTACAACAACTTCAAAACTCAATGGATCTTGTGTTGAGATGCGTTAGTCCTTCTGTTACTAATGAAGCTGAGACACAAACTGATATAATAGCTGTTCAAACACCAGATGCATGTTGTCAAAATTCTAATATATTAGCACGGCCTAATTTTCTTCCTTTGTCTAAATCGTGTACCAACCATGTAGAATCTACTAATAATTTAAGATAAGATTGATATGTATAATTTCTATTTTTATATACATATATATAATAAAAGCTTTTATGCTACTTACTTAATATCTAGTCAAATTTAAGAAAATAATTATAAATTAGTTGTAAAATAATTGTAATTTATGTAATTTTGTACTACTTAAAATATATATTGATTTGTCATTAAACACTTAATTATAATATGTATGAAATTGATATAATTTTTTAATAAATATACAAAATGTTTCATATTTCTTAAAAAATAATTTATTTTATGTGTTGTAGTTAACAAATTTAAGTACTATAAGGCAATACTTTTAAATGCATTATCAAACAAAATTAACATTTTAAACGACCAACATAAAATGTAAATAAAGATCATTGATGTAAAACTTGAATAATTATGGTATCACTATAGGTAACACACATTTAACAGTTAAAAATTAGAATACTTTTCTTATATAATTTTTATATTTAAGTTTTACAGGTAAATTTTATAAAATAAAATTGCTTAAAACTATGGTCAATTAAAAAATACAACAATAACAAATTTATATTAATAAAATTTTAGTTATATCACTGCCCTTGTGAATAGGTAACATATTAGCTTTATCAGTAATGATCAACTTCAACAAAAATGTATCAAAACAAACTTAATTTTTAAAAGTATAGTTATAAACAACTCAGTTTGTATTTTTTATTATAATTCAATACAAAGTTTAAATTTGCATTAAATAAATAAATAATATTTTTATGTATGAATTTCCTGAGTGATTTAGTCTTTTTATTGTATTGAAGAAGCTTGTAGTTTCCCATAGCAATGTTAAAATTTACTATTATGTTTCTCCTTCATTAGGATCAAACATTAAAGCAGTTAGTGCAAATATTATGAATACTATACCACCAACAACAGTTACTGTAAGTAAAAAAAAATTAATTCATGTTTCAATTAATGCACAGTTTTTTATTTACACATACCAGTGCGAACAGATATTTTTTGAGCAATGTATCGTCCACCTATAACTGCTAAACCTGTACAAAATGAATGACCTAAAATCCCTCCAAGTGCAACACCATATGCATTCTAAAAATTAAGTATAAATTAAATTTTTTCTTCAACATTCATTTTTAAATAAATGTTAAATACTTCTCCTGCTGCTAAAATAATAGTGGCTATCTGGCTACGATCTCCCCATTCTGCTAGGAATGTCATGGTAAATGCTTGAATTAAAGTTTGAGATATTAATAATAGGCTTTTACTACCCAGCCTAAGCTGCCATTGTCTTGGAGATTGATTTTCAATATCAATTTCCTATATAAAAAAATTATGAACAAAAGATTTTTTTGCTAATTGTTATTTTAACAATAACAGTGAATGATAATTACAGATTGATTGAGTACTTAATAGTTATTTTGATCTTTGTTTAAATATTTTACAAGAACACTCAAAACATAATAAAAAAATCATAGAAATAAAACAAATACATTACTATTAAAACATAAATCTTGTTTATTATTATAAGTTCATTACTAAAACATACTAGGGAATATATTTTTTCTTACCTTTGTATCATTGTCAACATTTGGGATAATGGTATTGACCACAGGAGGTGTGGTAGATAATTCATCAGCATTTTGTGTAACAGGTGAAGTTTCTTTCTTATCCTTCTCATTCTTTAATTATTTTATATTTTATTTCAAAACAATAAATACACAGCATAGAGAAGTTAAAGAAGAAATTGTAAAGTACATAAAAAAAAAAAAGGAATAATTTAAAAGTTAGAATATAATTTATACAGTGCTTATTTTTTAGCCCATTAATTTTATTTATTGAGTAGAATAACTAAAAATTTAATTGTAAATAAATTTTAGATAAATTAAATTATTTAGAAAACAATGAATTCTGGTTACCTTGTCTAATATATATAAAACAAAGTAATATTTCTCGAAATGTTTATGGATGTATCCACATTTTCAGTTATGTGTTGATGTTTCGGACTCGTTGTAGAGTCTATGGTCAGAGTGTTAGTTACAGGTTCATGATTGTAACTATACTATTTTCAAACATTTATATAGTTAACATTCAAATATTTAGATAGTTTTAGTTTTAGCTATAGAGGTGGGCAAGAACTATCCATGCATTGAGATCTATAGGTCTATGGTGCAACCCTTCTCCAAAAGTACATAGCTAAATGTATAAAAACAATATATACCACGAGCTTGTAACTATTACTCAGAAGATGGACTCTGCAACGAGTCCAAAACATCAACACATAACTGAAAATGTGGAGTTATTCGTTAACATTTCAAGCAATATGACAATTCACAAAAGCATTACCACATTCATACAAAGTAATATGCTAAAATTACTTTCAGTTTTCACACAAAAGCAAATATCAAATATTAGTATAGCAAGCATAAAAATCAACATAAGCAAACAATGTATTATCAAAAATAAAATAGAATTATATGACTTATTCCTCTCTTAAATTATGCATATTACAAACCATCACAATTCAAATCAATCATACAATAAATTTATGAGGTTGATATGAATAGTTAGAGTATATTATACTCTAATTAATCAACTACCAACATTGAATGATTAGTTTTTTTTATTGATTATTTGGCAAACATCACTTGGATGGGGCTTAGTGCAAAAAAGAGTTAAATACTTTTTTGACAAAATTTAGTTAATTGTGTTAACTTTACAATAATATTTGATGTACATAAATTTGTAAAGTAAAAAGTCAATATTTGAGTCAATACATTTCTGAAAGAAAAATTTAAACTGCTCTCCACAAAATACTACAAATAAAAAAAAATAAAATAATAAAACTTATAAACACCTGAAACTATACACAAAGAAAAAAAATTAAAGGGCTAAAAGCCCTAATTTCAATCATCACTATAATAACTCAATAATAATGCAACTAAGTTAAAATAGCTTAAACAATAAGATAGCATTGGTACACATTGTGCAATAAGCTTTATACCATGAGCGTCATTTGGAGGGGCAAGGAGGAGATATGTCCATCCCTGGAAATTTTTTGATCCTCCTTTATAAAAAATTTTGTATGTACTCGTTTTATCTAAAATAACGTTAATATTATTATATGTTTTGTTTTTAAATTTTAAAACATGTTTTTGATTATTTAACTTTACAGGAACTTTTTATTTTAATACATTTTTTCTCTGAAGTATTAAAGTGTTTGATGACTAGAAAAAAAAGTTATCTACACCCACTAAATTTTATCAGATGGGCGTCCATGCTTGATACTGATGACAAAGCAAAACTTAATTTAATTAATTATAAATAACTTTATAATCCACCACTATTGAAAACCATATTTGTAACCATTTCCTTTTTATCATAACCTAAAGGGAATTATCTATAAATACATAATATAATTTTTAAAAGAATATAATGTAAAATAATAATATATTGAAATTTTTACAAAATAATTTCATAATAATGTATTTGTTTTATAATTATATATTTTAAACGTACTCAATAACATCTGTAATTCTATATGTTAAGTACTTATCTTTGAAGTTTAGAGAGTGTTAGGTTATTGGAATCCCTAATTTTTCAATAACCACCCCATCCCAACTTTAGTTTCATAATAATTACACAACGTTTACTTACTATTCAATAGATAAAATGGTTTGAGCATTTATACCTTACTTAATTTCATTGTTTTATTTAATATAATATAATATGATTATAGAGAGGTGGTTTTGATACTAAAGAACCCTATCTTTAAATAATTGATAAAACTTGAAAACAGTGACGGTTAATTAAATTAACATTGTCTCAAACATAGATTGAAATAAATTATAAAAAAACTATTTTTGCATATATTGCATCAGAAAAAAGTCATCTACCATCTATCCACTAAAAAAATAATATTAAATTCAAGGATTCAAATTTAAAAAATAAATTTATTTGAAAATGTATATGTTAAATAATATAATCTAATATTTATATCAATTAGAAGTTTATTTTTTAAATATGTAATAATTTTAATGATTTATTACTGAAATTAGGAATAACTATAATGAATGTGTCATTATATTTAAAAGTGAACTATGTTTCAAATGGTATGAAGGTATTAAGCACACAAGTTAGAAACCGCCACTGATATTAATCTTTACAAAATCATAAATACATACACAAAACACAAACTTTGTTTGCAAGAGAAGCATCCTACTTTAATGTGATATTATAATTATTTACCTCAGTTTCTTTTCGTCTGATATCAGCCTGAACTTCTTCAAGCTCATCTTGACCTTCATTAGGTGACATTTTAAAGCCTTCACGTAACATTTTGATACCAAAAAGGGCAAATAATGCAGCGGATATATAATAAGTATACTCTCTTCGTATAATTGTAGCAGCCTGCCCAAAAAGAACTATAAAAAATCATATTTTAAATTTTATTCATAATTATAATATTATTATTTGTATATTTATAATTATCGTTTACAATAGTTTTCCATAAAATGATTTCCAAGGCTGACTGAATTTTTCCACGTTATGGTAAATATTATAAGAGAAATTATGAAAAGAGCAGTCAGCTCTTGACAAATAATTTTAATCATTGATTTTTGTCTACAATTTAAAATATATATAATGATTTATATTATTTTTTATTTATCTTATTAAAAAGTAATTTGATACAAAACTATGACAATTTTATCAAATTAATTTAACTTATATAGTATAAGTAGAAGTAAAACAGAGTATATAGAGTACGAGTTTGACAGAGAACACGAGGTAAGTGAAATGAGGAGGTCAGTGACAATAGGTGAGGACGTGATTGGAGAGGTGGAGAGTTTTAAGTATTTAGGGTCAGTTGTGCAAAAGAGTGGTGGTATTGACGAAGACGTAAGACACAGAATTAAGTGCGGGTGGTTAAAGTGGAGAGAAGCGTCTGGTGGCTTATGCGATAAAAGAATTCCAATGAGGCTGAAAGGTAAATTCTACAAGACTGTAATAAGGCCAGCTATGATGTATGATTCAGAGTGTTGGGCGGTTGATAAGAAAGTAGAGCAGAGAATGAGTGTAGCAGAGATGAGAATGCTTAGATGGATGAGTGGAGTGACTAAAAAAGATAGAATAAGGAATGAGCATATAAGAGGGAGTACAGGTATAGCGTCAATCGTGGATAAGATGAGAGAAAATAGACTTGGATGGTTTGGTCATGTTATGAAGAAAGAACAATCGGAAGCTGTAAGAACAGTTGTAGAAATGAATGTTGAAGGAAGAAGAGGTAGAGGAAGACAAAATGAGATGGAGGGATGCTATTGAATGCAATTTGAGGACAGCTGATGTGAGCGTAGATGATGTGGGAGATCGTGTCAAGAGGAAGTTTAGGATAAGGGTAGGCGACCCCAAGTAGTTGGGATTAAGGGAGGAAGAAGAAGAAGATAGTACATCGATTATAAACTTATATTATAACATTTTATTGCAAATAAATAATAAATCACCTGATAAAACTGTCATCAGGGCAAGAGCAGATATTGCACCAGCAAAAACAGTAAACCTCGATTGTCGCATAGCCATTATAGCAGCAATGAAAAATGTCTTATCGCCCAGTTCAGACACAACAATCATTGAAAGAGATTTTACAAAGGCATGAACGAATCCTAGACTAACAACAGGTTGTTTTATAAAATTCTTTTCAGATGTTACTGACATTGATTCATCTTCATCTAGTGGTAATAAATCAATATCTGATGCTGCTATATAGGTACAAATTGAAACAAAAACTACTGATGTCTTGATGAAATCCATGACTAATTTATGAGTATAATCCTTTTTATATTATCAAATATCTGTATACTTATCAAATAAAATAGCACAAAAAACTGATTTAATTTAGAATTCACAAAATATGTAAAAAGAAATAAAGGTAAAATTATCCTTATTTTTTTAAAAAACTAACATAAAAATTAATTAATGTCATATTAATTAATATTGCAAATTTAGATGAATAATCGCCGCTAGCATTCTGCGGTAAAATTTGTTCCGATAGTTATACAAACAAATAATCTTCAATAACAGACGCACAAGTAGAAATTAATACTAATGACATTGATAAGTGAGTACCAATGAGTTACAAATTGTTGTTTTACCTAACATTTTAAGTTTTATTTAAACGCGCTTGAGATAATTATTACTGTAATCACAGAAAAGTGACTGTAAGACCATGTCAGAGATCGCTTGTCGCGCTATTCGGTATTATCACTTATCAATAATGTCAAATGAGACAATTTAACTGCGAATAGCAGATTAAATACTTATTTAATAATTTAATAATATTTGTAATCTATGTAGTTTATATAATTATAAAAATATTTTTTATAATAATATAATATTTATAAGCTATCTTCTTGATCTATGTGGACATGGTTTTTGAGATACTAAAATAGTTGTCTTGTTTATACTTAACAGTGGACCAATTCTTAATAATTCTCGTTTGACTTTATGAAGTCCAATATATACTTTTATTTTTAATATAACACACAGTAATACAAAACAATATTGTTAAGAATTTTTTTTTGTTCTCTTTCAAGCAAACTTGGATTCAGTTAATAATTTAAAATTTGAACTTAAATACATGACTTAAAATTTCTCGGAAAACCATCTCAATATTAGGCCGAATCTAATATTTTTTTTTTTTTTTTTTGGATTTGCCACCCTTTTATAGTGGAATAAAATGTAATCTAGCATTCCAAAATTCAAAATTTCAAGTTTTCAAAATAGATAAAAATAATTAGCAGCTACCGATTACATGAAACACAATTGAAAGCATAATACGATTATCAATTCTATCAATGTACGTCTAGATAATGTACTCCTTACTGTAAATTTCACTGTCACTATATAGTTTAATATTTTTCCCGTGATATAATAATACTTGGATAATCAACATGGAATTGATGGTAATGAACTATAAAAAATGTAACGTTTTGTTACTTGGAAGTTGTTTAGAAAGATAAATTTAAAAAGGTTTTATTATTTTTTAATTTAAGTTAACCTCACAAATATTTTTTTAATTCATCAAAAAATATTTATAATCAAAATTAATTTTGTTTTGCTTTGCTTTATAATATAATTCAAGAACAATATGTAACTAAAAGTAGCCAAAAAAATATGTCAAAATTATTTATACTCTGCGAGTCATTGAGTTGTTTATGTTAAACTAATCATTCTATATATTTATATATTTTATACTTTAATATTACACTTGGAATTAAAAACATGGCGAATATGTACATTTATAATAACACATATTACATAATACTCACAAAAAAGAGAAAGTACTTAGATATTAAAAAGAGCAAAATGGAAAAAATAATTTATTTGAAGAAATTAGCAATTCAAGACATGAAGATAGTGATTTGGATTTAGATTTAATTATTTTAAATTTATTAAATAATCTTTTAATAACATGAAAAATAAAACTTCAACGTGGTAATTTGCAGAAACTATTCGAGTATTAGAGTATTAACATATTTTCTGCGTGTAAGCATCTAAAAAATTAGTCTTTCGTAGGGGACTGTGGAAAGTATCACTCACTTATTTTTTTTACATTGTTATGAAAAAAGTATCTGGAATAAATAATTATTATAATCAATAGAAAAGAATGCCGCCCTTAAAATTTGAATTCGGTGAGTAATAAACATATAAATTGATATACGACAATAAAAATTAACACAATAACAAATTCAAACCCTCTTAGAATGGAAGGATCAAAAAAATATTTTCATTTAAGCTCAGAGATTCGAAAAACAAGGTTCAACTTTAATATAATTTAAAAGTTCAAATTCTAATTGATATTAATTTTTAACGTGCTAAAACTGATTTCATCCCACTGTGTGCCTTTGCGTTCTAGCTCTAAGTCTTATTAGAGAAGTGAAACCGGTGCAAAAATGTATTTGCTAGTATATAACTTGGAGCTAGTTGAAGTAGACGCTTTCTCATCCAACGGCGGTATATTTACAGGGATTCTTGGAGTTCGGACCCTCTCTCATTGAAATAAATTTAAAGTAATGGAGTGGTGAAGTTCTCCACTACTCTTCATTCTGAAAGTTATCTGGATCACTTTCCTAGAACAAATTTGTACAAACGGGCCATTATTCAAATGCTCTGGGAATAATTATTTAAATTAGACTTCCATTTTATTCAAATAGAACTAATAACATCAAAATATCTGAATTTAACTTTATTCGACTCTTTCAATATACGTCACGATTAAATATCGATATACAAGAGTAACTAATTTAAAAATTGTTATCAGTATACCACTCAGCCGGTTCAATTATTCTGTCAAAAAGGATTGATGGCGATCATCGTTTCTAAATACTTCTACAAGAGTAGAACAATTAAGATACCTCACGCTCGAATAATTGAACTAAACTCTTCATCGTGGCTGTCGACGACTCCAAATTTGCACCTGGAGGGGACGATGCATACTACAGAAATGATCCTGTGAAGTATGATCTTAATTAAATAATTCAATTTTCTAGTATATAACTTGATATCATGACTTAAAGGCGTGCATAATGACATTATTTGAAAATCTATATACCTACTTATTCTTATCTCACTAAATGCTCTAAATAACCTGGTACACTTAAACTTAAAAATTTAACTAAATTAACATTGGAGATTTAATGCTTATATTACTCTAGTCCTCATTGGTTCACTTTATTCATTTTTAATTATTTCGCCGAATACTTTGAAATATGAGCACTATCTGCTGCTTGATTCATGAACTATGATACTCAAGTATAATATGTTTCATTGAACTTATAAATAATTTTGTTTTATATATGCGTTGTAAATATTTAAATAAAACTTCTTAAAATGCAAAATCATATATCATTAAATATTACATAGCGATAAATAGTGCCAAGGTGGATAAAACCACCTTAGTTAGTGCCGAATAAAATTTTAATGACAGAGTGTGCAACGGTCCACAATTCTTATCAAATAAATATATTCATTTCAATTAAACAAATTACTCAAATCATATATTCTAGTTTAGTTCTAAAATTTGTGTAATAATTACCTTATACATTGATATAATTATCGTCCGTTACTATTCGATTATTGATGCGAATAAGTCTTAATGTTCGCCAATGCAAAAATTAAAAATAAACGTGAAAAGTAAGTAAATCAAATTATATTTATTATTTTATATTAAATTTGTATAAATTATAGATTATTTTACTATTATATTTTTGGTACCATCTTAAAATAGAAATAAAAATATTTTATAGAGTTGACTGGAGTGGCTCAATGGCGTTGGGTTGCTAATGATGATACCTGTGGTATTTGTCGTGTAGCATTTGAAGCCTGCTGCCCTGATTGTAAATTTGCTGGGGACGATTGTCCATTAGGTATTAAATTTATTATTTTATTAAAGATGATTGTATTCTATTATTGTGTATTTAATTTAGTGTGGGGTCAGTGTTCTCATTGTTTCCACATCCATTGCATAATGAAATGGCTCAACGCTCAGTCAGTAAACAATCAATGTCCGATGTGTCGCCAGGAATGGAAGTTTCGGGAATAAACACAGACAGTTCATCATCACTTACTTTATCATATAATTCTGAACTACCACCACTTCCTGAGAGTCTAAGTCGACTTAGTCTTTATGATACATTATCATCCAATAAACCAGAACCTGCTCTTCGTCAATCACCTAAACCGTCAGAATATATCAATTCTTTTAAGCAATTACGTCAACCACAATTATCTCATGAACATTCGGATTTAAAACGTCCAATTGATAAACCACCAGTTCCTCCGAGAAAACCTTCTTCAGTAGACATAAAATTAGCCCATCTTCGTAGTGAAATGGTAAATAATGATTGGTAATTAGTGAACTATTGACTATTATTTGATCAAATATTTCAGGGAACTTTGCGGCAGATGGATTTACAGCTTTTGTCTCAACTTCGACAATTAAATGATTCTATCAGTTTGTTTAGACAAGAGCTGCTGAATATGGATACTTATTTATCTTCAGACACTGATGAATCAGATACTACATCTATTTACTCTAATGTTACTCCTAGTAGTTTAGAATTATCTCGTTCCTCTACTCAATCATTACCTAAACAGCCCCCAACTACTACTGATTTGTAAGTTTTTTAAATTTAATTGGCTGTTGTATTTGTTTTTATATATATATACATTTTAATAAAATACAGTTATAATGGAATTAAGTCAATTTAATAAACAACATTAATAAGAGTAAGTGTTGATATTTATTGACCTTTATTATTATATAATTTAGTATGATACTAGATTTAATAAAATATTTGACAAATATTTCGGTCTTTTAAGTATAAACCTAGAATGTTCTACTATTTTGAGTTTTATTAATACATCAGTGTGTTAATCAGTTATAAATGTATAATCTCTGATTAAATAAAGTATCAAAAATTTTTTAAATATTAGTGATAAAACAATCTAAATTTTACTTTCATGATTTTCTAAATTTTTGAACACTGGGCAAAGTTATTCTACTCAAATTTGAGTTGAATGTTGTATTAAATATTTTTAATTTTTGGAGAGTTAAGCCTTCCCTATGATACTATAAATTTTATGATTAATGAGCTAACTATACATGAAAACAAAAAAATAAAATATACTCAGGTATAAGGAGTAAAAATATACAAAAACAAAATTACAGTTATTTTAAATAACAAAATAAGTTTTTATTTTATCCAGTATTTTACTTAAAAATCTGTTAACATATATTTTGATTCTTTACTATAAAAGCAGGCCATAATTTTTTACATGAAGGATAATATATTCTAAAAACAATATTAATTATGATTAAAACTAAAAAAAATACCACACTTTTTGTGTTCCAACTGTTAATGTATAGTTGTTACTACTTTTTAGTCAACAAAAAAAGTGTTGATTAAAACACACTTGTATGTATTTAAGTCAATACAGTTACTTTAAATTGTAAATATTTAATATATTACAGAAGAATAAAAAGATAATTTTTTTCAAAAATTACAATAATGTAATTATATTTTAATATTTTTACAAAGAGAAACACATACAATCACATAAAGATAAACCGGAACCAAAACAATAATAAAGTACAATAATTATAGTAATAATAATAATAAAAAAATTGTAAAAAGAATTTGGTTCTTTTTACAATGATAGTGATTATAAAGGCGACCAAATTCTATATCTACAGAATTATGTGACAAAACTCATCAATAAAATGCAATTTAAATAGTTCTGCAAATACGAGTCAATTTAAGACTATTGACTGTGTGGTACAGTTGGTGCCATACGACATATAGTAGCTATTCCAGATAATATAGCTGATTGTAAGAAACTTGGTGTAGTAGGTTTGTTTGCAAAATTTTCAGCAGCTACTCTTAAATCACCAAACATAAGTCTTGTATGAGGATTTCTTTGCGATGCATATCTTAAGGTTAAGAAGTGATAATAAAATACAATTGTTAATAATCCTGAACGACCAAAGAATGACATAAACAATGTTAGAGGCATAACCAGAATTTCTGAGAAGGCAATAAGACGGAGAATACTGCGTGATTGAAATTCTACCAATGAAATTAATAGACGAGCTCCCCACCATGAATTTTGTCCCAATAACTAAAACAAATAATAGATAAGAATTTTATAAATAAATATTTTACTCATTTATATTACTATTAGTAATAATACTAAAAAAAACTATGCCACAAGTACAATTAATTATAGTAAAACTACTAATTTTCTTTTTTTAACTAGTTATATTATACATAAATGATAAATAAATTCATGAAATCACAATTAAAAGATAAACTACAAAATAAAACATATACAATTATTCTTTTAACCAATCATCTGTATAACTTTTTTTACTAATTATTCTGTTGATATCTTATATTAAATATTATGTATAATTTATTATTATAATATTTTATTACATAGCCATTAGCTATAATATAGATAATAGCTTATGTTATCACAGCATTTATTCAAATTAAAAAACACATAAATTATGATATGTTTATATTTTCTTCGGATTATAAATTTTATCTTTCAATTATGATTTTATGAGTTAATATATTTTATATTTACTTACGTCCAATAATGTCAACGAATAACTTGCAAAATGTATTAATGAAAATAAAAATACTGGCAAAATTATAACTACATTTATAATGAATTAAGGAATGCTTTATCTTTATGTATTAATTTGAAATGGACTAACTACTCATGTGAAAAATAATATTTTTATTGAAATCTATCACAAATTAAAGTTTTCTTGTGAGTTCTTTATGGGTGGAAAAAAGAAAAATGTTCTCATGATATTTTTTCTTTGAGCTATTCAACTTTAAAATTAAAAACCCAGTATAATGGGAATGTGGCATAGTCGGGAAAAATGTATATTATATCTGACAGTGATTAACATCACTATCATTAAAAACAATTCAATGTGAATCTGTTAAAATTTTACAGTAATATGTATATTTGTAATTTTAAAATTATAATGTTTCAACATTTTACTAAAATATTAAAGATTTGTTATATTATTTATTTTATTACATAATAATTATTGGAAATTTCTGTAATCGTTTACTCTTTTGCTAAACAGTAAATTACTATCCTTCGGGAACATGAAGTACATAAAACCCATTTTTTACTGCTGATTTTCTACAGTCTTCTGATAATATAAAAATATGTTTCTGAGAAATAATTTTAATTTTAAATAAATTACTTTTTCGATAAAATGTAGAGTTTTAGCCTTGGATAGCTAAATGCATTACTAAAATGTTGTCTAAATTTCATTCACACATCATAGTGATATTAGTTTAAAATTAAAAATAGAATTGCAATTCAATTGTAATAAAAGGATACGAATATTAGGTGATACATATAAAAATATTAGTGAGTATAGTAAGTAATGACAACTATCTTCTTTGAATAACTGTGTAAGGAATTGAACAGAAATTTGCATTGTTGGTAGACGTTGATGTAGTCGTAATGCACTAGTAGCTGCATTAGCTAATAATATTCTATAATATGCGCTAGCTGGATTCCTGAAAAAAAAAATAAAAATAAAATTGAACATTCTTATATTAATAGTAGAATAAAAAACTTCGTATTTAATTATTTATTTTTTAATTTCTAAGACTTATAAATAAAATTTCTTATAAGCTGCTGCTAATAGTAAAGATAAACTTTATACGGTACCATTAATAGAATCACAAATAGGTTATTTGTTTTATAATTGTAGGAGAAGTGAAAACAAATGATGTGATTATAAAATATTTTTTGAAAAAATATACGTGTTAATATTTCATGTGAGTAGTATTCAGTAAATTGTAAAAAAAATCGTGAGTACCAATGTCGCAACCGACGTGTGAGGGGTTAGGGGGTTGTAACACTCATAACCAAAATGATTAACGTTGTTTAATTGTTTTAGTTATAATAACTTTTATTTTTAGCTTATTTAAATTTTTTTTCTAAATAACGATGCAGCGTGAAAAATTTTTGGCAAATAAAAACTAATCGAACTCTTCAAATTATTTTCTAGTTGCAGCCCTATTGTACACACCTAAACCAAAGCATTGTTCTCTACCTCTAAACTCCAATAAGAAAATTTTTTTTGAGGATAAAATTGTTTTAAAGTAAAGATACATAAAAATATGAATGAGTAAAAAAAGGGTAAATAACTATAATTTAAAAATCACTATAATTTCGAGGGAAATTATCAAATTGTCTCCTAATTTCACCACTCCTTCAAATAGATTTTCTATCATAAACTTTGAATGAAGTGAAAACAAATTTTAATAAGAGTTTATTTAAATGTTTACTCCATAAAATGTTTAACACAACAGTTTTATACATTTTAATCAATAACGTGAAGTGGGATTAAGCATCAACATTGTCATTTATTAATATTTTAGAAATCAAATATATTATATTAAAAAATAGATTACTGCTATACGCTACGTATAGGTTGTGCAAATTTTTACAGAAAATTTGGTCTTTTTTATTTATATACCTCAAAATGTACAAAACTATATTATATTATTTAATTATTACCTGGATAAATGTTAACGCGTCTGGTATGACATTCGTGTACTGGTGGACCAATTAAAACGAATTATATTTTTAATAAATAAAATACTATTATAAATATAAGATCTCAAAATATTTAAGCGAAAAAACATCACTCTAAATAGTAACGTAATTAGAGGGGTATATAAAATTAAAGTTTTCACAAACCTCTCTAAAATTTTTTAAAAAAAATTACATCTTCATACAATTCTTAGTTTAGTTCTGTGGGTGTATCTCACTTACTGATGCATATTTAATATTTTTCTGCTCTGGGTATAATATATATAAAACATTCTATGCCAAAAATTTCAGATAATAAAAAGATATTTTTTTGTAAAAGTAATAACTTTTATGATATGCCCTTAAATTTGTTTGGATTTTTAAAATTTGGACTATTGTTCACTTTGACACCTACTAAATACGCTACTGACCCTCATTTTATCTTCATTATAAAAGTGGTCGATTTAAATATATTTAAATATATAATTTTGATCGTCTTAAGTACAATTCATTTTGCATTAATTATTATTAATATTAAATAATATTTTTATTTACTTTTAATAAAGTCAGTTTTTTTTAAAGAATAAATTGATATGTAAATATGCATGTTAATTTTTTATTCTATAATTCTATAGCGTTTCGTGTAAAATTAATTAAACAATGGTGAACTAAATATTCAAATTAAATTATCTTTATTAAAATAAAGATATTAAGGTTGCAATTCGTAATTACTTTATTATGAATATCATAACTAATTTAACATTGAGAACAATAAGATTCACTAATATATTTTTACATGTCATTGAGCAAAATTCGCTAAACAAGAGTTCATCATTTTATCGAGATAAAAAACCAAAGATAATGTAGTAAAAAGTACTTTCTAACTTGGCATAAAAAATTAATTCTATTAATAATTAATTTAGGCTTAGAATTATTTTGTTTATTCAAATTAAAAAAAGAGTTAAACAAACTATATAATAAGAATAAATATTATACATTTTTTTCCATATAATTTGCAAAAACAATTATTTTAAAACACTATATATACAAATTATAATCACCATTAAAACAACTCAATTACGCAAATTGATTTAAATTTAATTCATTGCCGTAGCCATTTTCTTATTGTTACATCAGTAACTTATATAATATTGGTATTTTTTTTTTTACAAGGCTATTAATTAAAAATATTTTTAAGAAATTCGAGTATATAGACATTAATTATACAATAAAATGAACTATGTATTACATGTATAATGTTCTGTGGTATAAAAAAAAAGTTATACAAATAAAATACGCTATATAACGTTGCATGGAATATTGTACCAAAATATACTTAATTTATGTTGAATATGTTCAAGAAATTTCATATTAAGAGGGACAAGGAGGGGATGCGAATTGAGCTTAAAGAGCCTATCTCGAATTTTACTAATCTAGTCATGATTAGTGACTTGTGAGTTTTTCTGGTTTTTTTTTTGATCATCAGCTCCGGGGCTCATATAGGTCTTAAATCGACTCTGATAAAAAGAAAGATGTTGATTTTTTGATCATAAGTTAAGTATGCAGAGTACTGTAACCACTACAATTATTGTATTGTCTATCCCCCTAATTTACTCGTTAATAATTAACTTTATTAGTACGAACTGATGGTACCATAGAGAGTGAATCTCAGTGTAAAATAAAAAATAAGACTTGAAGTGTCAATATAGAAAATATACGTAAAATTGACGATAAAAGTGATCTTGTTGTTAACAATTCTAACATGTTTGATAATAATGAATATTAGATTTGAACTTGAGTTTTTTTTTTTAAATTGAAAAATAAAAACGAAAAAAATGTTTTACAAGCAAACAAATATAAAAATATTGGCTTGATTTGGTAAAACACTAATCATTAAGGATTGATAACGTTAAAATATCGTTATAGTTTCGATATCGGTCGTTTTTTTGATAAAATTTCGATATCAATATTGTATTGAAATATCGCATTTTTATCAATATCGATTTGAAGGATTATCAAAAATAGATTTTATATTAAATTTAAACTTTATATGGACATTTTCAGTGCATATGACGGTTCACGTCAATATTTAGACGTACCTACAGAGCGGTATCAAAATCACTATTATGTAAATTTCAAAAATATCAATAATTGATTTATTGTGATATCGATACATCGCTATTAAATATCCAAAACATCAAAATGACGTCCAAATTTTTTTTGAAAAATCCTATTAGTTATATTACATGAGAATGTAGACAATAGTCCAAAATTGTAGTCAAGAAAGAATAAAGTGTATGTGTCCCTCAACTTTTTTTTGAGTAATTGAACAAAAAATATTGGTGTAGTTTGAAAATTTTTTCAATGAGTAACTAAAGCTTAATACTCTACTTCGCAAGACTGATTGATTTGTAGGAGTTTTATCCTCTATGGTTCTCCTATATAAATTACATCAATGGCTACCAATTATTAGTAAAAACAAAAAAAAAAAAAACAGGTTATTCAAATTTATTTCTTTAATGAGGAAGCCTAACAGAAATATATTGTTGAATAATTAATTTTTCTTCAAGAAATTATTTAAAAATATTCATAAGAGTTTCATTTATTCAGTGATGGTCTTTCAGACTTTTCTTTGAGTGGGGGAAGGGGTTAAAGAATATGTTGAAATTCATCAGAGTTTTACCCTATAAAATATTACATAATACTTATCAGTGCAGTTCAGACCACTAGACCCTCACTCACTGTTAATCTACCACTTATTTTATTTTTACAATATGAATAAAAAAAATATTTTAGAAGTATATTTATTGAATGTTGTTACTATTTTATAACAATTCAGGGCAATAAACTCTTTCTAACTTTAAGTGATATAAAGTATAAAACAATTTAAATAAATAATTAGGAAGTTATTGTACAAGTTTTTTACCCTGTGTTGTAATTTAAGGTAACTAATGAATTAAATATCATCTATTTAAAGACTTTAAAATATTAAATACTTGGTATTGATTTTGGAAAAAGTTGATAAATTTGAAGTTAATAACAAAACTAATAATTTTTTTTTTTTTTTACTGTCTACCAAGGAATTAGTATGTAAATCTAACAGAATTCAAAGTTACTAAAAAAAAAAAAAAAAAAAACTCTAGACCTTAGTTTTCCTATAATTCTAGTGTCTATAATAGGAATATGTGGCACCTTTGAGATAATATTGTACCAAAAAGGAATCTAAATAGGTAATATAAACATACGCTTAAAAATTTAGAAATTTAGTAGAGGTGGTTGTTAACAAAATCTGTTTTATTGCATCCACCTTTTTAGATCTAAATGATAAAAAATTGCAATTCTGCATGTTATAATATTCATTTATATTCTACAGATATAACACATTTACCATAAAGTTTATAGCTAAATATTAATAAGTATAAAACTTTAATTAGATAGTATCTTTACAATCAAAATGAAAACATTGAACTACTCATACATATTATTAGAATATATACTAAGTACATTTAGAGCTTTAAAAAATTAATATATAAAAAGTTAGATTAACCAGTTAATTATTTTTAATTTCTTACCAAAAGAGAGGTACTAGGTAAGCAAATGTAAAAATAATTGCTGCTAATCTAGTGGCCCATAATGTTACTTCAACTTTATGCGTAACAATATGTTGTTTAAGACATTCTATTCCTTTTGGTCTTCTATCATTATCATCACCTTCAGCCATTTCTTTTTATGATCTGTAAAAAACATACAATACTGATGAACATATATAATACATAAGCTAAAAAATTATAGCTTACAACTAGACACTTTAAAGTTATGAACAGTAGATATTTAAATTTTGATTATGAATTAAAAATAAAAATTTATTAAGTATTACTCACTAAAAAAAAAAATAAAATAACGCTTAATATGGCACCTACTCAAAATTAATGATTTTTATGTAGATATATAATTAATGTAAAAATGAATTGATGACAATCAAAAAAGAAACTTTTCTGAAGAAATAATGATAACCTGTTTTTTTAAGGACGGCCACTTCAGAAATTATACAGTGTAGCCAATATTAGAAAAGTTTTAATATGATAATACGTTATTTTATTTTATTAAATTAAACAACTAAATGTTTAACTAAAAACTTTTTAAATTGTTTGTTGTAAATTTTTCCAACCTAAAAACTTGAAAAACTTATCAATGGTGTAAATTATGAACAATAGCCCAGTAGTAAGCTTTGTTTTCGGGGTCGGCTTAAGTACTCAAATAACCACTTAGGGTGAAAATTTTCCAGGGGCAGATAAATACAAAAAAAGATAACTTACAAAACAAAGAAAAATAATTAAAAATAGAAGAATTCAGTTTATTAAATAAATATTGAATTACATACAATTAAAAACATTTTACGACACAGTATACTTAGAGATTAATTTCAGGCTTCGGCTGATATTTGATGAATTAATCCCATGAGAAGTAATTTTATTACATTATGCAAGCACTCAAAATTTTACCAAATGTTTTTCTAATTATTCATAACACATTGCAGAATTTCGTAAGTTAAAGTCTATCACACGTAAAGTATCAACAAATAAGCCTTTATCAACATTATATTCCAAAGATTATGCAAACATAAGATTAATATTTACACACAGATACTGGGGCACTATTTTAATAAAGATAATATCTTTATATGAAAATACAATAGTATAGTAATTTCATAAACTTAATACACAATATATGATACTATCAAGTACTACCTCCATAGGACAAAATAATAAAATACTACCCAAATTAATAAATCCTTAAATAGTGTTGTCTTTTTAAGCTGTGGTTATTAAATTTTAATGATCATAGTATATAATGATAGTTTAACAAATTATTAATAAAATAAAATTAACACTTGTTATAATTAATTAATGAGATATTAAAATCTCATTAAAGTTTCATTGAGATTTAAAAAATATTATTAATGCTCACGGAAGTACTTTGCAAATTTAGTTTTCAATTTGATAAACAAAGAAGAAAAAAAGTAAACTATTAGTTTGATACGAATAACAAATAAAACAATTGGAAAAAGAATGTTTTGTAAAAAATTACCTAGAAAAATAATACCACAGAAAATCGTTTTTTTAAAAATCAATTGTCAAAGTCATATATTATTTAAATTTTTGATATATAGTGTGATATTTTTAACCCCCATTATAAATTTCTAAATTATATTTATGTATGTATAATATAATAATATATATTTTTATCTAATTAATTTTTTTTATACCTCAGTTAATGCTTTGTTTTTTGTGACAACAAAGAAAGTATTAAAATTGAAATATTATTAATTAATGTGAAAACCGCAGTCAATATATTGCGGGCTTGGATCCATAAGTTTCTAAGTGAGTATTTTTAAGTAAGTATTACATAGTTAATAATTCAAGAAAAATGTGTAACTAAAGATAACCACAAAAAAAAAAAATTGTTTAAATTGTATTTATTCTGTAAGTAATTATATACAGGGTGTTCAGTAAGTCAGGAAACGGGTTTCTATTGTTCTCATTGTTACAAACAATGAGAACAATAGAAACCCGTTTCCTGACTTACTGAACACCCTGTATATATATATATATATTATCATAGATGCTAGTTATTAAAATCACTGCCATAAGAAATAATAGTGATGCAAATCTATAACTATTGTTTAAATTTTAAAAGAAATCGTTAAATCATTCTAGAAGAAATATCAATTCTTATTTCCTTAATTATTTTCTGATCAAAAATTTTACAATTTTTTAATGCAATACATAAATAAATACATACTATAAAAATGAAATTGATATTTAATTAATTGTAATTTCATAGAGAAATTATATAAAGATATAAAGTTTTTGTATACGGTGTGGTATTTTTAATATAATCTATTTGATTTCTCTTAAAATAATAAATAAATTAAAAAAATTATTTTTGATATTTTTTGATTTATTACTATAACTAGATCATAAAATAAAAAATGGTCTCATTAAGAAAATGACTGAAAGATATCAACTTTTGAAATAGAATCTCGGAAGTTATTAACATATTTAAAATAGAGTGAAGAAAGAGCGCGTTAGTGTAAAGTTAAGTTGGAAAAACTGTTTATGCAATAATTGCTATTTTTAAAGCTTCCTTGTAAGCAGATAAAGGGTTAGATTTCCAAAAAAAATTTAAATAAAATGAAATGGAAATATCTTAGGTATTTATTAAAAAAAATATTTTTATTCTTTAATTTTTCAAAAAATATTAAAATATGTAATTTTTTTCTATAAACAGGAAATGAGGGAATTTTTTATATTTTTGAAGGCAATGTCTTCAATTAGATATGATTTGTGATCTATTGACAAATTATTGAAAAAAATCGCTAAATTTGTGCCACCTTGACACAAATTGTTTCATACTACAACAAATTCCAATTGAATATTTAGGTCTTTTTTAGTTTTTAAGGAAGATTTTACTTATTTTGTACTCATTTCTTTCATTTTTTTCATAATTTTTTTTAATAACATTTTAGTAAAACATTTTATTAATTACTAAATATGTGCTTAAGTTGTACATATTTAGTTCTTTTTAGAGATTTAAATTCTCTATTTTACTTATTTGCTTTGTTATTGCAGTTAATATACAATCACGATTTAGTTTCTAAGTTATGAGTTTAAAATGGGTTCAATGTAAAACCATCTATTTATGACTATATATAGAATGGTTATTTTATTATTGATCAATACATTTTCCTTAAAATAGTAATTATGAAGAATAATTTAATTTTTCTGCTTTTATTCCTCAATTTATGAGTAGTAAAAAAACAATTATTACTATATTAACCAAGACCCCCAAGTATTAAATGGACCTCTAAGTGTCGTTAAATATTTTTTAGGACGATACTATTTTATAACATGAAAGATATTAATTTGTATTTAAATGTTTTTTTTTTAACTCTTCATATGAGTAGGAAAAGTCAAAATAAAAATTTTGTTTTTGTATTGATTCATAGATTTTCAAAAAAATGATTACAATTTTATTCAAAAATTAAAATTAATAACAACACTTTGTGATATCTAAAATTGTAATTATTTTGAAGATTTTCCCCATTTATAGAGAATGAGGGAAGTTTACACAATATTAAAAAAAGTAATGTTTTCAAATAGATATAAATTTCGTATCTGATAAGGCATAAGGGATGAACTTAAAAAATATTTAATCACGTAAAAGATGAAAAATTAATAATTATTATTATTAAGAGATATTTAATAGTCCCATGATAAATCAATCTTCTTGTATATAGTAATAAATCACCAAAAAATTATTTAATATTACGATTGTATTTAAACATTATTTGTCCAAAAACAAAAAAATGAAGAATACAATAGCAAATTCATTAAACAAAACATTAGATCTTATTTATTTATTTTTAAAAAACCTATATGAATTAACACTAAGTATAATAAATTAATAGATCAAATACAGTCCAAAGATATAAATTCGTTCATATATAAACAAAAGTATTTAATAATAATTAAATTATAATTTAAATACAATAAAAAAAAACATTTTTTGCTATACACAAAAAAAAATTGACAGCCAAATTATAAACGAATCGTGTTATTAAAAATTAACATAACTGATTGAATTATGGTTGAATTAATTATAATTACACCTGAGCGTACAGAAATTGAATTAACCACTTTGTTTTGCTATACCGACCCATACTTTGGATTAATAAAAGAATACATTAGCATTTTATACTATTAAAATTAGAATAATATAATGTAATAATACTTTTTTTTTTATAATAGTTAATCACAGAAAATAATCTATGTGTTACACAGGTGATCAGATATAATTGATAACTCTAAAAATTAATTCAATTAACATTTTGATGTAATTTTTTCTTTTTGATAATTTATATATTATTACACGTTATTACGTTATTACACCACCATGTTAATTGCATTCATAGTTATAAGAGTCGTCAGTTAGATGTGTTTCACTCTGTATACATATACAATCTATACAAAATTAAAAATTCCACTATTAGAGAGTATTTTTGAACAACACAATGAGAAACAGCAATTGAACAATCTTAAACTTAATATAGTTAATAATAACATTTTTTAAATAAAAATTTTAGTCAGAGTGAAATGTAATTTAAAAATCTAAAACATACGTTTTCAACATGTTCAAAAACGCATTGGTATAAATGAGACAGCTTTTAGAACACAATAAATATATTTGAGTTTAAAAGTGTGTGTTTTCAATGATTTTTAAATCAATTTGTTATCAGTACAAATTACTAAAAACTGAATTTTTTTTTATAAAAATTCATAAGAAAAAGTTCAGTGACTAACTTTAAATACTATAACAGTCATTTATTTAAATTAATTTAAAAATCATCAATGCATAATATTTATATACTTAATTGTATAAATTATTTTAAATTTTATAACGTAACAAACTTAACTTAATGGCAGTTTTTTTTCTTAATTTTTAATAACCGTAAATCGTAAATATGTGAGACACAACATAAATTTACACAACTTGATTCTTTACTTTTTATATTGAACCTTTAAAAGAAATTCCATTATTTGGAAAACATTTTAAAAGAACAGATCTAATTATTTAATTTGGAAGACTTATATATTCAAATAAATTTTTTCAAATAATTTTAAATAATGAAAAGTATTTGGTAATAAATTTTATAGTAACGACATGAATTTTTTGTAAATTCCGCAAGCTTATATAGTTTTTATTTCACAGTAAAAATTATGAAACAATATAACACTAAACAATAATGTATAAAAAGATTTAAGAAATGGTTTGGCCCATAAAAAAGATCAGTATCATGTTTTAAATAGTTCTTTTATAATCTAAAATAAAAACTATTCAAAGTATATTAGTTTTAACTACGCTTTGAATCAATGATTTATTATATAAAAAAGATGTTCTATAAATTAATGAAAAGTTGTCATAAAGCATTAACATAAAAATATTAATGTTCATTTATAAAAATATTGAATACATTATATACTAGATAAATGTTATTATTCTTGAAAATGTTGATTTTTTCAACTAAATATTATCAATCATTTTGTGACTTTGTTATTTATTATTAGTTTTGTACTGAAAATTATCTTTTTAAATAATATCGCTACGTGAAAAATTGTTATATCAATAAAAGTTAATTTTAGTAATTCATATTAACTATTATGATAATTTTTTTATTCGATATCAGTCAATTTGAACGATTGAGTTTAAAATTAAACATATATTAGCACCTATTTTAACTTATTTTATTTTGAAAACAAACAGTTTCTTTTGATTACTTGAATTTAAAATTAACAGTTATTTAAAAATGAATATTATTTTTGTTACCACACTTATAATAGATAAATATTGAATACTTTTAAGTTATACACTACTATTTGACACGGAGTTGAAACTGTTTCACTTAAATAAGAATATGTCAATATCATAACATTAAAATTTCAAAATATACCAAGAAATAAAATTTGTAATTACATTATTAATTCCATTAGTTAATAATCATTTGAAAAATTTTCTTTTTATCTAAAATTTAAGAAATAAAATCATTGACATACATTATTTTAGTTAAAAAGAAAGTCTTACTTTTTTTTTTTTTTGATAAGTTTGCACAATTATAGGGATTTTATTATTTCTATATAGTCCATACTTGTACTTTTTCAGCAACTACACACCAGTTGGACTGATCATAATAGGAAGATATTATGTGTAAATTATCAGCATACTTTTCAATCAATTGGTCAAGTTCACCTTCTTTGAATACATGATAATAGCGGTGAAAAGTTATTGAACCACCATTATTTTCAGACAATGATTCTTGTGAGGTGGAAAGACTAGTGTCGTCACTTTTAAGCGTTTCTTGTGGTTCAATAGCTGCGTGCTGCCGAACAAGTACGGCTGTCCGTCGGGGATCCGTTTCTTCGGAGGAAGATCGACCGTCACATCGAGCTTGTCGTCTATCTGCAAATCTAGTATCTTTGCTACAATCACTCCATGACGTGAGAGAAGTCATACTCTGTGTTGTAGTATGTGTGTCAGCTGTATCGTTTGACTCTAATGAGTTGCCAGGACGAAGAAGGGAAGCTTGACTGCTAGATACTGTATCTCGTTTTGAATCATTCTCTAATTCAAGTGATGCACGACGACCTTCTTCGGCTGAGTCAATAGACTGACGATAATGTCGTGATCTGAATCCTTCTCGACTCCGAAACACTTTGTCGACCGATTCTTGTGTTTCTATTGAAATACTAGGCCGACGAGGAACTTCAGATCCAGCTAATATTTCAATGCGATGGTAATCTAATGAATCGTCTTCGGGTTGTCCTTCTGAAGATAGTTCTGATAGGTCTTCTGTTTGATGTAATGATAATTGTTCAGAGCCACAAGGTTCCGGTGTTGTTACAATTTCTGGTATGCTTGGCATATCATCTTCATGCAACAATTTTTTACTTTCTTTTGTTTCACTATCTATTTCAGCCTTCAATTTTTTATTCAACCTAAAAATTAAATGTTATTGGTAATTACTTTAAGTTAAATACGACACGATTTTTTCATAAATTTTATTTCTCGATACTTGTACCTTTCTGCGAAATCAGCTAAATGTTTTTGACATTCTTCGTCCCATGTTTCCGGTAAATCCGATAGTTCATCTTTTGAACATTTATTAGTTTTTTTGTGTTTTGGAATAGATCCTAGACTCGGACTGTTTCGAACCGGAGTGCCTTTGTTGGGATGTTCTTGAAGACTCCACCTGTTAGTTGGATTTGATCGATCGCCATTTCCATCATTATTTTCTATTGATACACAATTATGATCTATTCGAGTAAGATTTGTGTTTGGATTATTATCTGTTTGGTCTGCACATTTTTCTACATTAACAATCTTGCCATTGTTAGTTTCAACGATATCATTAATAAGAACTTCTTGAATGTCTATTGAACGTGAACAAATTCATATGAGAAATCAGAATAATTGTTATTTAACGTTGAAACAAAAGTGACATAATTCATATTTAATATTAAATATTTTAAGTGGTTAATAGAAATATCTACTTTTATCTATAAAAAACTAAAAATCATTGATGATGTTAATAAAAAATATATTCATATTTAGAAAAGTTTTTTTTTAATTCATTGTATTAAAATTTATTTGATTGACCTTTTTTTTTACTAAGGTATGCAAATAAAAAATGGTAAGTTTTAATTTTACCTGCTGTCTTGCGTTCTTCGTCAACCACAACACTTATAACACTGCTGACTGAGTCGGAGGACGAAGATTCAGCATCACTGTCCACGTCATCTATTTCAGGATTAAACGTTTCTTCCAATGTTTTTATAAAGTGTCTTCCTCTTAAGCCAGAAAATGTTCGATCTGCTTTAGGTAATCGATTTCGATTACTTACTTAAATTAAAAAAAAAAAAAACAATTTATTTGAAAATTTTCGTATTAAAATATTTATGTTAGTAAATTTTTTATATTTATATATAAATTAATTTACCAGGTGTTTTATTTAGTAATAAGTCTTGGATTTGTTTTAACCTTTCTGCGCTTATTCTTTCTTTGGGTTGTATGTTCCTATCACCTCCTTCACAAACGTGATCTCTTTGTCCAACCTCTTGATCTTTTTCTTGTTCTCTTTTAAGTTTCATTTCAATTGCAGTTTTAACGGGAGATAATTTAATTGGCTGTAAAATATCATCATTTGTTTGATCTGATGACAAATTTAGTTGATATGATTCATTGCTATTTTGAGAATTGAATCGAGAGGGCAATTTGAAATGAGATGGATGAACTAGACTGGTTTTTGGTGTATTAGGATGAGATGATGACCTGTACTGATTATATGACTTAGCTGTTGGTGTACAAGGAGCAGTTCGAGCTTGTTGGTCAACCAACGGCGGAGAACATGTTTTGTCAGACCCAATGGTAGCATTTACAAAAATAACTGATGCTAAACTACTTAAACTATCCTCTGAATCAACACTAGCATCACTTTGTAAACTATCTTTGGAAGAATCTTCAGAAGAACCATCTTCACGAGAACTCCTTCTTTTATCACAACATGTTGTTGTCACCAAAGCGGGAACAGGTGCCTCTATTTTTTTTTCGTTATTAATTTTTTCACTACCTTCTTTATATCCTAACATTCTACTTAGGCCACTCTTTATATTACCAGACACTTGACTTGATGGATTTTTGAAGGTCTTAGTAAATCCTGTTTTGAGCAATTGTAATGTGTCTTTTATAGATTCTAGTGTACGAGTTTTGTACATAAGTTCTTCATTCAATGAAGCTTGTCTTTGAATATTTTTTTGAACAATTTCCTTTTCTTTAAGTCGTTCAACAGACATAAGCTCTTCATTCATAGATCTTTGTTTGATTTCATTACTTTTATATCTATACCTTTTTGAACCACTCCCTACATCAAATTGTGGCATTTTTTTTACTAAGTCTTTCATATCAGTAGCTTTATCTCTATCTTCTTCAGCATCTTCATCGCATAAAGATTGTTTTTGTTTTACTAATTTTGGTTTTGTTAACGTAGTTGGTATTGACTTTTCAAGTACAGGTATACTTGATTTTGATCGAATCATACTAAGCCGTTCTGTATCGTTTGAAATAGTTTCTAAGCTTTTAGATTTTTGAGCAGATTTTTTAAAATGCGGTACAAGATCCGGCGAATCTTCCATTCTTCTGAGTTCTATGGGAATATGTTGTACATCCTCAATACAAGTTTCACATCCTTCTGGATCCGATCGCAATATTGGAGGTGATTCAATTCCATAAATAGATGACCAAGAACCCACAAACCATGGCTTAGACGTCACTTTACCTCGTTTACCTGAACCGGCAAGCTTCTGTAAAAAAGTGAGATAATTTTGAACATATTTTAAAATTATAAATTAAACAGTTTTATAAAAATAAAAATAACCTGTATTGCTTTTCTTACGAAACTATAGCAAGTTTCATTGGCTGGACTTGATAAACTGGAACTACTTGGTGAACTTGTGATACCCCTTTTCCAGTCCGATTTTTCTTTACGTTTACTCTTTCCTTCATAACATAACATTGTGCTTCTGTTGATTAATATAAAAATAATAATGAAATATTATAATAGATAAGTAATTTATTATGTTTACGTTATTGATTCCGAGTTAGATTTTTTTCTCATACTGGTATATTCATCGTCTGAGGTAGTAGTTGTAGTAGAAAATTCTGTTGATTCGCTGTCTATATTTCTACAAGGCTTATACCATGGCATCAATAAATCTTGAGATTCAAACTAATCAGTTAATTATTGTCATTAAGACTATGTGTTGTTTTTTATTGAAAATTATTTATAAATTACTGTTCTATGACGGCGTTCCATAGCCCAAACGGTTATTATAATACGGCCACCAATTCTTAATACCCTGGCTAATTCACGTAAAGCACACACTCTTCTTTCTGCAGTAGAAAAATGATGGATAACAGCGATAGATAGAATAGCATCTAAGCTACAATCTTTAAATGGTAAAGTTAGATTGTCGCAAACTAAAACCTGCAGTATCCGACAAAAGACAATAATATTTATGTTTTAGTTAACAATTAAATTCATTGATTTTCATGATTAACGATACTAACTTCGCTACCTTGACTTCTAGCTATTTCGGTTAATCGCATACAACGATCAACACCGACTTTGAATACATTCGGGTTAGTTGATAGATATTTGCCTGTACCACAGCCTAAAGAATATTCAGCCAAGTTTAGTTTATAATTTTTAAACAATGTTTTTTTAAGGTGAGTATGGTAAAATGACTATTGAACATTAATTTTGTACATTATAACTAAAGCAGATAACTAAGAACTAATCTTTTTTTCAAAATTAGAGAATCTTATATAAAAATGATTAAGATATTATCAAAAAAAATTTCTGAATTAAAAAATTTAATCAAGTATATATGGAAAAACTCTTTGAATTGCCGAAAACTAATTAGGAAAAATCGTATTTTCAAAATTTCAATATATTTCAATATTAAGCTATTAAATCTTTTTTATAAACCTATAAAAATGACTAAAAATTGTTTATTTTATTAAAATTATAAATTATTAAAATGATAAAACCCAGATTAAAAGTAGTCATTTATTTATACATTTATATTATATAAACATTTATCTGTATATATATGCAGTAATTGCGTTTGAAGTTTAATTGAAAAATTAAAATTTAATGACTTTCAAATCTTTTTTACGTTCGTTAAAAAATCAAAATAATCGTGCAGCAAACAGTATAAATGATTCGATACAGTGTGTGTAATTTGTTTAAATTTACCGATATCGCATACTAGTGACCCAGGCTCTAAATCATGTAAAAATTGGGTGACTTTCGGCCACGGTTTAGTCTTATGTGTAGTGGGTTGGTACATATCTTGATATGCGTCGTGAACGTATGCCTTTTCTAATTCCAAACTTCGGGCTAGACGGTCGGCCCTATCCATGGCCATGGCCAGGCACACCACAGGATTGCGTCTGTGAATTCAACGACATATTGTTGTAATATAATGTTATCATGTCGTCGTTTTATGACTGATGCTGCAACACTTCAGTTTATATGTTTTAATAATTGTACACGGTCATGACTATGACCCGGTCACGAGTTGTGACGTAACGGGAAGCGCTCCCTACGTCATCATTCTATCTCGTATTGATCTTTCGTCGTCCTACTCACGCATCATAAACACTTCAGTAAAAGAATCTATTTACCTTCCCGATAGCCATGACTATATTCAATAATTAATGCATTTACTATTATGATTAAACATATTACATGGTATAATGAAAGAAAAAATTTGATTTGTGAAAACTATTTATCGGTCAAAATCAATTTTTTCCCACGATTAGTGTGGTTTATAGTGGACATAGAAGTTAGTTAATTAATTTGAATAGATATTTCATGAAATTAAATTAAATTAGGGAGTAGCATTATATTTTAAGTAGGTTTTAAATCGCCTGTTAGTATTTTTAATAAATCGAGATAAACAAGTAGTGTTAATAATAAAAAATAATAAGAGCTACCAAACTTTATAAACTTATTTGAGTAGTTTGGTTTTAAATAAGACAGTGTAAATTTGAATACTTACATAGTGTTATAATGGCGTTTTCTGTATTTTCATTTTTAATAAAAATGCACACATTGATACAGAAATAAAAGATTAATTACATAGTATTTTACACCAAGGCCATTAAATTTGTTAACGTCAAACTTAAAATTAACATCGTAATAAAAAGATAAAATTCTAAACATCGACTGTCATCACATAAATGTATAAAAAAAAACGCACTTATTAACAAAAATATAAAAAGTAAATAATAGCACTGAGGCTAATGTCACGACGCCTCGTTTTAGTGCGTTTATGAAAACAAATGAGCAGCGACGGCTGATTCTGCAGAGCATGCGCTATTTCGTGCGTCAGGCGCAACGACATCTTCTATTTACAATTGAATTGATATCGTATATATTTGTGCGTGCGCGATTAGGTTAGCGACCGCTTGTAGTAAACAACTATGTCTACCTTCTGAAAATAATAATGAGCATAATAATGTTAATAAGAGTATGATTATTTATGTGTTGTTTTGCTACAGATCTGTAATTCGTATTCTGATAATAACAACACCGTAAAGTCAAACTTTATATATTTTTTTTTATTACCAAAAAATGCTAATGCTTGTAAAAATAAACTATGTAAATACTTTTACATACTTTAACGTTATATAAATTACCTGCGTATGTATAATACAAAATGATTTCTAATTTTTTAATGCATGATCAATACGATTATAAAATGTATATATTTAAACATGGCCGTATCTACGAGGAAGGTCAGGTAAATACTGGTTCTAAAATTATTATATATATTTTTATTTGTCTTAATGTTATTTGGTTCAAATAAATATTTTTATTATTATTAATAAAACTTACTACGCTTCCGAAAAAAGATAGTTGTTTAAAACAAAAAATAATTATATAAATAAAGCTTAATTATTACCTTGTATGACTTCCAAAAATATGCACGTTAATAATTATAATAATTGCAATCTTAAAATTTTTTAATGATGCCTTTTAATCGCAAAAAATATCATTTTGCTTCAAATTTTATAATTAAACCGTGTTATTATGTTTTATCTACAAAACAATAATAAATGTTATGATTTTAATAATCAAGTGTAAATAATATTACAATTCTAAATTTCATTGTACCCATACAAATTTAAATGTTAAACAATTTTACCAAATGCTTTATATTTATAATAAAAGTTGTAATGTTTAAAATTAATATAAAACATTTGTAATTTTAAAAAACTGTCATGCAAATATTTTTCATGATTAAAATAAATAAATAAATAAAATTTCCTTGCAATAAATTTGGAAACTAAATAGTTAAATTTATGGGACCCAACCAATTTCGTCTGTATTAATATTAAACGAATAGTATTTTCAACAATACTATTTAATTACAGTTTTTACTGGAGTGTCTCTAAAAATGTAAGATATTTAAAAAAAAATTAAAAATATGTCATAGACTAGTATATTTTTATCACTCTGTTTACTGGACACTTCAGAAGTTTAAACTTAGCTAACAAATGCAAAAAATAACAAATATAATATAATAAAATATTTGCTTTGCCCGAATTAATTTTTTTTTTTATTTAAACATTTATAACTATAATTACAGTAGATCGTTACTCATACATCAGTGAATACATAAAACCAATAAATTTTATAATTTTATATACTCTGAGTATAATTTTATCAATATTTTTAAAAAAGATAAGTATTAAACAAAAATGTTGCTTGAGCCCTTTTGCCTCGAAATCATTAATATTAGCATTTTTAGATTTAGAAAAAGTGATGAGCGGGTTAGTTTTTAGAAGCATTTAAGTCCGGACCTTAGTTAAACGTAGCTATTTAAAGATTTAATTTTATTATATAAATAATTCATCATGGAGATATTATAAATGTTATTTACCTAATATTTACACTTAAATAATTATTTAATTTTTATTAATATAATTATCAGAAATGGTGGTGTATGACCTTGCTCTTTTTATTGGTAGGAAAGTACACTTTCTCACCTATAAATATTTTGTAGTTTAATCGTTTATTTTCAATCACTGCAGTCTATTGTTTTAGTTTTAAATTTTAATTTATCAACAATTATTTTGATTAGATTTATTTTGTACGAATGATATTTTTAAGCTATTAAAATATGTGCGTTAATGATGATGGTTTTAAATATAAATTAGTAGATCTGCATAAAATATCAAATTTGGTTATAATCAAAAAAAAATATAATTGTGTACATGATGTATTTGTTTTTCAATGTAGCAATTTTGCTCCGAATCTGAATAAACCACAAAACTTTTATTTTAAAGATGAGGCTGATGAGGCCAAGCTTGGACGTTTGGAGTAAAATAAAACTTAGCTCTTCAATTATCAGTTATTTAATGTTCAGTTTTCGCGTAGGCTTATAAGTCGATCAGTAAAAAAACAAATTTGGAAGGATAGCTTGTCTTTAATATTTAATTAATATAGATAATATAAGACTTTACTTGCTAAGAATATAAACATTTTTATAATAAAATGTAAAAATGTATTATTTTCTTATACAAAATACTTACTTGTTATAGATTGTGGAAGTTTTTAAGAATAATTAAGATTTTGACACTGAAAAATAAATATTTTTGTTGGTAAATAGATTATGCATCAAAATAGTTTTTATTTGTAATTTGTAACTGAAATAAAATATTTCATAAATAAATTTTATTATACGTCGTGCATTTTTTGAATTCGTATATTAATTGTTTTTCGTGAGTACAATGGTTATAGAGATTTTACCGTCATGATTTTCTCAATTTGTAATGTTAGTTATCAGAATTGAATTTATGTACTCAATGATTATCTACTGAGTAACTATTGTGTTAAATGAGTGCAATAAACCTGTAGGGTTTCGTTGATATTTGTTGTGAAACGACCAATAATTCAATTATGGAATATATTATTGGGAGAAAACTTTTTTCTTTTTTTGAGTATGCACAACAATTCCTGATCGTAATGACCTTATACGGTTGCCCTCAATGTTACAGACTCTATGTATTTCGCAACATTGTCGCGAATAACAAGATTCGATAACGCCCAATTATTTGTTTTTCATTTTCATAACTTTATAATGTTTAAGCAACAAAGGACTGTTTACATTCTATACAAATCACTAATATAGCTAAGAAAGATCAATCGAATTAATATCGTTGTGCACCGCGTCTTTGTTAAAAAAATTTATCATCAATGAAATCAATCTTTGAAAATAAAAAAAAGTGTATAAAATTTATTGGTATGTTTAACGTTATACTCTCATGTATTTTTTTGCAGATGTGGAAAACATTAAAATATTTGTATTTATACTAAGAAAATTTTCAAACTCTTGCTAAAATGGATTTGTAGAATATTGATTAAGTTAAGTTAAAAATAAAACTAATATAAAGTTTTATGTCAAGAAAAAATAACTTACTAATATGTTGAGTTTTTTTAATTTGTGAACTAAATTTTTAAGAGAAATAATAGTAAATTTAATTCTCAAAAAAACATTGAGAATTAAATTTCATAATCGTAAGTTACTCGTCAGTAATTTAATGAAATTAAATACTTGTCTTTTCTTATTTTTATAACAGTGTATAGTACAAGCACCTTTTGATGTTTTATTACAAGCAATTCTCTGAGTAATACAATAGCAAAATGATATCTAAGATGCAACAAATTTAATAGAATTTTATAGATTAATTTATAGGCCTAGAGTGATTTAAAACATTTTTAGTATCTAACAGAAAATTAAACGATTCTGAGCACGTTAGTACCTCCTTCACGTACTACTGGTGAGAAACGTCAACAATCGAAATTGGTCAGTACTTTACTTTCACCCGAAATAGTTTTAACAATAGTTATACTATACAATCGATAAATCTAAATGGTAAACTAGCAAACAGCTAATCAACTAAGAAAGCAGCATCAACAACGATGAACAGTGTGACATTATATAATTTGAAATAATAATTATTTTATTCAAATTGTTATTTAAGGCAGGTATATCAGTAACATCATTTGATTGTTGTCAAATACGAAAACTATTTGATTAAAATTTATTTACAGGTAAATAATTTGAATCCAAAAAGGCACAATATTTGATAGTTTAACTTTTAACCAGGTTCGTACTAAAGGGGGGAGACAAGGAGCTCATGAAAAATATTACTAGCTTGTCATAATTAGTCACATGTAGTTTTTCTTTTTTTTTTGTTCATCACATATTTATGGTAGCCATATTTTTCATTAAGGTTTCGTCCCAGTATATGGAAATACAAATTTCTTAATCCGACCCTGAAATCAACGTTTATTTTCTAATTTATATAAAAAGTTTGACAAAACAGTAAAATGCTCTATATAATGGTATTCAAATTTTTTCGTTAAAATCTCCCATAAAAGACATCATTTTCAGAAATGAAAAACAAATTTTATTTGTAAATTTTGTCAATTTATTTATTAGACGTTTGAATAATAAAAATTAGAACAGTTTAACATCCTTGAAACCACAACCGCACGTTCTACAACACTTCTCTATTGATTACACGACACTTTTCTCTATGAAGTTTATCAAACCATAGATCTTCAGGAAAAATATTTAATATATTTCCAATGTGTCATTTAATCATCTTTTTTGTTTTCATTATGATTACAATAGGAAGTTGTGGTTATTTTCATTTCGAAAATTTGAATTTCCTCTATAACAACAGTAATGTGTCCAATCATGAATTGGCTCAACCACAACATCTCATTTAATAAACAATAGATAACATTTAAGGAATCGTGTAAGAAACTTGTTAATACTACTGTAAGTACCTATTTTTTAACATTTAGTGGATGCTGGTTGTTGAAAAATATATATGTAAAAAAATGAAGTCCTTGACCGATTTTTGTCAGATTATCGAACATATATGTAAAATAACAATAATAATAATGTCAAACGCAATTTCACGTTATTTTAACACTAACAAGTTTAATGTTATAGAATAATAGTATATTTAAGCTGGAAAATATTTGATTAGAGTTTTACGAGTTCAATGTTTTGGTATTCCAATTAGCTACGAATGACCGCAAAGAAATATTAATTTGTTGATTTTTTTGTGCGCGTATTGTTTTTGTATACTTCTACATAAATACACGTGAAAAGTATTAACGTTTTATTTAAATATAATACTTTTTTTATACACGATAATATTCAATACAAACAGTATAAAATATATGTTTTATAAAGTTAATATTTCCACTGACAGCTATATTGTTTTTGTTGAGATTATAGTGTTCTTTTTTTAGTTTTTATATAAAATACAACTTAGCTAAGAGTGCAGCAATCATAATGCCATAATATGCATAACCACGAGCATAATTATTAAGGTTATAATAAATGGGTAAATAAAATTTGCCTTAAGTGAAACGAAAAACCATTTATAATTGAATAACATATTTTATAAAATTATGATTGAAGACGGATAAATACATTAATCTAAATTTAACTGAAAATTACTATACATCAATTATATATGTTTAAAATAATTTACATTATTAAATGGTATACCTGTTTTATTGATAAAATAAGTTTTTTACATTTCAAAAATGTCAACTTTTATAGAATGCCAATGAAATATTAAATTTATTTATGCTCTCCAAGAAAATTGCCTAAACTGACATCAGCTTTTTAGAGAATAGTCATAAAAATGGTTCATTTTTTTAAATCTATTATTATTTTAGAATGTTAGCGAATTATTATTAATTTGCTGATGATACTTTGCTAGTTAAATGTGACTCTTGATATTAAATATTCAATTAAATACAGTTTGATATTAAGAACACATTCGAATAATGATTATTAGATAACAATCTTTTTTTAAACATTTTTTATTTTACCGCACTTTCTTATCAATGATAATATTTAGTTTAAAGACCACATCATAATTTATTAGAGAAGTTGCATAAAATTGAAGTCATATTCATGTAAAAATAAACTTAAAATATAAAATTTTACTAAGTATGAATAGAATTCTAAAATAGAATATTTATATTGTTTTATTAATATTAACATTGAATATAAAATATTTATTCTATAAAATTTATTTTAAAATTTTATCTTGAAATAATTAAAAATTTCGCTTGTAGTTTAACTACAATTTATCGTAGTTGGCTTAAAACAACTGTTTTTGAAAAATTAGTACTATAAAATAAGGTTGAATACTATACCACTAAAAATTAAAAACGCATGAAATTGAAAATTAATATTAAAATAATATTTTTATTCTGTATAGTGATATTTAATTTACACCAATTTCAATTAATTATTTGGTAAATGGAAGAAATAATATTTATGTTTTTTTATTCTAGATATAAATTTTTAAATAATTTAATAAAAAAATAAAAATCATTAGATTTTAAAGTTTTTGAAATAGCTTTCATTAAAAGTTCATTAAGTAAATTATAGTATTGAGCTTTATATTTCTTCAACTGAAATTTTTTTTTGCCAAAGTTATTTCTAAACATTTGGGTTTTCGTAGTAAGGTATGAATTATACCCACGAAAATAATTATTTTTATTTTTTTATAGGGTTGTAAGACATTTTTACTTACGCATCCTCCTTTTCCAATCAAATATTCTAAGGACGCTCTCTTTAGTAAACGTTATTGTATCCCTTGGTTTATTTTAGATCTTATTAATAAAAAGAAAAGATTCGTGACTGATTTATCCTATCAATTGTTATTATTTTATAATTGACAATTATTTCAACAATATTCATTTCAATCAAAAATTATGTAAAATCACGATTTACTGTTTAATCTACTTATATTAATAGTAAAACCTTGAAGATTATTAATACTACGAAATAATTTGATTATCTAAATAAATTACTTTTGAATCTCGAATGAAATGTACTGTTGTACATTAATTACTTTAAAAGTTACCTATATTTAGTCCTTGTATTAGTTTGTCTGTAAAAAGTATTGGTTTAATAGAAAATGTACTTATTCGGTTTTAAATATTCAGAGCGAGGTTTTTGTCGCTACCATATTACAACTAACAAATCTTTTAAAATAATAAATTTTATCATGTTAAGACATGTATTTTTATGTATAAAAATGTAATACTAGAAATTAAAACATTATACATAAAAGTAAACATTTGATAGGGATCGAGGAATATGAGTATATATAAATAAGAACAATTAAGAAAAATTTTTTTTTATAAAAAAAATTCACTGTACATTAAGGTTCTAATAATTTTCTCCGACATTTTCTAACATTCGTAGTTCAATATCTATTTAAAATTGTTATAAGCTAATGAACTTATTTATCAATAATATTAGGCATAGCTCTATATTATAATATATTGTCTTGTTATTCTATTAATTAGACGACGACAAAATAACCTAAAAAAATTTTATGTTACAAATTTATCTTATTGTTATTTTCGCAAAAGAGTAAGTCAAGAAATCCATGCAAAAAAGTCTTCTTAATCATCTTAGCTCAAACCCTAAGCATTTGTACTGTGCTTGAAAATGCTAAATAAGTATATGAAAATGTACACATAGAAAGTATTGTAAAATTATGATTTAATTTTTCTAAAATTAGGAATTAAAATTTGTATGACTTTAGTAGATTATAACGAGATAAAAAGAACTAACATTAATTGTTAATTATAGATTACTTTTACCGTTGTGAAATCTCCCTGGTATCCAAATATAAACCATGCTGTCGTTAATATTGATTGATTATGGTATTCCAAAGGATGGAATTGAACATAACAAAATAATATCAATACTTTTGCATTAAAAACAGTAGAAGTGAAAATCTCACTAAAATGTATTAAAACTTTTAATTTTGTTCATAATTCAACAACAACCATATTAACTAATCGCCAGAGCAACCAAAGCGTCTTGTGACCAAAATTAACTAATTTAATTCACAGAAAACAAATTTTATCTTTTCCTAATGATCCCAAAAAACGACTAAATTATCAGTTTATTTTTTAATAAACTTAAGTTTCAAATTGTAGCAGTATATCTATGTTATAAACTAAATTACATTTTTCTTGTAATCGTGTAAACCTCAAGGCAAAATTAAGAAGTTATATAATTCTGCACTTCTTTCTAGTTTGTACTATTGATTTATGATTACTCAATGTAAAGATATGTTGTGTAGCCAAACTATTATAAAATTATGAAGCTTAAGTTATAGTAATACACTTACGGATATATTACTGTTTTTTGGTTTTAAATATTTGACATTAATATAAGTTGTTATGATCAAACTTTTTACGTAACTCATATAATATATTTAGATTACAAAACTTGTCTGTAAATACTTTTTTTTAAATAGATTAAATAGTTGTAATAGCTCTATTATTTTTATTTTTAAGTAAAAATGTATAAAAAAAACGATTGTGCTGCATACGCGAAGAAAAATAACATGCAACAAAGTTTTTTATATAGTATCTATGCATTATAAATTATTTTATTTAAGGTTGGTGCAGATAATAAGACCTAGCTCTTATCAATCTTTGTATAAGTTCTAGCTAGGCATAATACAAGGCTTTATGCAAGTTAGACCTTATGACCCGCACATATCTTACATATTTTATAAATGTAATACACTCACTATTTAATGTACTCACTAAATTATAAAACAGTGGTATTATTCTTTGTTTAAATTCAAAATATGAATTATAACTATATTTTTATTATTCAAACAAAAAATTTAATTATTATCCACTATAAAAAAAAAAAATACCTGTGTCAATGAAGACAAGTAGTTAATAGCAGTATAATAAGTTTAATTATAATATCAGTGATATGACAAATGACAACTACTTAATTTTGCGGAAGGAAGATAAACTCTAATTTCGTAAGTAAAGCAATACATCAAGACCTTGAAAAATCCAAGGATCGCGATTATAATTTTCTATGTTAAGTAGCAAGGTTATAATAAAAATTTTAGCGTGTATGTCACATTAATATGATTTTCTTTATTAGGATCTATGTGAAGAAAACTCTCGAATATTTTCTGTGCTTTTTAAGATGTACTAACGCGCATAAACTTTTAGAGAATAACTTTGTTTATTTTTAATTTTTTATAATTACTTGCAGATACAGTTTTCTGGCCTTCTTATACTAGTAATGCTGAGACATCCCAAGACTATCAGCACCACAACCGGTCAGGAGGACGGTAAAAAAAAAACGACATTTTATTCAGGTCGTGGCTACTAGGTATAAAGTGAAAGTGGTCTTAACCGTCCCACGGGCCTGTTTAATAACAATAATGACGTAAAAATATATAACACTGTAGACGAACTCGCTCATAAATGTAAATTATTAATTACTTTATATATCCGTATTATTTCTATTATTTGCAAAAAGGCTACACAATTTTATATCATTATCTCTAGCGTTTTATTGGTTTTTTCATCCGCCAGCGATTTGTTTCAAAATTACCCCCTACGTAATCTCTTCATTATTTAGCACATTTTTGTTTGATAAATCTTGAAATCATTGAAATAATAATACTTTTTTTACAATTATTCGAGGCAATAGTGTCAGCAGTCAGTTTGAAAAATGTGTTATTAAAAATAAACCAGATTAGGTATTTAAGTATAAAGCAACGCACTTATGGATAATAAAGTCAAATTTTGTCTATAGAAATAATTATTTCAATATAATGATCATCGATGGTGGTAATCCATAGATAATAAAATATTATTTGGATGTTTTCATTCATTTTCAAGTATTTAATAAATAAATACTTGAATAAAAAAACTCTTATTTAATAAATAGTTACTATTTATCTAGTTAAATTTCAAATTATAATAAAGCGTATATTGCAAAATAACTTTATTTTGAGATTTTATTTATTTTATAAATTTATCGAAAATTTGGTTTGTTAGGTTATTGTTGAGACTACTGGTGTGCTTGAAACTAACGGACTTGGTAAGCAGTCATTACTTATCATTAATATTATAGCATTTAAACAAATAATGTATATTTACTATTTTATACTAAATGATAATATTATAAAATTTGGACATGGAAATTTGCTATTATGGATTAATTTTTTTAAATTAAATATAATTTAAAGTTACAATGAATTAATTTGTAGTTTTATTAATATGTGATTAATGGTGATTCAAGAATATATTTTGATGAGGATTTGTTGATAATATATTTTTTAAATGTTAGAAGTAGCAATTACTTTAGCTTTAAAAATCATACTATTTATTATACTGTAACACATAAAATATTGATGATTTAACCTTGACATTTACATTGAATTTAATTATACAATACATACGAACAAAAAGTATGTAATAAGTAAGTTAAAATGCATTGATAAAAATCATATAGTTAAGTATCTAGTTCATAAAATTCAATATTTAGTAATTTATCTTCATTATTTTCTAACCATTTAGTAATAGACAATACTTTATAGATGAACAACTGTTCATTAATAGTATTTTACTTTGATTTTATTTGATTATATTTCAAATAATTTACACTGACATTAATTTATATGGTGACTGAGGGACTTCTAAGTAAATGACAAAGTAATAAAAAATTTAAAAAAATGTTGTTTAATGAATTTGGTACAAGTGCAAAAATTAGCATTGTAGTTTACTAATATATTCTGATGATTCATTCAGATTATCGGTTACTGGCATTCAACTGTAAACTTAAACTAAATTTTCCTTTTAAATAATAAAAATTGAGTTTTATATTCGATTGGTTATCAATTAATATTTTAACAATTATCTCCACATAGTTATAGGCGATTATGAGTTAATATGATGAATAGTAATAGTTCCAGGAAAAAAAAGAAAGGTGTTTTTAGGAAAGTTTAATTGCATTGCAATGGTTAAAAAAATATAATTGAGTGCTATGGCCACGATACAATAAATTTATATGAGTGTGTAATGATTGTCAATGTTTGCTTAAATTGAAGTACAAACATTGGCGATGTCTTAATTTTCAAGTGTAATTAATACCTGTTAAAAGTTCGATGTACAATCATTAACTATATAAATTTCTAATAATTAAAGAGTTTTTCTATGTGGTATTATTAAGAAAAAAAAAATTAATTTTGTTAATAACTTGATCTGATGTGTAGGTCAATAGACACGGCCATTTATTTTAGTCAATACTATTACAATTACCTTGTCTAGTATTATTAGGATAAATAATGTAGAAGTAATAATATTGTAGGTTTAAATGATTAATCGAAATAATAGTTTCATTTGAATTGTCGTAAATTATCTAATGGGTGCAATTGTTTCATACCACTAAAATTACCTTATTATTCTTAATAGATAAATTTCATGTATTAACGTTCATAATAAATAGCGTAATTATATATAGAAAAATAATAGATTACACATATTTTATCTATAACAATGACCGTGCTATATGGTTTACTAAGCGAAAAAGATGGGCATGGAAATAGTAACTTCTGATTACATATGTATAAATACATTTTTATATACGTTTATGTTAATTTTTTTTTTGGTTCATGAAGTGCCAAGGACATCTCCGTTTCGAATACCTATTTCAGTTGTCTTGTTTGTGGGGTTTCTCCCTTATGAATATTACGTAATTTCAGATTTATGTAATAAATTAGCCAAATAACATTAACCACTTGATATATTTATAAAATTACTGAACCTAGTGTGATTTAGTACGTTGAACATTATGGCAATTTTATGAGTAAAGCTAAATTTATTAATGAATTCATAAGAAGAAACGACAATTAGTAGTTTAAAAAATGTAAAAATTTAAAGGCATGTCTGTGTTTGTAGCATAAAGAGACTTCTTTATACTACAAAAACGGTTTAATAATTAATTGGATGTGTAGACCACTCTACATAACGTTTTTCGTAATATCTTTTGTCTGGAAGCAGCAAAAAATAAAGAATGGAAAGAGTAGGCAAAACTCAGTATTGATTATTATAAAAAGAGTTTCTTTAATTTTTCAAGAAATTGTGTGAAATATTTATTGTTCTTACTAAAATTATTAAATTAAAACTATAAATCTATGATGTAAGAATATTATTATTATTATATTAGTTAAAGTAAGTTGTAAAATAAATAAAGTACCTAAGTAGTAAAAATTATTCCAAAAAGGAATGAAATGTTTTTACTGTCCAAAGAAAATATCAAAAACAGTTTCAAATATGTACTAACGAGATAGTACTGCGCATTTTTTTTTACTATTCAGTTTCTTACACACGGATGAATGCGCACATTAGGCGCTCCTTAACTTTTTCTAGTTCACTCTTTTTAGTTCATCTAAATTGTCCAGAACATATTTTTTGTTATGGTGATAATAATACATAACACATACTCAATGTATTGTGCATTTAATGACATCGTTATGACCATACTCATTGAAAAAACCTAAGCCTTTTTTAATAGTCATATGTTATAATTGCTATTAATATGATCTCAAAATGTTAGACAATAATTAAAATAATAGGATGATAGGTATATTAGCTAATTAAAAATACTTCGCTATGGCGGATAACAGATATATAAAGTCTAGTATGGTTAAATAAAACTAGTATACATTTATCATTAAAAACTATAAACTAAAATAAAATTTATCAATAATAATACCAAATAAAAATAAAAAAAATTTATATTTATATTAATTTTGTTTTTAGTCTTTACAATGAAATTAGTAAATATTTTTGAACAAAAAATAGTTTGCTGATTAGTTTTAGAAACTTATATATTTTCTATTTAAAAGCATCGCAGTAAAGCTATATTGAGTCAATGCCTTTCACGCATTGTGGTGTAAATTTGAACTCTACTAAGTAGCTTCTGCTTAAAGTTTCCTCGCCTATTGTATATTTATTCGTTATAATTACTACTAATAGGAATTCATAATATTATCCACATTTTGGATGGTAGACATTTTCAATTTCAAGGTTTCGCAAAATGATAAAAAGTCATTTTTACATTTTGAAACAAGTTTTATTATTAAGCTTTATAAACTTCAATAGTCACATATTTTTCTTTTGAAATAGAATCGCTAGTAGGCATAAATGATTAAAAACATCAACGTAAAATAAAGGTTTTTTTTAGTTAATTTGTAGTATTTTATTTAGCTAGAATTATTCATGCAAATGCTTTGAAATTTGTGGTGTCTTTTTTATTCATGAAAGCAATTCATGCGACATTGGAATATACAACTTAAAAAAATGTACATTTGTTTTAATAGTATTGTAAATTATCTTGATGACCATTTTTTTCGTTTTAAAATATTTGTGTAACCGTTATACTGAAGTTTTTAGGCTATTAACGGTAGAGTATATTAGCTTTCATAAGGTAAAGTAACACATTTATTTTCATGACTTTTTGACAAAAATGTGGACACCTGTATAGATACTAAAGGAGTGCTTATGATGGATGTGCACGAAATAAAATAAAAAAGAAGATAGTTACTGTAATGATATTTAGACCAACAAGGACATTTACACACTGATAGCATTATAATGATTCTAAGAGAAAGGATAACTGTATAATATATTTATTTTAAGTTTTTTACTCTATTGATCTGTATTGAAATTTGTGTAAATGAATTATTTTATTTAATATTAATACTAATGCATAAAAACCAGTCAATTCATTTTTTTTAAACTAATATGTTTTGCATAAATACTTAAATAAAATTATGTATTTAAAAAATTGGTGCGGTCACGATACTTACGATAGGAGTCAAGGATACTTATTTGGGATTTAAGTGGTTGTTGTTTTGCATTGAAACTGCTCTTCATCTCTGGAAGATCATCGACTGCGGTAAGCCAGTGGGTAAAAACCACAGGGGTACCGTAGAAAGAGTGATAGAAAGAAGCTAAGAAGGGGGGGGGCACTGACAGGCGAACCAGTTCAGCGAATGGCACCAAGCATCAGTCCGAACCAAGTCGTGATTCCGCGTGCACAAAATATAGTAGTTACAAACCGGTGCACCGAATTGACGATTGTAACGCGTTCGGGCAGAACATTGTTTAACAGTGTCGGTTATTAAGCTTTTATTGCACTTAGATCGTAAAAAAGTGTGCCGACGTTGTTAGACCAGAATTTTTTTTTAAATACACCAACAACAATGAGAGTGAATTTGACGTGATTATTAACTAAAATCCATTTTTTGGATAACATGAACGACCATTGACCGGAAAACGAAGACTACAAGGAAAACAACTTTTCCCGATCGTTTTGTTGCTTAATTTTTTTATTCAAGTCCATTTTTGGAGTACTTAACATTCAGGTTAGTTGGAATATTTGATTACATTGATTGACGTGTGTTAAAAGTAATGCTATCAGTCGTCAAAACCCAACCAAAATGGTTTCAATGCATATCAATCGCACAGATATTGTTTTTTTTTAGTCGGTTATTTACGCTTGAATAACATTTATTTTACTATAAATTGTTGAAGGGCGTATAAGTAACAGTAACAAATCTTTAAATGTCTACAATATTATTAAAAATCATTCGCATACTATTTTATTAAGTGGTAAATATTTTTTTTTTTATAGAAAGAAATTGAATGACAAGTAATTTTTGTATTCAATGATTAAGAATTTTTTTATTCTATAAAAATTAACATAAAAAAGCTGTAGAATGAAATACATTTTTTTCATTATTTATGTTTTTATTCTAAATCAAATTATAATCTCATTTTATAACTAAAAAAAATTAATTTAGCAACCTATCAATCAAATATTGAGCTTATTTTTCTTATTTGAATACAGCAATAAAAATATATTATATCCAAAATAAGTTATAATACGCTTAAAATCTAAATCTCTAATGAGTAGGTAAAAATATTAACAAAGTTATTGGCCCCAAGATTTAACTAGATTTTAAATATCTTTCTAAAAGAAAAAAATATTTCTATAATAAGTCTAGGCATAGCATGACGTAATAATTGTAAGTGTAGCTTATAATTTCATAGTCCATTAGTGTAATAAAAAGAGATAAAGTAATAAGTTATCTAGTAAGTAAAAAAATTTAACTCTTGCAGATTGAATAAATTTATTAGTTAATTACAACATAGATATTGTACAATTTTCTATATATTTTTTGAAGTCATACCTACGTTGATAATGACATAATAACCACTCACTCCCTTCAAAAATTTCACTTCATCCCTCATTAACTACACCTCAAAAATTCTAATATTTTTTAATGTTGTTCATTTATTTCAATTGAATTTTAAAATATACTTACATATTTAATTTGAGGACGAGATCACGGTTATACACTTTTGGTATTATAGAAAAACGAAGTATTAATTGAGATTTTAATACTAGAATCATCAACACAAATATAATTTGAATGCGTTATCAGTTTAATCACAAAGATTCGTTATAATTTATGATTTATAAAAACAAATAAATTGTGTACATTTGTATGTTATTATACATTTCATATCTGATGGACTCTATCAATCAGAACTAACTTACATATTTTCTATTAAACAATTATAAATTTATTTATAATACTACGTTACTTGTTTTGCTTTTACTGCTTTAATTATTGACGATTATAATTTTATTTGTTTAAAATTGAAGTTAATTTTTCAAAAGTAGTCTAATTTACTTGTTTATTTAATAAATAAACTTTGAAAAAGTGCGGATTACTCTTTAACTGTATTTATTTATCTCTTTTTGTGTCTATAGAGTTGTCTACTACAATAGCCTTCGAACTCTTACGAAAACCGGTTAAATTTGTTGGTAAAATATTATAGCCACAATACATTATGATATTTAGACGATTTGTAATTTTGCAAAATACTTTGACATTTAAAATATCTACTTACTATTTTAATTTTTATTCAATCAACTGTTTAACCCTGTGTGTACCTATATTAATAATTGAGAAACATATTTTTTTATCACATTTTTGTTGGCTTTATGCCATGTATATTAAAGCTGTTATGAATATAATTTACTGGATATAGTATTACTTTTATTAAAAATTGTATTTATAAAATAAGAATTTTAAGTCTTATATTTCTTATTCATAGATATCCTAAACGATGGCTATACAATGGCATGCTGGAATTTTTATAGTTTTGCAATTATTAACAATGACGTTTTGTTTGGAAAACGGACTGGCCAGAACGCCCCCAATGGGTTGGCTTGCATGGGAAAGATTCAGATGCAACACGGATTGTAAAAATGATCCTGATAATTGTATTAGGTAAGAATTAATGGAGTTACGAAAAATGTGTTATTTTTCAGTATCATTATTAATTAAATGGTCGTCAATCATGTAATGATAAAATCCGGAAGTTGTCATTTTTATTTAATTTATACAAATCAATGTACTTTAGTCTCCTTCATTTCACCTATTATATTTTGATGTTGTACATTAAAATCTGTAACTTAAACCTTAAAATTATTAAAAATAAATAATATATAAGTGTAGTGCTACAATTTTTTTTGATTTTTAAAAGTATTGTAAAAAAATAGTCACACCGACCTTGTAAGTTGCGAGTAACTAATGCTTTAAGACAGATCCGCTAACATCGTTATAACATAATGTTTGTGGCACTTCAGGGTTGACAAAATCGAGCAATGGTTAACCAAGGTCCCTTTAATGAGAGCAATTTTTCTTGTTTTTTATTATAAACTGTATTGACCATTGTCCATGTCCGGTAGTAGGTTTTTTTAAATTAATAATACTGTCGAAATACATTTTAAGCTTAATCTATTCAGTTTATATCCTAAAATTAATTTTTGTTGACGTTCAAGTTCGTTGTTCTGTACTACTTAAAATAATAATATTATTAATTATAGTTATTAGATTCTACTATTTACTCAAACGTCTGATCGTTTACCCGAGTGTCTTATAGTGTAATCGGCATTGTGATATCATTAAAGTCAAGGGTACGTGACCGCAAAGTTCATCAACGGAGTCTCGAAAAATAACAAATAATATTATATTAAATTAATTCAAGTCATTTCATTTTAAACTACATACTAAATGTAGTTGTACGTCTATGTGTGTATCAATACTTTTAATTTTTGTCCTCGGGAATTCGCACAGCTATATAACAGTAATATGTTATATTGTTAGCAGTTGTTAATTATGATTAATGTGAAATTATTAACAATCATATTTTTCGTGTCCTTTGTATGGCACATATAGAGCAATAACATGACTAGAACATTAANGATACATGACTAGAACATTAAGTATTTAAGGATGACATCATTGCAAAACTTTCATCGCCTTGTCCTGTTTTGGAAGTAGCCATTGTAACTGGACCATCGGAAGTTTTCTTCAATTTTGACAGCTAGTGGATCGACGAATTTGCCAAGGCGTTTAACGCGTAAAAGTGTAACGTAATGCAACGAACAACTATCTATTATAAAAACGTGTGTTATATTTGTATTGGGTTATTATACAGCGAGACCATTGGCTCCACTACTGCAAGCAACCGANCTGGCTCCACTATTGCAAGCAACCGATTGTATTCTCTTGAACGTCCTAGAAACTGGTCTCGATCTCTATTCCTTCCCGTTGGCGATATCGCCATCATTTATCAATGTGCACTNATGACTAGAACATTAAGTATTTAAGGATGTCATCATTGCAAAACTTTCATCGCCTTGTCCTGTTTTGGAAGTAGCCATTGTAACTGGACCATCGGAAGTTTTCTTCAATTTTGACAGCTAGTGGATCGACGAATTTGCCAAGGCGTTTAACGCGTAAAAGTGTAACGTAATGCAACGAACAACTATCTATTATAAAAACGTGTGTTATATTTGTATTGGGTTATTATACAGCGAGACCATTGGCTCCACTACTGCAAGCAACCGATTCTATTCTCTTGAACGTCCTAGAAACTGGTCTCGATCTCTATTCCTTCCCGTTGGCGATATCGCCATCATTTATCAATGTGCACTTTTTATAGGAATTTACTTTAGTAGTATCGATGATATTATGTTTTTACATAATATTGGTACAAAAAATACGGTCACGATTCTGGAGTAAAGCTGAACGACTTTTAGGGTTAGAACGATGGAAGATCACGACCTGAAAAATAATAGCATAGGTCGATATGAGTACATAATTTCACTAACTACGTTTATGGGAAGACTATTGTTTGTTGATCGATCATAATATTGCGTTACAATAAAAATCAGAGAACGCAATCTTCGCCCGTCACTCAAATTCATTGGCAACGATTAGCTCAATAGACCTCAAAGTGTTATTGATATTGATTTTTTTTTATTATTTAATGCAGTCAAAAAGAAAAAAAAAACAATTGTAAAACGACGACATTGAATGTTTTGGTTTATATTCAATATAAATAGTTATTTTACAAAAAAGAACTTGAAATTATAGTTGAATCATTCTTTTACACTCGCGCTTCAACGTAGATTTTTTACGGTACTTTTAATCGATAATGAGAAAAATAATTTTATTTGTCACCGCTACATTCGGTGTAATCATTTTAATATGTAGATAGACTAAATAAATTTCAAGGATTGGATCATTTTTACATTTTAATCTAATTTCAAAAGGTTGCCATCTTAAACGATATGAATTGACAAGTAAAACAATTACCGTAGATATGTACAGTTACGATTGGAATACCAGATCAGATTAGTCGGATGCAACTGTCTCAAGTAAACGAGGAAAAACCGCTAAATTTGCTGTTCTTTTTCTTTCGGATTATTTTTTAGTGACACAGTAACTGAAGCGTTTAGGGTCCATTTTGTTGAAGTCCTTGAACCCGCTCCAAGTGTTGCTTGCAAACGATCTTTTCTCAGTACTTGGGACAACATTGGTGCGCCGAATCAAAATAATAATAGGTATTAAGTTTTTACGATGAATAGAAAACATGAATATTGTATGGTATTATCATTAATCTTCATTTCGCGTATAACCACGTAAGGTCATTTGATGCTGTGTGGCATATGTTGAAAGAAAAAAGAAAAATATAAGCCTCTACCGATTTTGATGAATAAATCGATGCGTCAAATTTTTCGAATAACATAAAGATTATTAAAAAATAACATTGATACTAGTTATTATTTTATGCCTACAATCTGTAATTGAATTATCACCGTACCCATACAGTTAATGACCGTGTTGTTAGTATAAATTTGTAGGTTCCCATGCAATAATTATTATGCGTATCCTTATTACTTCCTTCTCGGTAACGTGTACATAAAAATTTTTGTACTGCATGTTTTATTAAATCACTGTATTGTTATTGTTTACTTTTAAAGTCCTATTAACGTTATTTAACGTACAAATGAGTAATATAGACGTGATTAGACAATAATTATAATAAGCTGTCATACACATGACTAATGTAATGTTGTTTCGATTGAAGATATCTCCTTTAGATGATTTTGATTCTGTTCGTTTGACACATTTTGCTCCGAACACGAACTACAATAATTACTGTAACAATTCAGCTTTTTTTTTTTTCAATAATTAAACTCGGAGGTTAATAATTATGCACTTTAAGCACAACTATTCTTGAGTAAACAAAATTGAAATGAATTTTTAATCGTTCTGTAATTTTCTAGTACATTTATTAATTGTTAGGTATCATTTATATCTCTTATATATAGAGTGTCCCATGGTGATTTACTAATTTGACTTATAAACTAATGTTAAAATTAGTAAATCATGGAGGACACCTATATATTGATCATAAAAAATGTGCTAAACGAATCGAGTTTCTTTAGTTGTGAAACGTAACATTAAATTGAAGCTTTCCACATCGTTCGAACATATTTTTTTAAAATAACTTAATTGGTTTATTTTAACAGCGAAAGGCTGTTTAGAACCATGACAGACATTGTCGTAAATGAGGGTTACTCAGCCGTTGGATACGAATACATCAACGTAGACGACTGCTGGTTGGATTTTTCACGATCATACGATGGAAGATTACAACCCGACGCTAAAAGGTTTCCTAGAGGAATGGCCGACTTATCTGAATACGTAAGTACAACACATGATATAAAAAAAAAACAATTTTTTAAATACGAGACTCGTTTGTCGAATGTCCAGGAAAAAGGCTACCACCTTAAATCAAAACTAAAATTATTATTGTAATTGGTATCGTTGTTTTTATCAAAAAATTATTGCTGTTATGATAGGATTTTCTATTTTCTATTTAATTTCCTCTTTCAATCTAAGAACGTCATAGTTATAAATCATGAAATGATTTTAGAACATATAAAAATATATTATATTATATTATAACTATTAATATATAAAAAATATATTTGTCAAAGACAAGTATTTTTTCTTTGTAAATAATGTGAAATTGTCTTGATTTGAATTGTTAGAGATAATTATGGTAATTTTTGATTACCGTTTATTACAAGAGAAGTTACCCATGAAACTAGTGTGCCTATTTATTATACATCCAGTAATATATTTTCTAGTTGAATTCATGTAGCGTGTGTAGTTTTAATAGGTAATTATTTTAATGAAAATTAACAATCTCCGACTCTAAAAATTTCGTTTGTACATCGAATGGTATGCATAATTATATATCTGTTAAGCCCTCGTGACTTTATTATGTTTACATTAGAAATAATTTTCATTCAAAAATAAATTGAGAGTATTTTTTTTTGTTAATTCTATACCTGATAATTTATACATATTTTTCTATTATATTTTTTTATACTACGAATGGATTTTAACGTTTATTAATTTTAAGTAAAGTTTTACTTTCATTGAGGAAAAGTTATTTTAGAAAATAAACGTTATAGATATTATTGTATAACAATATTATTATTAGATTACTTTTACTCTTATTGATTTGAAAATATTTTTAGAGTAAATCCCTATTTTACTCAACTGGTTGTTAGTAAATAAAAAAAAATGCTAGTTGTTAAATTTTTAAGCATAATGATTTATTTCTATGTCATTTTAATTCAATTTAATGTGCACTTATTAAAATATCTAACAAAACTTTTTTTAACTTGAATTATTTGTTTATAAAGAGATGCCATAATTGAGGATTGAGCTATACATGCGTTCACTGGCCATGAAAACTATAGTTTTAGGTGAACTAGTTCACCAAGAATAATTAAATCATGTTAAAACTATGCACCTAATAGATTTGTACTTTATATTCTCGTTTATATTTGTTCTCTTTAATAATACCAACTGCAAAGTACAATTATTATTAGCCGATCTTTGTTTTTGTTACCTAACCGCTTAAGTTCGTGTAAGTGCAAAATTTCGCTTATATAGTACGAATAAATATGGTATTATGTGTGAGCTAAACAATGGTCTTTGTATTGTGAAGTCTTTTTTTAAACAAATATTTTTTTTTATTGCAAGAACAAATATTACTTAAACAATTTTAAACAGGGCGTGACAGTGATGCGACCAATTTGCATGAGCTATAACGAGACAACAGGATATTAATTTTGTTTTTTAGTTCATCAAAAAGAGTGTCAGGTAAAAATAGTATCCATTAAAAAGATTCCTTAAATTACGTCGTAAAATAAACTGAGTTTCGTGAAAAAATAATTTTAATAATAACATGATTTACTATAACACTATTATTACAGTATGGGCGAGACCAAAAAAATTATTATTATACATGTGTGTCTATTAAAATGGATTGCTAGTATACATGGATAGAGTTTAAATAAAAATATTAGTAGTCATGCTAGTTTTTTGTCTTTGTAAATATCTCGATTTTTCTGTAACTTGAATAATTAATGAATAGTGAATTACGTAATATAAATTGAAACTATAAGAGTTTTTATCTAATATTTAGATGGAATTATTGTTCAGTAAGTGATAAAAAGTAACTGAGAATTAGTAAATATTGTGGATTACTTATTTAGAGATTTTAATTGTAGAATTTATTTATATAAATATTTTTGAATTATTTTATTGATAACGTTTATGATTGTTTATTTAATTACGACGTATTTTTTTTATGTTGCTTCATTTCATTGTTTGTTCTTTAAATTATATATTATTAACACATATAATATATTGTGATAATTGTAAGTAGTATAATAAAATAATAGGTAGAGTAAACTGGGGTAGGTGTTCAAAATTGAAATAAACAATTTAATTATATAGTTATAGACCAATTGTTGATAAAAATTAAATTTTAAACCATGTTATATGTTTTTTTTAGTAGTTATAGAATCATAGAGTTATATTTGAATATATTATATAGCTTATAAAATTTTATTGTACTTTTATATTATATGTCACTCATTTAGAATATTATTTTTACTTCAATTTTTTTAATTGTCTTGTTGTTTTTGAGAAAAAAAATTATTACTGAGTCTATAACTCTGTTTTTTTGTTCATATAATTAAATATCATGATATTGAATTGCAAACTTACTAAATTCAATAAACTTTATGAACTGTTATTTAGACTTAAAATATCTGATGATACTTATATTTATTAATTTGCTTGTTAAAATTTAAGCAATACTAAGTAAACTCTTACTTCATTAATAGCGTTAAAATACGTTTTTACTTTATATTTTGTTTCAGTTTATTATTCATTAATTAGAAATATAATCTCACTATTATTACTTAATTTGTATTTTTTAATAGTTTGCCTAGCTTGAAAAAAATATAATATAATAATGATACTTATATGTGCGATATGTAAATATGGTATTTACACATCTCATATACAAGTTATATGCGATAGAAAAAAAAATATCCACATTTACCTTAAGTTACTCTGAATTGTTATTTTTTGATAAAATAAATGAAATTATTTCTTTCTCTTTATTATCTCGAACATAATTTTATCTATTTCATCTGTTAGTGATTTTTCATATTGTTAATTTTTTTCTCATTAAACTAACTATATATTACAGCTGTTATTACTTAAAATTCATACCGTGTCATATGTACATAAGGTACTGATTAATTCCCAGTACTGTTTCATCATGTTGGTTTTCAGTATTCACACCATTTATGTCATATTTTTTACTGTTATTTAGTCAAATATATATTTATGGAAATTATACCTGTTTTGTACGAGGCAACTAGCCTGTAGGACGGCTAGTAGAGCACCGCACTAGAATGCCGTTTTACCTTAAGTCTGTTTAAATCGCTAATTATTGAAGGGGGAATGGGTCACCTAGGGGATGACGGCTAACGGTACATCCAATAAGTAACGAGAGTAGACAATAATTAAATAACAAATAACCACATATATTAGAAATTCTTCAGAGAGTATCTTAAGTTTAAGGGGTAGCGGTGGGCCCTTAAATAGTAATGGCCGTCGAAGTGGCATAAAACAAAATATTATAAAACATAATATAAAACTCAGCTGAATAGGTGAAGTTGTTGATAGTGATGAGTGGACTGTATGAGATCTTGTGGTAATGGTGTCGAACATCTGAGTATCACGAGTCAGAGTGTAGATCCAGGCACGTAATGGCAGATAAGAACAGACGGCGGAAAAGCGATTATGGCAGTAAGTAATTTCGTGATGGTCAGGGCCCAATCATTGGAGGCGTATAAGGGCACGAGAACTTGAGCACAAGGGCGCAACAACAAATAATAAAAACTAATGCGTACAACGGCCGAGCAATTTACTATTCAAGCGAAGGCGCTTGCTACAGAAATACGATGACACATAAAACAATTGACTGACTGACTTACGACAAAAAAAACTGTACATGGATGACAATTGACACGGAGGTCATCGATTTATCGTGTTGGGTGGGCAAGGGAGTGAGTAAAGCAAGACGCTGGAGATCAGCTGCCACACGATATAATATAATCAACGATGTTTGTAACAACTGGTCTACTAGATCTTTGCTAAAGATGTTCTGTACCAAACAATACCTTCGTAACATATAAATATTTTTACAATATTAGATTTTAACTAAGATCTATTTAATGTTTACCACATAATATTATGTGGGCATGTTTTGTTGTGTAATAATGTGCGACCTAGACTTTGTGGCATTTACACACATGAGGGAGCAACAACAATAAATGGAATGAAAGAGAGCACGTTATTCTTTTATATCCTTCTAATTTTAGTGTTTTTTTTTCATCAGTTGACTTACCTATATTATAAAATATACGATTGTGGGTGTTATTATTAATCTTAAAGTGAAAGTTTGGTGCAACTAATGACTTTTTTACATTAGACCCACGAATGATTTTAGCGTCAAATTGTGTATACCAACCACCTGATGGTAATAATAGATTGTTATTGTTTTCGCATGTGTTGTAACATAGTGGATCTAAGCTGACAAATATTTATTAGCATACGTGTGATCAAAAATCAATAATATTTTTATAATTAAACTGACTATAATTGACATATACGTTAATATATAGTTGTTTACATTACACTTTATGTGTTACGTTGATAATAGCTTTTGCTATTATTTTCATTGAATCGGTGTAAAAAACTCAAGTGAAAGCCTCTAGATTTCCTGAAAAACGTTTTTCATGTGTCAATGATGTACGTATTTTAGCTTAATATAATTTCTATTATTTAAACATTTTTCCTAGAAAATGGTGAAAATTCTACTTTTGTACATATATATTCCGTTTACTTAAATGTATCAAAGTCATTATTATGTCAGGATTTACTATAGTTATCTCACAATAAACATTATGTCTGTGACTTTTTATTAATAACTAAAATGTTTATTTTATAGGAGACCAAAAAAAATGTTCTCATGATAAATAGTAGAATAATTTTTAGCACTATTTTTGTTTCCTTAAAAATATATAAAATTGACATATCAGTTTTGGAAAAGTAGCCATTGAATTTATTATAAACAACACATAGTGGTACCATGTTGAAATAAAACTGTTTGATTTTTAGGTTCACTCAAGAGGCTTGAAGTTTGGAATATATGAAGATTATGGAAATTTCACATGTGCAGGGTATCCTGGAGTCCTTGGATCTCTAGAGTTAGATGCGTTCACATTTGCTGAATGGAATGTAGATTTTGTAAAGTTGGATGGATGTTACTCGCTACCAAAAGACATGGATCAAGGTAATAAACTACTAATATTTAAAAATAAATAAATTTAAGTAAGAAATTAATAAATTTCATATATCTATTTCAACATCATATCTTTGAGAGTCAAAAAGACCAAGTTAATAATATGAGGATACATGTTATCATAAGTTGAAGTATGAAAAGATTTATTAAAAGCATACGTATTGTTATAAAAAGTTATTTTTAAGAAAAAAATTAATTACATTTTATCCTCTCAAAATAATTTTAATTTTGAACACCTATAAATGACATTGGTTGTCACTGTATATATTCCTAATGGACAATCATCAACCTAGAAGTATAAATGATTAAGAATATTTTCTTGCGAAAAGACAGCTGAAGTTCTTGGTGAGCCGTTTTATCTGGGTAAAAAAAACTCATCTATATATACAGAGTACTCACTGAAAACTTAAATAACTTTTGATCCAGTTAATATTTTTAGCTAATTTTTTTTTAATAATATTTATACGTTAGGTTTATAATTATATCTTAATAATTCATTTTTTTACATTATATTAAAATTTTAAATAAAATGTAAAAAAAAAAATCTAATGTAGGTATTTTACAGAGTAGATTATAAGAAAAATGTTGGTAAAAAAATATCTTATTAATTATTAAATTCAGTAGTAAATATTCTGTAGTATTTTAAAGTTTATGAAAATTTGAATTTTCATGTATTATTTTACGGCATTAAACATTGAAATACGTTTTGAGAAAAGGACAGAAGAAAACACTACCTTTTCATGATTACTATAATTTGGAGGTGTGTAACTTTTTCCATGAAAATTACTTACGCATTTGAGAATGAAAATGATTAGTAATAATTGCTTCATCAAATTTCTTATTATCGTATTAATACCAAGTTTGTAAATATAATAGACCTTATAGTTAGTATAATATAAATCTTGACTCGTCATAAATAAATTTTAATTTTAGTTAGAATTAGTAGTCTTGTCTCTAAGAAGATAAAACTGCTTATTAAGTAATAGGTATTGTTCGTATTTTTATTTGAATTAAAGCCGGTCATTAGAACGTTAACAATTTTCATGAAAAAATCCATTATATATATCATATTTAGTGTGAAAAGATTGTATTTACTTCTGTCATTTTTTATAAAATATAGTCGGCGTTTGATACCGTAGAATGAATACAAAAAAATAAGAATTTTTACAAAATTTAAAATGTTACAGAAAATTAACTATGAAACATTAAAAAGAAATTTTTTCACCAAATTATTTCTTAAAATTTATTCTAAAAAAAACGGTAGCACAGTGGGGTCGAGGCACAGTGTAGACAAGGCATAGATGGGACAAGTATAGATGATATTTGACAGTGATTAAAATCACTATCATAAGAAACGCTTCGATGCAAATCTGTAAATAGTGTTTCATTTAGAGAAATTGGTGGATTATTCCAAAAGCAACATCAACTCTTATTTCTTTGATTATATCTTAATTAGTAGTTCTTTGATTTTAAAATATAATATACGAATAAATACTAATTATAATTATTAAATTTAGTATGAAATTGATATTTAATAATTTAATATTGTAATTTAAACGGAGAAATTATAAAAATAATAAAGAAGTTGTATTTTGCTTTATTTTTACGTGTATAAAAATTTAAAGGGCTTGATACAATAAATTTCAATAAAAACTGTTTGTTACTATAAATAAATGTACTGAACTACAAGGAACATTCATCAGTAACAAAAATATACCATTCTAAATCAACTTTTCGCGATGTTTTCAAATCTGCAATTAGACTTATTCTATCACTTCCAAGTTTTAATATTATCAAAAATTAGTATTTACATATAAAAAATTCGCATCAAAGCTAAAAAATTGGCTATTTAAGCTAACTCAAATTTAAAAAATAACTTTTTCGACTTTAAAAAAGTAAAAAAAATTTAATAAGTTTAATTTTCTATGTCCTATGAACTTTATTCGATGTCAATTAAATTATATAATATTCATGAAAGTCAATATATTCTCCTAATAAGATATTTTAAAATAAAATAAAATACAAAACCTAGAATTTTAATAGAAAAATAGCATATTTTTGAATACGGTAGCCATTTGCGCATAGAAGATAGGTCGTCGGGACAAATTTTTTTTTTCATTTTGTAGTACATAAAATAAATTTTAATTTGATATATGTTTAAAGGACGCAGGATTTCCGGAACATTTTCAAAAATTAAGTTGAAAAAGTTAGTTTTTGTAAAAAAGTTGCTATTTTAAATCCCCCCCAATGAGCAGGTTAAGTGTTAGATTTTCAAAAAATGATATCAAACGAAAGGGAAATATCTAAGGTTTTAGTATAAAAAAAAATTATGTTGATTTGTTGATTTTTGAAAAAGTTATGGAAGTTTTAAGAAAAAAAAGTGAAAAAATTTCGAAAATTAGCGATTTTTAAATTTGTAATTTTTTTGGATATTTCCCCCATTTGCGGGGAACGAGGGAATTTTTTTCAATTTTTAAGGGTAATGTCTTCAACTAGATACGATTTGTGATCTTTTGACGTATCATTGAAAGAAATCGGTTCGGTGAGAGCTGAGAAAAAGTGGCAACAGACATAAAAAAAAAACACATCATAGTAAAATTAATACCTTCTCAGCTTCGCATCGAAGCTAAAATGGCTATTTTGAATTTTTTTTAAATATTTCTTGTAAATTTTTAAAATTATAATTTTTTTATTAAATTATAAAAATGATATATATTACATTTTTATTATAGGCCATAAGTATATTAAATATTAAAAAAATAATTAGCTAAAAATATTAACTGGATCAAAAGTTTTAAATAAAATAGATAAAAGTATATACCTGTATATAAAGAGTGTTCAAAAATTAGGGAAACATGTCAATTGTTGTAAACAATGAGAACAATACTAATCCTTTTCCTTACTTACTAAACACTGTATATAATTTTTTTTGTTTAGGTTACAGTGAATTTGGTTATCATCTAAATAAAACTGGCAGACCCATGGTATACTCATGTAGTTGGCCAGTATATCAGACTTATGCTGGAATGCAAGTGAGTTCCTTTTTATTTCAATTCAAAATTATTTCTCCTTATATGAAACTACATGCATTATAAATGTATGAGCTACAATGAAACAAAGTGTGACAAGCTAAATATTAATGTCAGATTTATACATTGTTTTAGGATGTCCTCTGTTTCTCTTATTTTTTATTTGTCCTTCCAATATTCTATGGTGTATTTCCTCCTTGTGTCTTAAAGTACGTCCAAATAGTCTCTAGATTCACCTATTTGATTAAGCAAACTATCTCCGTCACCATTCGATTTCGAAGCTTTCTAAATATTTTTTTTTATTCATTCATCACCCAAGACTCTGATCCGAATAGAGCCATGCTCCATACTACAAACACTTTGATTTATCGTTTTCTCACATGGATATTAATCTTCTTGGAGCATAGTACTTTCTTATGGTTTATAAATTTGAATTTTGTCTGCGCAATCCTTGTTTTAATTTCCTTAGTGGTATTGTCATCATGGGTGATTATATCGGCTAGGTATTTATAGCTTTTACTTATTTTAATAGCAATTTTCCACTTAAATTTGGAGTTTGTGTCTTTGTTGTGTATTCTGGCATATCATATTCTTAGTATTTTTCCAGTTTAATAATGTTTTAAATTGTTCTAAATGTGATATAATAATTTGAAAGGTAATATATTTCAAAACATAGATCGAAGAGGAAGATATACAGATCGATTCGATCGATTCCACTGATTCCGAATATGGCTTTAGATTTTTCCTATCACATCTAGTTTATAACATAATTACTAATCAGTAATTAAGCGATAATTTCATAGTAAAATTGTCATAAAATATACATATTTTTTTAACTTTCCTAAAATAATTTTATATTATCTAATAAGATTTATGCAAATTTTGGGACTGTTCTATTAAGTTCAACCAATTTTTTGAATAATTAAAATAGAGTTTAAGTAAGATTAAAAAAAAAAACTGAACTTTTGAGCATAACTTATTTGGTTTAACTAAAATTATGAAATTTTAACCTGAAAATATTATATTTGAAAATATACATTCAAAATTAACTTAAGAGTTTCAAAAGATTTTTTTTAATTTTGTAATCTACTCCCACCTATAAAGATTAATTAGATAGTGTTTTATAATAAAAAATTATTCAATTTTTTATATTGGTTTATTCAATATATTAATAATTTTTTTTACATTAATAGTTTTTTATTTTTAAATTAGGTAAACAATATTAATAAAATAACACATTTTTTTACTTGTTTTAAGCCAAATTATTCAGCTATAACGGAAAGATGTAATTTATGGAGAAATTTTGACGACATTCAGGATTCTTGGGCGAGTGTTGAGAGTATCATAGACTACTATGGTGATCATCAGGATATAATTGCAGCAAATGCAGCACCGGGACATTGGAACGACCCTGATATGGTACTTAAGATCAATTTATACATTTTTGACAAAAATTACACTGTTTTAGTCATAACGACTATATATATATATTTTTCAAAGGAATAAAAATTAAAAAAACACGCTAGAGTAAAACCCACAGCATTTCAGCTATGCATCGAAACTAAAAAAATGATAAGTTCAGTTGGGATCCAATAAAGTAGAGATGAGTCATTTTTTAGATTTATATTGATTAAAATCTAACAGATATTAAAATCATTGTCATATATATGTGATTCATATTAAAAAAAAAAAATTACATATCCATTAGAAATTACATGACTTTGTATTAACAGACCAATTTACTTGAATACCAGCTGTCGGAACGTTTATATTTTTTAATCGTATAGTTCATTAAATAAGCTATAATTCTATTTAGTTTTGAGCGACGCAGATGTTACGTTGAAAACACTTAAAAATTGACCATTTTTAACGAAATTGTATAATTTTTAGCTTTAATGCAAAATAGCTTTAACTTCTAGAAATCGAAATTCGGATAATTTTTCATTTTTAATCTTAAAAATATTGTATTAGTTTAAAATAAAGTAGGTTTAAAGATGACAAGTTTTTCTGGAGCATTGTCAAAAATTTTAAATTATAATTTTGCCCCCACGCAGTACTTTGGTTATTATAGAATTAAAAAAAAAGGTTTTGTTATTGATGAGGTAAATTTCTAAAGGATCACTAGTAAATATTTCATAATGATCTGTTTTAAAAAAATTTATTTAATATAAGTTGGAACTACAAATACCAACATTTACTGTGTTTATGAGAATTGTATTTTTGGGATATTTTTCTCTATTATACAGATCGAGGCGAATTATTATTAATTAATTATTCAGAAAACTTTAAATTATGATGCTAGTAGCTCCAACTAGATACATTTTTTGATCTTTTGACATATCTCAGAGTGAAATTGGTTTATTAGGAGTGGAGTAATCGTATTTTAAATTAAATAAGAAATGATCTTATTAAAAACGGACGAGTTAATAATAATTTATGAACCAGTACTTCAGAAGATTTTAAAATATAGATTGTGGTAGAGGCGCTTGTATGACAATTTACATCATTAGACATTTCTCGCCTGCATTCCCTTTCCATGTAGTTAAGTGAGTTGCTTTATACGAACATTTAATTTCTTAATACTATCCCTTTACCCTAAACTCAATTAACTTCGATTTTTAAATTACAACACCATTTTTTTTTATTATTAGATTTATTCAATAGAAAAAAATCTTTCATTTAAAAAAATTAATTCATTTTATTCGATTTACAAGATGCAGCTATTTAAAGTTTAATTAGGGTGATTAGAATAAAAATCGTACTTTTTAAAAGACGGTAACATTATTATGTGGTAAAATGATAAACACTACCAGTTCATAGAAATACAACAAACTTTAAATGCATGTTCATTGCATTGTTTCAAACCGGTAGCTTTTATACATTTATAGCGTTCTCGCCTTGTACAATAAATGTTTATTTTTTCATCTCCTATTAACTTAAATGACTCAAAACTCTTTGGGGATTGAATAAAATTCAAACATTTGCCTATAAAAATCTTTTTTTAATTCAATTTATTTAACCTAGTAGTAAAAATATATTAGGGCTTTCGTATGAAACACAAAAGTTGACAATAGTTAAATGATTAAAGGATAATAGTAGAAATTTTATTTTTCTCATAGAGTATCTCAATGAAATTTTTATTGCAAAAAAAAATTAATAGCACTTACATTTTCAAAAATATTTCATGGAGCCTAGTTAAGGAATTACCATGTATGTAAATAAACTATACCAAATATTTTTTTTCAATATTAAACTTATTTTGCGAGTAATTGAATATCATGATAAACGGATTAATCTCAATAGGGCTATGTTATGGTTATATTGATACAACGTTATTATAATAAAAATTACAGTGCAATAATATTAACCAATGTATTAGTTGTGATGAAAACCATTTGCGTTTTATTTAAAAATTTTAAATGAATTAAAGCACTTTTTAGTACACAAAGTATTTCTATAATTGTATTTAATAACACCTTAAAATGAATTGAGTATACTACCAGTATTCGAATTCAAAATTAAATCAGATATATGTGAGATATTACACAATACGTAATAATTAACAAATTTTTCTCTGGGAATTTATTACTGCTTGATATTGTTGTTGTTGACTCATGGGATAATTGGATAATACCAAAATTACATTTTCCCACAATATTAAGTTTTGACTGACTCGTTTTTTCTATAAATTTTAGTTAATTATCGGAAACTTTGGACTTAGCTACGAGCAAAGTAAAGTACAAATGGCTATATGGGCCATTTTAGCTGCTCCATTGCTTATGTCTACAGACTTGAGAACTATTCGTCCAGAGTATAAAGCAATTTTGCAAAACAAAAAAATTATTGCCGTCGATCAAGACCGTCTTGGAATTCAAGGACGAAGGATTTACAAGGTCAGTATATAAATACACATTTTTAATGTATTCCTTGTTTTTAATAACTTTAAAGTTCAGTTTTTTATTTTTTCGTATGTTGAATATTTGCAGTAAATAACATTATACTTTTTGGCGGTGGTGTAATCAGGAGAGCTACCCTATTAACAGAAATATTTATCTCTAAATGAAGTAATGAGTAAAATAAAAGAGGTGCAAAATTCGCAGTTTTGCAGATTTTTTTATTGACACTCTCGCCGTTATGAAACACTGGCTACACCATTAGTTTTTGGTGAACTGCGACACTCCCATTGCATTGGCTTCCTTAATTTTCCCGTAAAATAAGCGATTAATTGGTTAACACATTTGACGTAACTTTTGCTGCTATTGTTTTACGATGAGTTCTCATAAAATTACAACTGCAAATACGGTGAAAGTTTTAAACGTGTAAACATATTTAAAACAGTTCCACGCTTATAAAACACATCTTCAGTAATACAAAGACATGGGCATTTATTTAAAGGTGTTATGCTGTAGATAATTGTTAAAACGAACCAGATAATAAATTAGAACTACTAAAGACTTTTCATATATTAAATCTGTCAATTATATTGCATAAAATGGAATATATTCTGTTAAATATAGGAAAGACATAATATATCTTGTGTATTTTTTTTAGAAAATATTTGTATATCAGTCATAGAAAAAATGATAATTATATTTATGTAGTTTTAACATTTTATATAATATTTGATTTTAAGAAGTTAAGAAATATACATTTTTGGATATTCTATTGTTTATTTAAAGACTAATTAAAATTTATAATATTTTGTAGAAAATTTTGAATTTTTTAAAAATTTAATAAGTGCTTTTTTTTGTTTTATAGCATAAGGGCATTGAAATATGGGCACGACCAATTACGCCAATTTTTGAAAACTATTTTTCGTATGCTATTGCTTTTATCAACCGAAGAACAGATGGAACTCCATCCGATGTTGCTGTTACCTTGTACGAAATGGGATTATTGTCTCCTACAGGATACAAAATTCAAGTAATTATTGATTTGACAAAATAAAATTATTTATTTCACTTTTAATTTTGCTTAGGATTTATATGAAGACGTTGACTATGGCGTATTAACTCCTCAAACGAAAATCAAGGTCAAAGTAAACCCCACCGGTAAGTAATAATGAATTAATTTTAACCATAATTACATTAAAACGCTGACAAAAAATTAATTGTTGAAAGTATAAAAAAAAATCTCCACTAGGTAAAATTGTAATTTTTTTGAAGTAGACAATCAATTTCAATATCTCTCTATAAACACTTAATTATAATTATTGCTATAATTTTACGAAAATGATTAAGAATCAAAATGTCAATAAATTATTTTATCTATTTAATTTTTCTTTTAGGAGTTGTTATATTGAGAGCTGACGTGCAACCCGGATTAGTAAATCAACAACCATTTTATAAACCGTATAATCCATTTGCACAAGTATATTCTCCCTTAAGGACGTCTAACTCATTTCTCAAGAAATGATCTATTTTGCTTTTTCAAATAATAAAAATTATATGTTTGAATCAGCAAAACACACTCGTGTAATCAAGCTTTCATATCAAAATTTTAAAATGAAGCCAATCTTCGTAGTTAAATGGAGTATTACACTTAAAACGGGTTTGTATACACGAAAATATAAAAACAATTTTTTCGAACTCACTCTAGTTCAACAATCATGTTAATATATTTTATTGTAAAAATTAATGAATAAAGAAATTATTAATTCTATGTATTTCTTCTATTATGTGATATTTTTGTAAAAAAAAAAAACATTTATTATATATAACATTATTTTTAATGTTTTATTTGATACGTACAAAAAATTGCAAGTATATTTATAGTTGAATAAATAATAAAAAAATGATATGCCAATAAAATCCGAATTTTTTAGCAAGTACATCTCTTTGGATGAAATTGGACTGAAAATTATTATAATAATCAATTAATATCGTAGTTTTTTATGAGCCATGTAGATTTTTATACTCATTATTATTATTATTATTTCTTTTTTTAACACTTTATTTATTAGCTCATTAATAGACATAGCGGCCTCTCCAAATGAGAAGGTTTCTTAACCATTGATACTCCGGGACGGGTGGTTAGTCTGTCACGCGGAAAGAGGGATGGCGACTCTAATTATTATTATAATTATTTATGTCACATTTTTGAGTATCGCAGTTTTTGATGATTATATTTTTATCACTATCATATAAAAATCTATATTAAATTCTCCGGCGTTGGATGACAGTTATACTGGTATTTTTTTTTGCTACAACCATTTGTATTCATAAAATGAATTTATAGAATTTATTTAACAAAAATGTATGTTGTAAAATTAGTTTATTTTTAAATCGATATATTGGCTTGTTATTTGATATCATATAATTATATTGTAGAATTGTACCAAATGAAAAAAATAGTTCACAGTGTGGACCACGTAAAATATATATTATAATAATCATATTATTATGATAATATTATTAAATGCAAACGTGCCTTCTTCTATCACAATACGTTTGCTTTTATCCGACAGCCCAGTGTCCTTTATTGATAATAAATTTATTCGATTTAGAAATACTTGACACAAAATAAATGTTTTTTTTTGTAAGTGCAGTTTGATATTTGACAACCCACAATGTCCTACTGAGAATACAAACTTACACTCGGTAGACTGAACTTTTTTTATTTCATTGGCTTCTCTTAAAAAAGAAAACTGTGTTTGCAATGTTGTATTGAAACTACACTGTCTCTTGAGCATATTACTAATATATTTAAATTTTAGATATCAAAAAAATGAATATCTCAACTTAGCATAGTAAAACAATTACAGAATATAATTGAAAATTGTTAAATTGAAAAGTTAAATAATACGTGTTAAATCCAAAACATAAATAAAAAGGTGATCAACTATGTAATATCATAAACATTATGATTTAATTTAAGTACGGCAAGAGTATTAAAAAAATGTCTACAGTGGTCAAAGTTTCAAAATATAGAAATTGCTGTTGTTTGACATTTCTTTGCAGTGAACATGGAACTTAATTAGAATACCTATAGATTATAACAATAAAGCTCACAATAAATATCAACTTTAATTTAGTTATAACGTTAAATTCATAATTCTATGACATCATTTTTAGTTTTTTTATGGCAATTTATTTTTAATTGTCTATAAACTTAATTTTTTATTTGTTAATATGATAATCCATAAATAAATTTGAAATTTCTATAATGCACAATAAAATTTAAACAGTCGTTTTTAAGTTAAAAATAATGTTATATTTTCAATTTTATTGTTACAATTTTTTTCTGAAAAAACCAATCTTAATTTAAATTTTTACCTTTGTCGTCGATAAACATTTTTAATATCAATAAAAATAGTGTTTATAAACTAATCTTTTGAATTTGTTTGATATCATTAATAAATTTTAACATTGATAAAGGTGTTTTAGTCGTTAATTTACAATGAAATGGTTTTTAATTAATATAATTTTTTTATATTCATTGAATAATATGATATGTACTAAGATCAAGATAAATTATGAACTTAATAAAGATAAATACAATAAATACGTAGAAGCAAACAAAACAATAATGGATTTAAAAATAAAGTATCATAAAATTTACACTGCACCCGAAACTGTTAAAGCTGATCAAGAAAAATTAAATTTTAATTTAAACGATGATTTTACTGCTCCAACGCCCTCACCACCATTGGAGCCATATAAATGTACTGCTCCAGTTGCTATATATCATATTGATGTTATTGGTAGAACATTGTACGATATTGTTGAAGAAGCTCGTCAAAAAGAACAATATTTCGAAGGAATGGTATGGATCCGAAATGTAATTGAAAGTATAGGAATATCTATGATAATTCGATTTTGCAAAGTTATTAAAATTATGTTACATATTCCAAATGTATACATAAGATCTATGTTTAGAAATTATGAATATAATTTTATGAAGTTGAAAGACAAGTTTGAAGAATACATCATACGTACTGAACCAGTAGATGAATGCTTAAAAATGTTAAATAACTATATACTTGAGAATGCGAACGCATTTACAAAAGAGAAGTGTTTTATTCAATGTAACAAAATTATTAAACGTTATTCAAATTGCAGTGATTTAGTGAATCTTCCGGAGTGGAAATCTTTTTCCATAAGGACGGAAAATGTTATAAAATTAAAAAATATGCTATTTATGGTGTTTTTTAATACTAGAATATGTAACCTATTTCAATAAAAAATTACAAAAATTTAATAAAACAAAAACGATATAAATTATTTTGAAAGAATTTTATGTAAAATACTTTGTTATAATTATTCTGTAAATAGATTACACCTCTATATATAAAATTTGTATTGAATAATAAATTCATAATTATATCATATACAAAAATAATGTCGAGAAAAGTAATGCTTTGAAAACATAAGTATGTAGATATTTTTTAAAATCATTACCTGAATTTTATGAGAACACAGAATTTTTTTCCTAAACACAGTATCATTTGATATTTTTAGATATCGCAATTATATGTTTTTGTGACCCGTAATTATGTTTAATTTTAATTAAAATTCTATGCACATGTTTTTAGAGAATTTTTTTATTTTCTTATGAATTCGAAAGATAATCTTTAGTTTGTCTATTAAAATTTTTTAGCAAAATATCACATATGTTGATGAGGTACGGAAGTTGTATTGGGTATTTTTTTTTAATAACAATTGTTTTTTCTTATATCACATTGTAAGTGATTTTTTATTAAATGTACAATCGATCTATGGCACGTTGGTTATGCCTGTGCTTGCGAACGTATACACAACTCATTGACCGGTACCTATTCCTACTAATGCATACAATTTTAAACATTATCGGAATAACAAGAAATAAAGAAAGTATGTATCCATTATTATCGACATCTGAAACACAGTTAGCTTTTAATTTTTTTTTAATTTTAAAAATTGAAAATAATTTTTTATTGTTCATCATTCTATTACTTCACGTATAATCTACTATACGTCTAATCTACTGGACTGCAGAAAACCTAGTGAAATTTTAGGAGATCTAATTTATCCTCGAGGGAGGATAAGACCCCCAAGCTCCATCTTATTTGCACCTATGGATGTTACACTGTGGTCCACTAGGCATCATATATGTTTGTACGTGTTAAATTGTTCATCTTAAAATAATAATCATGTGATGTTAAAATTTAATTCAATAAACTGAAAATCACTAAAAGCTTTGACGACAATATCCCAAGGTATTTAAAAATAACATAAAAAAGCTTAGTTCTGCTTGCAAATCCATGATAATGCCAGCGAGTAAACCTCCTTTTTTATTGGAGTTGTTAGACAACAGAAAATTAAGTATTAAGTTAAGGTAAATTAGCTTAGAGCACCAGGTTACTACTTGATATTAAAATATATATTAGTTATTTGTATAATTAACCTAAAAGTGTTTATTAGTATTAGTTATTGTGGTAATAACGTTTTAATTATAGATTTTTCAGTATGTTACTTTAATTATCGAATAAATTGAATAAATACATTGGAGGTTAGTATTATCATTGTATAAAATGATACATTTGATGGCATTTTAGTTGCCTATTTAAAATTTAAGGAGTAACTCATTATAAGTTGCCTACAGATTGGATCTTGGCGTACTTGTCTTTTTTTTCTTTTAACTTGAATTATATATTTATTTATTTTGAAAAGTAATTTAAGTATAATTTTTTATATGTACAACCTTATTTTTATATGGTTTTTAGAAAACTTATTTAGAGCATCTCATTGCATTAGTTGTTATTATTTCATTAGTTTAATTATTTAAAGGATAATCCCATATATGTAGAATATTAAATTTGATTGATTTCAAATAGATAGTTTCTTTTATTGATAAAGTAGGATGTGATTACTAAATTAATTTATTGAATAATTATATTCAATAATAATAATTATATATATATATTACAATGTCTGAAACAACAAGTGAACGTTTAATGCGCCTGAAACGACAATACATTAAGAAGCGCGATGGAGCAGTCAAGCGTTTACAAGCTATTTATAAACTCTGTGAAGACGCATCAGTTAATAGCCAAGTGATACCAAAGTTTATAGTAGCTGCTAGAGACACCGGTAGTCAGTGGACGGTGTTTACTTGCGAGTGCAATTCTTTATTGGACATTTTGTGTGGGCAGGACAAAATGGATAATTTTCCTGATGGCTTAGAAGTCACTATACGTGATTTATATTATTCTATAATTGCTACTAATTTAGAAAAATTGGATGACGGTGGTGGTTCTGTACGGTCAGGCACTAACAATAATCCAATAATTAATGGGAATGTTATTCAACAAGAAACCGTTACTTTTGAAGATTGTAATTGTTTGCCTAAATTATATTACCATCCTTTCAAAGTGATATTTACAAATGGCCGACGTTTAAAAATAGATTTCTGAATTTAATTGGAAATAAATAAAAAATTAACGATAATGAACAATTTTATTATTTAATGGGATATTTATCGGGGAAAGTGTTAAAGGTATCAGTGACTATGATGGCAATTTTGAATTAGCCAGGACAATGCTAAAAGAGAGGTTTGATAGGCCACTTCAGATAGCTAATAGTTTAGTTAAGAAAATGTTGTGCGCACCTGTAGCAAAGATTGCAGACATTAATTCATTGCGGGCATTTTAATCAATTTTGATTAAAATTTGAATAATCAATGACCTTGTTAAGATTATTAAACGTGCCTGACTTAGAAATTTTGTTTTGTTTCTACTCCTTTCGTCAAGAAAATTATTTGAATTCTAATGTACTCTCAGGTATCCTGTGGTCGACGATATTATTATTGACGATATATTTTGTGAAGGATAGGATTAAGGTTTTGAAAACGCAGGAATAAAAGCTATTGTTCCATTACCGAGGGTTATGGTCGACCGTAAAAGTATTCAAGGTTATGGTGGAAAAGCTTTTACTAAACGTAAAACTATACTACAGCAACGAATGTCTCGACATCGACCAGAGAATGTCCAATCTCTGACGGGAATTATTTAAGCGTCACTTGTGTTAAAATGGAGTTACTTTCCCCATTGAAAAGAAACGAATTAGTAAAACAAAAAAAAATTATGTGTATGTTTTGGAAGGCACTGGAGTCGCCCATTGTATATCTAAAAAAGTGTGTGCCATTTGTAACCGGAAACACCATGCATGGCTACACCGAGGTATGGAAGAACAAAGGGATACCTCTTATCAGAAGGTATCATGTTTTAGTGCTGAAATAGGAGGCACAGTGTTATTAGGTACAGCCCTGATATATGTAACAGATTTTTGGGAAGTCAAAAGGGAATTACGTGTACTAATCGACTCGGGTTCGCAAATTAACGCTATCACGTCAGATTGTAGATCGAAGTTGGGACTACATTGTGAAAGGTGGACAGTGTTATTGACAAGTATAGTAAATCAGACAATCACCAACATTAGTGGTTTTATACAATGCTCAATTTGTCCAATAGCATCATTGATTTCGATTATCAATTTAAAAGTATGGGTGTTAGACAAAATTACTACCATTCAGCCCGTGCATCAATTATCAAATGAAACAAAAAGTGGGGTCTCCATATTACAATTAGCTGATCCGTATTTTGATATCCCCTAACCTATTGATATGTTATTAGCAGCCGATACATTCTCAAAAATTATGACTGGTGACCGTCATAGGAGCAATTGCCAACAGCATACGGGTCGATTTTTGGATGGCTTTTAATTGGTAGTACATGGCAGAGACAAAACTATTCTAATGTGACATCATAGACTATAACTATTCCATCGTTAGAGCAGTTAGTTGAAAATTTTTTTTAAAATTGAAGACGTCAAATCAGCGCCATTAGAATTTACAGATAATGGAACATGTAATGTCTTATTTCAGAGTGAATACCAGAGAGATAGTGATGGTCGGATTTCAGTACCATTACCTTTTCGTGTTCAAGATAAATCACATCCGTTTACGTGATCTACACAAATACCTCTTAAACTATTCGAACATCGTATAAGTTGTCTCAACAAGAATTATAATTAAAGAACGATAAATCAGTGACACAATAACATCAAAAATATATTTTTGCGATTTCTAAAAATATCAAATGGTAATATGTGATTAGGGAAAAATGTACATTTCCCCAAAAATAAGTGGTAACGGTTTAAAAATGTATACCTATACAAAGTATTAAAAAAATAAGAACATATTTCAATTTTTACAAACAATAGAAATCCGTTTCCTTACTTACTGAACATTCCACATATGTTTTAAACGTATTAATTTTATCAAAAATATTTTTGTGAACAATCGTTTAAAGGTATGAATAAATTTATTTATATCAAAAAGCGTACAAGTTTTTAAAAAACATAATTTATTTTAGTGCCATAAAATATCATGAAATCATAATATCAAATCAATTAAAAAATTTTGTCTTAAATTACGTCACTGCCATAGAAGTAATATTATTATTTATACAAAATTAACACTGTAAAAATAAGTCAATCAGTATTTAATACTTTGAAAATGCTATCCAATAGTCATAAAGAAGTTAACCCGCATGACAATTGCCTTTATCATGGGGTAAAATCATTTTACACAATAACTATAATGAAATATTTTACTTAAACTATTTAAAATAATTTATATAGTTTCTATTTTATTAAAATACATTAATATAATCTAGAATTAGTGAATGTATCACCTATATTATTAACTATTGCGTAACTTGATGATGTATCATAAGACTCCCATTCTGGTAAATTCACTAAATCACTGCAATTTGAATAACGATTAATAATTTTGTTACAATCATTAAAAAATGATATTTTTAAATATTGTGGTATTCTCTTCGCTCCATATTTCCTTGTTATCTCTAACAAGTTATCTATTGGCTCAGTACGTATGATATATTCTTTAAATTTTTCTCTCAATTTTCTAAAATCTTTTTCAAAATTTTTTAACATAGGATTTATGTATGACCTTGGAATATTTAACATAATTTTAATAACTTCGCAAAATCGAATTATCATAGATATTCCTATACTTTCAATTATATTTCGGATCCATACCATACCTTCGAAATATTGTTCTTTTATACGTGCTTCTTCAACAATATCGTGCAATGTTCTACCAACAACATCAATATGATATATAGCAACTGGAGCAGTACATTTATATGGCTCCAATGGTGGTGAGGGCGTTGGAGCAGTAAAATGATCGTTTAAATTAAAATTCAATTTTTCTTGATCAGCTTTAATAGTTTCGGGTGCAGTGTAAATTTTATGGTATTTTATTTTTAAATCCAATAGATTCTCGTTTGCACTTACGTATTCATTGTATTTATGTATATCAAGTAGTTCTTCATTCAATATGATCGCTTTACATATCATATTATTCATAAGATATAAAAAAATGGCATTAATTAAAAACATTTGCATTGTAAGTTAACGACTAAAACACCTTTATCAATGTTAAAATTAGTTAATGGTATCGAAAAACATTTAAAAGTTATTAATTATAATCTTAATTATATAAATTCAAAAAAATTTAAGAGATAAAATATTGTGATAGTACATACTTAGTAATAACAGTTTCATTAATTATTTGAAGTGCAGAATTTTCAAATGTTTAATTGTATTACCATATTCATAATATGAAATATTTTTGATTTTACAAATATTTGTACAACATATTTTACCACATGTGTTCAAAGGATTCTTTTATTTTTACTAATATTATTACACATTTTACATTGAAATGACATAATATTAAATAATTTTAAGAGCAATAATAATTAATTTCATGAAATTCTTTTTCTTTTTCCTTGCCTAATCCCAACTATTTAGGATCAGTCATCATATTTGTATTGCCATAATGACAAATACGAAATATGTTTGATTTTACTAATATTATGTTTATAGTTTAATGTAATTATAAAATAATGATGTTTATACAGCGTTAGTGGAGATTGGGAAAATGATGGCTAATGATGGTCAATTCTGGTCAGACGAATTTCTTTTAATCACAACACTAGATAAGATACTTATTGTGTAGCAATAATAACATATTATCATTACTTAAAATATGATAACTAGTGGTAATATAATAATTTTTTCTCGTTAACGTTCAATTTGAAATTTCATGATTTTCAACGTAATCATTTAATAAAAATTTCTATGGGATTTTTCACCTAAAGTTTATTTTAAATTTTGAAAATAATTGACTATTGTTTTAAAAATAATGATTAATGGAATAAATTTATTATTGTCAAGTTAATATCGAGGAGGAAGTCCGTCCATAATTCGTTATTATTTTAAATTTATCTTATATAGAATGATTTTTTTTATCATAACCCACTCAATTACTTATAGAATAAATATAATTTAAATATATTTTTTTTTGTTATCTTTGGTTACACATTATTCTTGAATTATTAAATTTGTAATACTTTTTAAGTTCAACCCTTATGACTTGTAAGGGTGTCAATTTTGTTTTTTTTCAATGTAAACACATATTTTTAATTTAATAAAATGTTTGAGTTTTTAATGCAATAGTAAATGGCATTTGAATTCTTATTATAACTTTATTCGTTTTTTAGATTTAAACATTTAAAGTATCAAATTTTTGAATTAATTTGTTTGGTTTAAAGTTTAATTGGTCTTTTATGGCGTTGTTGTCACAGACACGGAGTGTTTATTGTCAATTATGACTATCAATAGATATACTTACTGTATTGCAAATTGGTGTATTTTTAAATTTACAATAATGCGCCTTACTACCATTGATAATATATTCTGTGTACCTGCAAATATCGACGTCATAAAAAACCAATTAGTTACCTGTACTTGCAATCCCTTGTGTTTATTCATGTATATTAACTTAAAAATTTGAAACTATAAATATTTATATTTATTAAACGAATAAAATAATATTAAAAATTTAAATGGCATTTACTATTAAATTAAAAACTCAAACATTTAATTAAGTTCAAAATGTGTGTTCCCATTTAAAAAAACACACTAAAAATACCCTTACAAGGCATAAAGGGTAAACTTAAACAGTATTACATAGTTAATAATTCATGAATAACGTGTAACTAAAAATAACCAAAAAAAAATGTTTAAAAATTATTTTTATTCTGTAATTGAGTGGGTTATGATAAAAATATCACTTTGTATAATAAAATTAAAATAAAGAGTTTATAAATTTTATAATTATTTTATAATAACGTTTTTCCACATGACTTGCTCCACAAATATGTACTCGACACAGTTTTCATGGTAGAGACCCTTGGGACGTTTATTGTTGATGGACAACTACAGATTAGTATTGAAAAGAACCCGAAAAGACGAACGCAATCAATTAAAATCTTCGCATAATATGGCTGTCCTTTCGCTGGCGAAATGGTGCCCGTCATGGTCATAAAACGTCAAAAGTTATCAGCGACGGTGCGCTGGTGTGGTATCGGTTCGTCATGTACAATTGAGCGACACATCTGAAGCCGGTGGCGTACATCCTCGACGTATTGTAAGAACACTTATTAATATGTTCTTACCACTTTTATTATACACGTTTAATTTCCATTTACTTAATTTGTAATACATATTAATTAGCATAGAGGGAGATGCTGACGTGACAATAATTGTAGAATCTGTTGAATTATTCTACTCGTCTGCAGCCCGAAGTCGAACTAACAAAAGGCAGATGTGTTTGTGTGATTTCATGTGATCCTTTGTACCAACAATTTCTCTTAGAATATTTTTGTATGAATAAAATTTTTAAAAATAAGTTATTTAAAAATTGAAAGGTTACAAATTTATTATTTTATAATTTTATGGACTCAACGTAAATGTACCTTTCATGGAGCCTAAAAAAAATGAGTGAAGTGAAAAATAATATTACATTATGAGTCGTTACAAAAAAATTATTCTTATTAACCTTGTCTTAATGAATAATCGAAGAAAACGAAATTGTGTACTTAATAACATAATTTTGTTTCAAATGACCGTTGAGTCGTCGACAGTTGATGTACACCAAAACCTCGTGACTTTGTGGTCACTTTACCATGTTTAGATGGGATGATCTCAAACAATAGGCCATTGCCCATACCTTAAAAACTAGGAGAATATGATTTTTGAAGGACAAAAAAATGAAATACAAAAAAAAAACACCACTTTTCATATCACGTTGCCAGTAGAATATTCACTACTAATAAATAAAAAATAAAACAGGAGGGGGGTCTAAAACCATGTTCATGTGGAAAATCATTGGAAAAACAGGAAGAGCTTTTGCAGCAAGAATAAAACAACACAAAAAAAAAACGTAAATTTCCAAAATACAGAAAAATCAGCAGTAGCTAAACACGCCAAAAACGAGATCTAAATGGTCAAAGTCAAAATACTGAACAAACAAGTTCATTTTGACAAATGAATGTACAAAGAAATAATAGAAATCGAAAAATGTCTAGAAAAATACTACAGAGAAGATGGATGGACTATCGGCAAGACTTGGTTACTTATCATACACCAGGCAAAGGGGAAAACAACATACAGCCAAGAAAATGCGTGAAAAAACTACAATTAACATAACAAAAAATTTCCTGTGTAGAAAAGGAATAGCTAAATGTCAAGAATGCTGCAACAACAAAAACCGGATGTAAACAACAAACTGACAGTTGTCAACAACATGACAAAAACAACAGATAAACAATATCGACTTTATCAGTTATCAACTGATATAAAGCATATCACAAACAAGTTAAGCCGACAGTATAGTTACAATCAGAAGCCTGTAACTATCGCTCTGAAGATGAACTCTGCAGCGAGTCCGAAACGTCAGCTCATAACTGAAAACATGGACACATTTCAAGCAATAAGACAATTCCTGAAAGCTTCCATGCATTCAAATTACATATTAATTGCAGCGGATACTGACGTATAAATTTTAATATTTAATTCCCCGAGGTTGTAGTACACACAACGCAGAAAAAAAAAACAATCAATACGGACGGTAAAAAACATGACCAGTGGACCTATTTTTGAATCGTCCGTTCGTCAAACGGATTCTATTGTTCCATTAGGTAACGGCCTTCTAGGTATTGTTCGATGAACATTTATGTTCCACGATTGTTTGCAATATTTATTTTTAATTAATATATTACTTTTTAATGACAATAATTTATTACTAACACATACATTTATAATTTGCTAATTTAATTTATTTGATATGAATTTATTTTAAGTAATTTTCCAAAACTATACAAATAATTTAATTACACAAATTCTAAAAAAAATTTATTTACAATTGCATAAGTGTTAAATTAAAAATTATAAATACACTTTAAAACAACAATACTTAAATTTTCGAAAATAAAGTGTTACATACAGGGTGATTTTTTTATCATAACTCACTCAATTACTTACAGAATAATAATAATTAAAAATTTTTTTTTTATTACTATCTTTAGTTACACATTATTCTTGAATTATTAACTATGTAATACTTTTTAAGTTCATCCCTTATGCCTGGTAAGGGTGTCAACTTTGTTTTTTTAAATGGTAACACATATTTTTAATTTAATAAAATGTTTGAGTTTTTAATTCAATAGTAAATGGCATTTGAATTTTTAATAAAACTTAATTTGTTTATTAGATATAAACATTTAAAGTTTCAAATTTTTGAGTTAATATATAGGTATAATACACAAGGGATTACAAATACAGGTAGCTAATTGGTTTTTTATGACATCGATATTAGCAGGTACACAGCATTGTTATTATCAATGATAGTAAGGTACATTGTTGTGAGTTTATAAATACACTAACTGACAATACAAAAAGTATATCTATTGATAGTCATAATTGATAATAAACAATCCGTGACTGTGATAGCAATATCATAAAAAACCACTCTGTATATTTTATATAATTTTATTTTATTTATTAATTTTAAAATTAATTAATATGATGATTAAATATAATTTATTAAATTATGTTATATATAAATAAATAATAAATTTAATAAGATTTTAGTTCTTAATTTTAAAAAAATGCCACCCTAAGCCACGATCCACTCCTAAATACGCCACTGTTTGGAAAAGTTGTAAACATATAAATACATGAATAATTTGCACAAATACTTAAGGTAAGTTTTCAAAAGATGGTTTATTACGAGGTGCAAGGATGCTACAATAACCCGCTTGGTATAAAATTACTTTAAGGGACACCCTTTTTTTTTTCAAAACGTTCGTTTTTTTATGCAAATTAAGAATATGTAAAAATTTTCGAGCGGAATCGTGTGGTTGAAAAGTTATAGTGCTTTAAAGTTGCAATTGTAGTTAATAATATAGGTTATAAAAATCGATAATTTTTCTTTAAAGTTATTTCGTTTTTCTAATTTTAAATTTTATACCATCTTGAGAAGCATTTTTATAAACATAATATGAATGAAACATTGATACAGCATTAAAAAGATGGTAAGTTTCAAGCACAAGGTTGTCAACAATTGGTCGTTTCATAAAACTAGCAAGCGTCACAATCTGTTGTCTTTATAACAACACATAATGTGCATGTTAAGCATCGTTATGCACAAATAGTTCAGGGAATAATAAAATTAGATTGTATTACTGTTGCGCAAAGTCGCGCTCAAACCAACAAAGATGCAAATATTTTAAATGGTATTCAGTTGAATACTAAAATTTCAATATCAATTGTAATTAAATTTTTTTATTATTTCTAACAAGTGTTATTTAGTACACCTAATATAGAGTAAAAACTTTTCTTTTCGTGTTATTTTATTGGTTTAACTAACTACACAAACACACCAAATCACATCACATCGTGGTCTTTTGTTTTTTTTGTTCAACTTAAATTAATTGGGTGTCATGTAATTACGTAATCACTCATACCCATTTTTTTGTATTGTGTACGAAAATTAAGTAATAGCTCTATGTAAAACCCATTTTTTTTGTATTGCGAATTTTGGGCAAAAAAAAAGAAAAAATTGGGAAATTCTAATTTTTTCCAAATTATTTTTTTGTTTTTAGGTTTTTTTTGAGAGAGAAAATTACTTAAGAGTTACGTCATTGTAGTTTCACAATATTTTCATGAAAAAAAAAACCCGAAAATTAACAAAAAAACAATTTTGGAGCTATTTTTAGTCTTATGACGTATAAACTTTAAAATACTATAACTTTTGAACCAAAAGTTTCCGCCAATATTTTCAAACACTTTTGAAAAAAGCATAAAAAAACGAACGTTATGAAAAAAAAATTTTGAAAAAAAAGGGTGTCCCGTAAAATAGATTTGTTCCACCCGCTTTTCGTCTTATTATATAAAGTTCAGTACCAACAAAATAGTTGTTACGCGTATTACGAGTTTTAATTAATATTACTGAGTAATATTTATATAATATTATGTTTAAATTTATTTAACATATTTTAGAAATGGAAATTAATTTATAATAGTGAATATAATATTTTAACATTTTGTACTATTTTTTTAGACAATGTAATATTTAAAACATAAATTTTATTTTATTCTCGTGTGTTCAAACAATGCACGTAAAAATCCCCTATAAATAAATTATTATATATACAATGTACATATGATTGAGATTTATACAGACTTCAACTCATGTTGACACCAATAACTATATAAGCCTATAAATTTTATTATTTATTGATTGTGTCTAAAATAGACCAAACAAATATTAGATAAAATTTTAACCATAATGTCACTCTTATCTTAATAATGTTTGATCGAGTCATTCGGTAATTAACTTTCCTTTAGTGGTTGTGTATTTCCTCAGAGAATCATTCATTAATCACTACCATATTTTATGATATTTATTTTCTTCTTATGTATTAAATTTACAAGCTATATCAGTTTATATTTTATTAAGTTATTAAAATATATACTTATGTTATTAACAAAAAAATTACTATAACTTAAGAATAATTCTTAAGTTAAGGATCAATTATTGATCCATAATAATAAACTAAATTAAAAAAAAACGTGAAACAAGCAAATAGCTATGTAGAATTTATAACTCAATTTTTCGTTTTTAATATAAATGTTGATACGGTACCGCGGCGTTCTCGATACACGGAGCCCCACGACCCGTGACATCTTTATCAGCCGTCGCCCTACTTCGCGCATATGGCAGTCTGACTGACCAACACCGCGTGCGATACGCCAAAGTCCAGCAAGTGCCGCACGTCCATCTGCGACCCGCCGCAAATATACGAAAAGTCATCTCCGTGACACCGTTCGACACAATCAGTGCCTATCTCGTGTTTGTTTACTTTTAACTTGTGTTTTTCTTTAGTTATTGTGTATAATATTTGTAATAACTATAAGTGTAC
>NW_026099576.1:7296591-7304695 GCF_025091365.1 Daktulosphaira vitifoliae | reverse complement strand
ACGTTAGGTCTATAGCTATATCTCAATAATTAATTTTTTTACATTTTATTAAAAATATTAATTATTTTTAAATTTTAAATAAAATGTAAAAAAAAAATCTAAGATAGCTATTTTGTAGAGTAGAATTTAAGAAAAATTTTAGTAAAAAAATATCTTATTAATATTCAGTAGTAAATAGTCTGTAGCGTTTTGAAGTTTGTGAAACTTTGAATTTTCATGTATTATTTTACGGTATTAAACATTGAAATGCGTATTGAGAAAAGGACAGAAGAAAACGCTATATTATTTAAAAAAAAAATCAACTAAAAATATTAACTGGATCAAAAGTTATTTAAGTTGTCAGTGAGTGGTGGGCCACCCTGTATATNTTGTCAGTGAGTGGTGGGCCACCTGTATAATACATATATTCATTTGATATTTAAAATATAATTTGCGTTCTTCAAAGAGGTACGCTGTATTTGACCTCGAATTTTATGCGAGAGGCCCATGAAATTTAAGTATAAATTTAATGTTACACGATACAAAAAATAAATGTTAAAATAACAACTTATTATATAAATAAATATGATATCATAAAATACATACATAAATATACCTAACAATTTTTAATAATAATATTTAATGATCAACTATTGGATGATATAGTTAAAGGATTGTATATTATATATACATAATAATACTATTTAAAATAATTTTTAATATTTCACTTAAAAATTTTTGTTTGTAAATTTCAATCATTTTTTTAAACTAATTTATGTTTTGTATAACAACATAATTAATTGTAATAATATTTATTATAATAAATATATTTTTATTAATAAAAATATATATTAAATATTTTTTTTATGTTCATAAGTTAATTAGGAAATCTCAGTTCCCCTATTTCCGATTATAGCTACTTCTACGAATAATTGATTTGTTTAATGAATTTATTTAATTAAAACGATTTTAATTCAAAATTATATTTTAGGTAAATATGTTTGTCTAAAAGGCAAATGTAAGGGTCAAACATTTCTATTGTTATTAATGACGGTCCGTTCCATCGACCGTTCGACCCACCGTTCGCTAACGGATAGTTTCTATTATCCATTGTGAACGAACGTTTTTTATTGTTCTAAACGGTCGTCCGTTCGATGTTTCATACGTTCCGAAGGTGTTCATGAACAACGTTCGCCATGTAAACCTATATAAAATAAAATCTGAACGTATGCGTTCGTGAACGGACGATTCAAAAATAGACCCCCAGATCCGAATCTGACTATTCCCCGACAACCGGCGTATCGAATCGGTTAGCCCGACAGAGGCGCCTAGAAGTTCAGTCGGACATTACAGAAGCCAAGATAATACAAGTATTGAGCATACACTGGACAATGTAATAGGCAATGATACGTTTAGTGGCGTTGAAGTGCGTTGAAGAACTAGAAAAGGCGGAGAGTGTAGTGTATACAATTTGATATCTGCCAAGCAGTTTATCGCATTTCTAACACAGATAACGCGCAAAAACATATTATCCAAAACAGGAAAATATTAAAATCCTTAGCTAGACGCTGTCAACTCAATCAAAACAATTTAAAAATATATCTATATATACACAAGTACACCAAAAAATGAAGAGTGACAATATACAATGAACTAAATTTTAATGTTTTGATTATTAAGAAGTTTCCTTAATCATGTAATTTCATACATAAATTTTGCGTAAATAATTGCATTGAATGAAGCTATCGTAAAGTTTATTTTTGTTTGAAACGTTATAATTATAACATTTCTAAGCTGTGCTTACTTGTTGGAAACTACAATATATTGTTATTATAATGTTTTTTATATTATTGAATAGTTTTAACTTATATGATATAAAATAAAATAAAATCTAAGTTGTAACATAACGTAAGAGAAATCAGTACACATTGATATCCCGCGGATTATACACTGAGTACACCATACAAAATGGTGTTGAATATTTTTTTTAAGTTATCTCACGAGAAAGTTATCTCTTTTAAGTTATCTCTCTCTATGATGCTGCGGGTCTTTTTATAGTGCGGGGTAAATGTCTAGAAGCGCCAGGATAACAATACACAGTGTCGAACATTCGTGTATGTCCCGTCTCGTGCACTTAGCGTTGTGGAAATTCTTGTCTAGAGTAACTAAAATTAAAAGCCGTGTCTGACACACGGCATTTGTCTCGAATGTGCTAAAGAGGTGAAAAATTAACCTAACCGAATACAGACAAATAGATTAAGCAGTATATTGAACGGACAATCACCAGCCAACTCGATTTCAAAGACAAAACGCTACACAAGAAATCGTAAATTACTAAAAAAGAGACCAGTGAATACGCTGATACACACCAGGTCAGGACAAAACAAATTACCACTCAAACGCAAAAGCAGAGCTGTTCGCAGACACAATAACGAAGCAAGTCAGGATCCGCTCTGCAAATAGTGCTGAATGCCACTTTTGAACTCAACTTAAAGCACCAGACACCCACAGACTATGTGAAAAATCTGCTTACCGACAACTGACAGGTAGAATGGGAGAAATTTAATTAACAATCGCCAAAAAACTTAATATCTAGTCAATTTTTGTCACATTCCTGGAAAATTTTTTTTTTTTGTAGCGATTGTTTTGATCTAAGTGTACTAAATGGTAATTCTATGACATTTTTATTACTTTGTCTAATCTTGAAAAACTACATTTGTCCAGCTCTAATTCAAATTTAACCTATACAGTGCATTGGTCATATATAATATTAACATATGACAAAAATATTGTGTCCATTAGTATTATATTTTATCCAGTAACGACTGTACCTACTCTTAGTTGACGGTTGGGTTTATTATGAATTGTGATTAGTAATCAGTGTAGCATTAATATTCAAAATAATTTATAATGTAATAATGTAATTTTTACATTTTTTACCGTGAAAAGACACTTGACATTTATCAAACGCAATTTTATTAATTATTTAATTTATTAGATAAGTATAAAATTGTTTTTAATAAATAATATACAAAATGGCTATAATCTCAATTACAATTTCGGTATGAAGTGAAGTACGTGAAAGAACATTTTTTTGTCTGTGACTGAAAATGTACATGAGAAGCAAACTGACCGATACGAATAGATGATCGTCTATTAAATTTATCTATGATTAACATTGAAAAGAAAATGACAAAATATTTGGATTTAGAAATTATTGAAATTGGCGACTTATAATAATAATTGAAAAATAATTTTAGTATAGACATCTTTATTAAATTAGAGACATTATTTTACTAGAAAATTATTTTTATGTAATAAATATTGTGTATTAAGTATGAATGATTAATGCATACTAGTGACGTTCCCCGGATTACACCATGTGTAGGTGGGGACAGGACTTTGCGAGGGGGGCAAAAACATAAAGACATAAAACACGAATACCTAAGGCGCCTGCCTAAACCAGTGCCTCAGATCTTCCTGTGCCCATATCAGGCGTTCCGCTTCTTCCTTCTTTAACAAGACGGATTCGGCGAACGCCTCCCGGCTCCTCAATATCAGGTCCACCATAGACCTGACTCGGAACGTGGACCCTAGTCGAGACACCAAAAAGTCCCGCTCCTGGTCCCACTCCCTCGCACCGAGAGAGGGTGTATAGAGCGCTGTCAGCCTCTCCCGGGCGATCCGAACAGTGGTCACACGTCGGCGCGGCTGCTTTACGAATACGGTGTAAGTACTCGTTAAAGCAGCCGTGGCCGGACATCACTTGGATGAGACGATAAGTCATCTCATCATGAGTCCTGTCCCACCTGTCCAGCCGATCGGGCCCTGTGAGGGACCTGGTCCACTCGCCTCTCGTCGTTTCCTCTGAGAGGCGAGTCCGCCACCGGAGCACGGTCACGATAATGAGTCTTAATGAATATAATTAAATTTTTTTCTAATAAATAGACAATTAATAAATAGACAAGTATGCTAATTAATATATTCATACAAATACAACATAAATGGGATTTACATTTCCAGTGAAGTGGTCCTTAACTTAGTCTAGTAATTGTATAAATTTGAAATAAAAACAGTATTTTTTATTAATATAAGGTTTGTACAAAATAAAGGTGAAAAATTTATAATCTTACAACTTCTATAATTGAGTTACTATAAAATATACATAATGAAAAAATAATATTAAAGGTTATTTAGAATGTTTACAAATATATCCATGCCTTCAGTTTTGTGTTGAAGTTTTAAACTTGTTTAAAAATTAAACTTCATATTATTTAAATTATCACTATATAATATTTTAGTATCAAACTGATATTAATTTTATATTTAACTCACATCTCCTTAGTCATTACCTTATAAATGCGGTAATATACTTTTTTTTTTTATAAAAGTTATCTTAACAAGTACACATGAATACTATAAGAGTTATTTTTAATGTAAATTACAAAAAATTAATATTGTGAAAAAAAGAAATCCTTTGATAACACCTTCCTTTACAAGTAAACTTTATTTATTTTATGTCAGTAGTTCTCTGTTCCGATTACGTTTTAGTCTGTCTGGATTATTAGTCGTATTATACATTTTTTATGGGTTTAAATTTAAGCTTAAGGTNGCACATGTACATTTTTTATGGGTTTAAATTTAAGCTTAATGTGAATTTTAAAGTAATGGAATTTTACAATTATAATATTTTTAAAAATCAAATTATTTTAAAAATTGTTTACAGAGTGGGTCTTTTACAGTGGGGCGTGGTATAGTTAAGACAAGTATAAATAAATCTGACAGTGTTTAAAATCACTATCATAAGAAACGCTTCGATGCAAATGTGTACATAGTGTATAATTTTAAGAAATTGGTGCATTTAAAAAATAACATCAACCCCTATTTCTTCAATTATATCCTGATTAGTAGTTTTTTGATTAATAAGTATAATAAATTAAGAAATATTTAATAATTTATAGTAATTAAACTTAGTATGAAATTTATATTTAATAATTTAATATTGTAATTTTACTGAGAAATTATAAAAAAACTGTACTCGACAGTTATTAAACTAATTAAAAATACGTCCCAATAAGCAAGCGACTAATAAGAAGCTAGTACACTTTACTTGCAAAACGCTGAGACATCCAGGAAAAATGCACTACGATACCACATCGCTCTTATAAGGCTCGCCACCACAATAAAAAAATAATAATATTAAATAAACGTAGCTATGCTATTCAAAAATTACATGAACTATTATATTCATTATTTAAACGGGACAGTGGTCTGACTACGTGACTGACACCNAAACGGGACAGTGGTCTTACTACGTGACTGACACCGATGAGGGACCTAAAATAATCATATAAAAACATAATAGTGCGGTATTTAAATGTGCCTGCTGTGTTATATGAAGACAAAAACATATGCCCGAAAAAAATGTATATGTAATACATATTATGTATATTGTCCATGTGTTAAGTACGGGACACAAAAGATATATAGCTCATAACATTTATAATTAATATACATTATCAGTAACTTAAGAGCTAATAAACGTATCTTAATAAGCTGGTCAGTCTCGCTATCGCCGATTTAGAAAAAAATAATAACATAATATTATTAGCGGTGATTCGCATAAAAATAGAAAAATTATGTAGTTTGTAGCACACATGCGATAAAATACAAGTTGCGCTACGACCGAAAAGTCCACTACTTTTCAATTTTTGAGGGTAATGTCATCAAGTAGATAAAATTTGTGATCTCCTAACGAAACGTTGAAAAATATCTGTCCAGTGAAAGCTGAGAAAAAGTAGTGACAGGCATAAAAAAATAAACACATGGTAAAAGAAATACCTCCTCAGTTCCGAATTGAAGTAAAATAATCAATGATTAAATCAGACCATATCAAGAAACATACTTTCAAGTGACATGAGCGTCATTAAAAATTAATAATAATTCTATTTTTATAGTCTACTGTCCTCCTAGTTGTTATATAGACAGAAACGATTTTCAAAAATCTTTCAATACTACTTTATCTTTAAACTGTTATAAGCTATTGAAAATCTNGGTAAAAGAAATACCTCCTCAGTTCCGAATTGTAGTAAAATAATCAATGATTAAATCAGACCATATCAAGAAACATACTTTCAAGTGACATGAGCGTCAATAAAAATTAATAATAATTCTATTTTTATAGTCTACTGTCCTCCTAGTTGTTATATAGACAGAAACGATTTTCAAAAATCTTTCAATACTACTTTATCTTTAAAATGTTATAAGCTATTGAAAATCTATATTATTATAGATAATTTCTTATTTTTAAAGTCTTATTTATTAAAAAATAATTGTTGGTAAAATGAAGGATATAAATTCCATCTAAATACGGCAGTAGCTTTAAAAATATTTCAACACATATTAAAATTAAAGTAATGGAGATAATTATTTATAGAGTTTTATATTTTATTGTAATTATGTAATTATAATTAAAATAAATGTAATTGAAAGCATAGGAATAACTATGATCATTTGATTTTGCGAAGTTATCAAAACTATGTTAGGAATGAAAAGCGCNACATTTGATTTTGCGAAGTTATTAAAACTATGATAGGAATGAAAAACGCACATGTAAAAATTTTGTATGAAAATCATGAAAGTAATTTAACAAAATTGAAAAAAAAGTTCGAAGAATATCTCATACGTACTGAACCAATAGATAAATTAATAGAAATAATGAATAAATATAAAGCGAAGAAAACATATAAATATTCAAAAAAATTATGTTTTAAGTTTTAAATTTACATCATTAAATAATAATATTAACTAACATTATAAAAAATGTTAGTCAAATGAGAGCTGAGAAAATAAATGATAAAATATAAAAAAATAGTCACATAGTAAAAAAACTTTAATATGAATATGAAATTTCTTCAACGAGGGATGACTACAGTGATGGGATCCTTGATATTTATTAAAATTATTGAATTTAAATGAGGTAAAAAATAAAGTCCGGATTTTTTTTCCCCATAATACGGTATACAAGTATAGCTTAATTTAAGATATGTATAAAATTTTCAGACTTTCATAAGTTAAGTTGAAATCGTATAATTTTTGTTAAAAATGTATGCGGAATGAGGGAAATTTTTTCAAATTTTAAGAGTAACGTCTTCAACTATATACGATTTGTGATAGTTTGACGTAATGTTGAAAGAAATTGGTTCAGTGAGATCTAAGAAAAAGTGGTAACAGACAAAAAAAAAAAATCATAGTAAAACTATTACTTTCTAACTATTAGCTTCGCATCTAAGCTAAAAAAAAAGAGAAACTCATCATAGTAACATTATAAAACATTACAAGTTATTAAAATTATAGATAACTGTTAAAATTATTTTTAAAGTTTTGTTTAATAAAATATATTCAAAANTGTTAAAATTATTTTTAAAGTTTTGTTTAATAAAATATATTCAAAAAAAATGTTGGTATAAAGGATGACATAAACTCCACCTAATAGCATTAAAAATAGAGTACTCATGTTAAAATCAAAGTATTAAAGCTCATTATTTTTATGGTTTTTTATTTTTTGCTGTACACACGGAAACGTAAATAGAACACTAATGCATTATGCCTATAAAGTTCATAATAACATTAATTTAATTATTGTTTGACTTCATATTATTTTATCAAAATAATATATAGCTGTGTAAATTATCCATTACTTTAGACAGTTAAAAAAAATATTTAAAAATATAATTTTAAAAATAATTTATTAATTATTGAATCAAGTGAGAAACTATTTTAAAATGTTTGTAATGTCAAAAATATTTCTGAAACAGTTCAGTTAAGTAAGTACTTTTTCAATATTAAATTTTAATTTCTATAAACTTTCTGAAAATAAGCCAACCTTAGTTTATTGTTTGTACTTTTGTCTGAAACTGATATTTTGGTTGCAAGTAAAGATAAGAATGGATAACTTTTGAATTTTCAATACCATTAATTAATTAATGTTAATATTTTCAAGTTTTTAATAGTTAACATTGATAAAGGTGTTTTAGTCGTTAATTTACAATGCAAATGTTTTTAATTAATGCCATTTTTTTATATCTTATGAATAATATGATATGTAAAGCGATCATATTGAATG
>NW_026099576.1:7255773-7296491 GCF_025091365.1 Daktulosphaira vitifoliae | reverse complement strand
GGTATGGTATGGATCCGAAATGTAATTGAAAGTATAGGAATAACTATGATAATTCGATTTTGCGAAGTTATTAAAACTATGTTAGGAATGAAAAACGCACATGTAAAAATTTTGTTTAAAAATCATGAAAATAATTTAACAAAATTGAAAAAAAAGTTCGAAGAATATCTCATACGTACTGAACCAATAGATAAATTAATAGTAATAATGAATAAATATAAAGCGAAGAGAACGTATAAATATTCAAAAAAATTATGTTTTAAAGAATGTGAAGAACTTATTAAACGTTATTCAAGTTGTAGTGATTTAGTAAGTTTACCAGAATGGAAGTTTTTTGACACATCAACACGTTATGGAATGCAAAAAAATGTAGAATATATGTTTGATAATTGTAGTTTATATTAATTATTTTAATTAAATATGAAAAATATTTAATAAAATAAAAACTAGATCAATTATTTAGAAAAATTTTAGCATAAAATACTTATTAAAATTATTGTATAAATAGATTTCATCTCTTAGTTTAGCTTGATAAAAAATACCGGCTAACTCGTATTCTTTCTCATGGCTATAATAATGTCATAATTTTTTTATTATTTAATATAATTTTTTCAAATAATTATTAATAATTTGACACAGCTTTGTCACATGTTTGACACCCCGCGGTCGTGTCAGCTCCTTCTCAGCCACCGCTCCACTATAAACCGGACCTTTACACACACGCGTTATCGTCGTGTTGTAAAGTCCAATAAATGCTCAGCGTCAAGCAATAATACTTCGAGTCAGTCATTTCCGAGACATCTCCACGGTCTTTTGGTTTTCGTTTAGTTTGCGTAGTGTTCGACACACACTTGTTTTTCACGATTATATTGTACGGTATATTATTATATTTTGTGCGGTTAGCATACCTATTGTTTTGTTATCACTGTCTTCNAGCATACCTATTGTTTTGTTATCACTGTCTTCCAAATATTTTCCTTGTGTCACTTGGTTACAATATTAGGCTCTACGCCAATACGCGAATAAGTTGATTTTATTGTATTCCACGCGACTGTAGTTTCGCAACAAATTATAATAATAATAACAATAATTATTAAACATAATTGTTTACTTTTATATGAGAAATTTCTTTAAGAAAATTAGCCGTTCTTACATTAAATTTAATGCTAGTATTTTTCATTTTTGTACCTTGCTCTTGGTATTTCTTTTATTTTGTTAATAGTTCTCGTCCTGTTGTATTTCTTCAATGATTATTTTTATTATATCTTTTATGAATATCCAAATAAAAGGGTGGAAAAGGAGGCATATAGATGTAAAAAATAAAAAAATAATAATTATACCACCTTCCAACACCATTGTCAGTGTTAGGCATATCGTATTTAACAAGATAACAGTAGTTTCAAATTTGAATTAAATATTCAAATTAACGTTTGTTATGACGGAATTTATGGAATTAAAGATGTAATAAACTTAACAAACATATTAAAATAGTATTAGTTATTATAATATTTTATAGTTATCATTATTGTTTTTAGTGACAGTCTATCATTTTTCAACTTTAAATTATCTGGTATTATCATATATTAGTATATGAGGGAAATTTTTTCAAATTTTAAGGGTAATGTCTTTTAACTATATACGATTTGTGATATTTTGACGTAATGTTGAAAGATATCGGTTCAGTGAGAGCTAATAAAAAGTAGTGACAGATACAATGAATACAAAAATTAAAAAACCAAAAATTCAGGATACTTTTGAGTACTTAAAACCATCAAAGTTTTATTGGGTATTAACCGCACCCCGGTCGTCTATAACTAAACTTAATATTAAATAAAAAAATAACAGTACTGTTATGTAAAACTGTTTATCGATCAGTCAAAATTTGACTTAAATAATTTTCTGTTTAATAATAAAAAAATAATAATTGGTTCCCATTTAACTTAAAAGTTAACCTTAGAACTACATTTAGAAGTCATTTTTTCTCTCAACAAACTTTATATTTACTATGATTTATTAGTATAAATAAATTTTAATCTGTAATTTTTATAAAACAATTATTACAATAATTCATTAAATAATGTTTTAATGAATTATTGGGATGTAGTATTTTTAATTAAACATATTGTATAACGATGTACGAGAGCCATTGTGTATTTCAGTTTTGACAATGTACGCGCCGATTTGTACGTGTAAAATGTTTTATATTTATCACGTGAATGTTAATTGTAGTCTTTCCGACCATTTAAGGACTTCCAATCCACTCAGATTTAAGCTCTTTCAATTTATAATTGTGCAATTTTGTTGATAATTATTGAGGAACAAATAAAAATACTGTCTATCGAATTGGTAGAAGAAAAAATTGTAAAAACATGCAAGTCAAAATTCAAAAAACGATAAATGTATATTAATATAATACATATTATTTATTTAATTAACACTGTGAAAATAAATCGAACGTGATACATTTGCTAATTAATGGGCGTAAAATGGTTAACTTGTTAATCAATTGTTTTTAAGTTATAACCAATATATATTATCTATTAATACAAAAATTACAGCAAATTATTTTACATAATAATAAGTATTTTATTAAATTATTTTTTATGTTTATTTGAATTTCAATAGTATAATCTAGAATTATTAAACATACTTTTTATAGCTCCGTAATATGTTAATGTATAATGATATTTCCATTCCGGTATATTCACTAAATCACTGCAACTTGAATAACGTTCAATGACTTTGTTACATTCTTTAAAATAATAACTTCTTGAATAGATATGTATTTCATTCTTTAAATATATATCAATTATTTCTTTTACTTTATCAATTGGCTCAGTACGTATAAGATATTCTTTAAACTTTTCATTCAATTTTGTTAAATTACCTTTTTGACTTATAAATAAATTATGTAAAAATTGGGTTGATCCATTTATCATAGTTTTAATAACTTCGCAAAATCGAATTATCATAGTTATTCCTATACTTTCAATTACATTTCGGATCCATACCATACCTTCGAAATATTGTTCTTTTTGACGAGCTTCTTCCACAATATCGTGCAATGTTCTATCAACAACATCAATATGATATATAGCAACTGGAGCAGTACATCTATATGGCTCCGATGGTGGTGAGGGCGTTGGAGCAGTAAAATCATCGTTTAAATTAAAATTCAATTTTTCTTGATCAGCTTTGATGGTTTCGGGTGCAGTGTATATTTTATGGGAATTTATTATTAAATCCAATAGATTCGCGTTTGCACTTACGTATTCATTGTATTTATCTTTATTTAGATCATAATTCATTACGATCGCTTTACATATCATATTATTCAATGAATATAAAAAAAATATAATAATTAAAAATCTTTGCATGGTAAGTTAACTATTAAAACACTTATAAATGTTAAAATTCTTAATTCTTGTCTTTATTTGCAACTAAAATATCTGTTTCAGACAAAAGTACAAACTTTAAATTAAGGTAGCCTTATTTTGAGAAAAAAATTATAGCAATTAAAATAAAAATATCACGTTAACATTAATTTAATAATATGAACTGTTTAATTTGGTTTTTACATTATAGAAATTTTAAAATTATAATCGGATTACTACAATGATAAATGAGAAATATTTTTGACTTAACAAACATTTTAAGTATATTTTGCCACATGAGTCAATAATCAATTTATTGTATTTTTTTTTTTAACCAGAGTGATAGATAATTTACATTCAATAGCCATAAAATAAAACAATTTTAAATCAAGCAATAATTAATTTAATGTTATAATAAACTTTATATTGCGTCAATGTATTTTTTACGTTCCATGTTTCCAGTATAAAATGATAAATAATAAAAATAAAGAGCTTTGTTACTTTATTTTTAACATGAGTTGATTTTATTTTTAAAGCTATTGCCGTATATAAGTAGACTTTATGTCAACAGACTATTGTTGCTTCCCGTATTACAAAAATAAAATTTATGATGAATTTCTATTTTGAATGTATCATAGGTTTATAGTATCGCAAAGTAAACATACACAAAAAGTAAACCAACTAATTAATACTTTATTCGTCAAGATTGTCATTTTAGCCCTTCTTGATCGTCCTATTGGGTACACTTATAGGACCCAACCCCTCCAGTCAGTGAACCATCAAAAGGGGTAGTTATTAATCCCGTCAGCACTGTCTAGGTCAAAAGTAGCACACTTAAAGGTGACTTGTCATCAGTCACCAGCACAACTACACAGTTTTACACAAAAATAGCATTCGGTAACTATTTTTACTGTGAAGACAAAATAAAGTCCGAAATTTTTTTTTTCCGTAATAAAGAATATTTCATTAGCTTTAATTTAAGGTATATATAAAAGTGTCAGTTTCCGGAACACTTTTAAAAGTTAAGTTGAATAAATTGATTTTTTGTGAAAAATTTTTCATTTTGAATCCCTCCTATGGGCAGCTTAAGAGTCAGATTTATAAAAAAAATATACCAAATGTAAGGTAAAGACATCATGCATTTATTAAATTGAATCATATCGATTTGATCTGTTCATGCATTAGTGTACAAAATGTATATGGAAATAATCTTTGTTATCGTGAAATTCTCTCGCGTCTCTCATTGTAAAAATTTTCCCTTCCCTTCTCGTGTGTTTGTCATCTGTTATTGTAAATAGTTAATTTTAAGTGTTTGTGTTTTTCTGTTTATCGTTTTATCGGCAACTATTGCTTTTATAATTATTATGCGTATGATAAATTGTTTGTCATTACTTTACTTTACTTTCTTTTTCGTTGATATTCGGCAACTGAAGCCATTTGGTTCTTTTTTTTGATTGTACAAAATAAATTTACTTTTATTTGTTTTCTTAATTATAAATGCAATTTAATTATTGTAATAATAAAATTTTTTTTTTTAATCAAAACCAAAAGTATTAAATTCTTATTGGTGAACAGAAAAGTGTTGATCTTTAGGCAAAATAATCGCTTTCGTCCGACAGGTAATTAACCACATTAATGTATAACATTAATAGTTATTTGTCAAATTAATTAAACTTAAAGTTAAAGTATAAACAGATCATTTTTAAAAAAGTTATAGCAGCTTTAAGAAAATAATTGAAAAAATATCAAAAATTAGGGATTTTTAAATTTGTAATTTTTTTGGAGATTTCCCCCCAATTACTGTGAACGAGAGAATTTTTGTCAATTTTTGAGGGTAATGTCTTTAACTGGATTTGATTTGTATAATATTCTTATTTTATTACGAAAGGTTTTAACTTGAGAGTGAATAAATAAATAAATTTTATTTTATTGAAATATTTAAAGAAAAACATCAGGAAATTTTTATTTATAAAATAATTTAATAATCATTAGTTGATCAAGCTCAGTTACTGAAAATAATGAACCTATTATATATTCAGAAGCACACCTTGTAAAAACACTTATTACTATGTTCTTACCACTTATATTATATATGTTTAATTTCTATTTATTTAATTCGTAATACATATTAATTAGCATAGAGGGAGATGCTGATGTGACAATTCTACTCGTCTATAGCCCTAGCACTGACGTCGAACTAATAAAAGGCAGCTGTGTTTGTGCGGCCATTATAGACATAGTTTTCTATGCTATCACTTTTGTCTTATTGATATTATTATTTATTTTATTCAACGACTACTCTATTACAGACTGTAAAAATGACTAAATCGATATGATTTTTCTTTATAAATGCATGATGTTTTTACCTATCATTTGGTATAATTTTTTTATAAATCTGATAATTTACTTGCCCACAGGGCGGTATTCAAAATGACAACTTTTTCACAGTTACATAAATTAATTTATATAAAAAAAATTAATTTTAAGTTAGTAAAAACTATCATGATTACTGCATATTTTCTGATCTTAGAAAGCAATGTAAAATTATGTTAAATCGACATGTTAACAATTATTTAGTTAAAATTGAAAATGATATTGTTAATAAAGTTAAGATTTTCCAGAATTATATAAACAGTAGCCACAAAAAGAAATAAATCAATTTTACCAGATTGCTTTATTTATAATGACACGAGTGTTGAATGCACTACAGAGTCAGCTGCTTTTTTCGGTAATTATTTCTCTTCTGTATATGTTATGTATTTTAACAATATAGAATTATCTTATTCCTCCGTTTTTAATTTAAATATTAATTCTTACTTAAATTTTAATAGTTATCAATTATATGATTATGAGATTAGTGATTATTTATCTACTTTAAACTTATACTGTGGAGTTGGTATTGACAATATTTCCCTATTTTCTTAAAAAAAGTGATGCTATGTTCTAGTTAATCCTTTATTATATTTATTAAATAAATTTATTTATTTATTAAATTTTAATAGAACATTGGTTATTTTTCTACTTTTTGGAAAAGGTCTTATGTAATTATAATACATAAAACCGGTTGTTACGGCTCAAACAAGTTCTGTGCTGCGCTCTATACGCAAAGCTAACACCTAAAAGCTAGGCCAAGTCAAATAGCCGGACTACAGTCATTTCCTCCACCTTATTCCTCTCCTTTTGTAAATATTAGGTTAAGATAAAGTTTGAAAAAAGAGTCAGTGTATGTTTATGTTTATAATGAGTTCGATGTAAATGTGTATTTTTTATTATTGAGCAGATATTGCTACAAATTTAAACTACCATTTATATATTTTATTTTGAGTATATTTATATATTTCTTGTTAATTGTATTTGTTATAAATTGAGTTAAATTTAAGTGAGTTTTAGGTGTTGTTGCAGCTGGCCAGTGCACAAACACATTTCTACGAAACTGTGAGTTGTATTCATTATATTTATTGTTTGTTGAAATATTAATTACTTATTTAGGCCGAAGTGGCAATTGTTGAATTATTCACTTATAAAGATTATTGCACTCCAAATTTATTAATTTATTCTGTACTTTATTAATACAGCTTTGTGATAACTGCTATTCCAGTCATTATTAAATAATAATTTTGTATTCATTGTTAAGTTACCGTTGTTGCCTGTCTCACACACCCTCTTGTTTCCTGTAGACAACCTCTCCGGCTTCAAGTAAGGTCGTGTGTGAGCAGACGATTTTAGTCAAATATACTGTCCACTCATTCCCTAAAAGAGTTTACAGGTGTCAGGGTAAGCGGCATAGTATTTGCAGCCCACGCCCTAACACCACTAGTATTTCTACAGTTTGTAATTATAAACCCATTTCAAAGATGTGAATTATACAGGTTTTTGAGGCTATGCTGATCGTAAATTTTTACAACCTAATTTATTGAACGGTGTATACTTAATTTTCTCCCTTTAAACATTGATTAATATTTTTACTATAAATAAATCTTTAAAAATGCTTAGTTTTTTAAATAGAAACATAGTACGATTTAAAAATAAAAACTGCACAAAATCTTTATATCGTTCTCAATTAGTTTGATTCTCTTTTTTGGTCTCCTAACTACATAACCCATATTTCAAAATTTGAGAATGATGAATATAAATTTTTTTTTAATTATTTGCATTTAAGATGAAACTACCAATTTCCAGGGATTTTAGTCGTGGGCTCAATTGGCCTAGATACATGTCAAATCAGGTGTAAATTAGCAAACATTATGTTCATTTACAACATTATAAATTTTAATGATGATTGTCCTGAACTACTATTCCAGGTTGGATTTATTACCTCAGTTCATTTTACCAGAACTCAATTACTTTATGTTTCTAAATTTAAAAGTAATGTTTTGGGCGAATTGGTGATGATGAACAAACGGCAGTCGACACAATTAATTATAAAATCGACGTGGACCCGTTTATTCACACAAGAAAAACAACAAATACAAATATTGTTGCACAGTAGTTCGAGATTAGAAGAATTAAACAGCACAAATAATCAAAAGATGCGTTGACGTCGAAACAGTGCTGGCAGTTCGGTATCACCAAGGTGACTTGAACGTATTATTTGCGGCGGGTCGTTGGCAATTTCTGCACTTTGTACCGCGGTATTAGTCTGTCAAACTATCATAAAAATGGCGACGGCTGATAAAGGTGGCGTGGGTCGTGGGACTACGTGGAACACCAAGCGGTGCGGGACCATGTCACTAATATTACAACTGCATCTCTTTTTTCTGGAGCTTTGAGACTAGCCAATTTAGTTTATATGTATTGAATTTTTTTCAATACGTCTCGTGTTAGCTGGAAAAATAATATTGTGTCAGCCCTTAGACCCACTTTCAATTCTAAATTTTTGTATTTTTTTATTTCATTTTGTTTTTTATGTATAGCTTATACATATAACGATATAACGATAGAATATGGTAACGGTGACTAGCAGTACAAAGGAAATGTTGCCTACTGTAAGAACATTTATTACTATGTTCTTAATAATCTATCCCCTGTAACTAAGGTACACGATTGCCTGTGTATCCTTCAGGTAATTAAAACTCATTTAAGGAGATAGGGACGATATTTGGGCAGACGTCGGGTAGCTTCCGATTCTTGGTTTTGACCAAGATCCTCAACTATTAAACAGGCCCCTAACACTCCTTAGGGCCAACAGTAAACAAAACAAACAACATTTTAAGTGCCGACTTAGCGCACACTGAATAGAAATATTTACTATATGCATTTTTGACTAGTTTTAATAACACAATTAATAAAATGAACAATAAGTAGCTTATAGAAACGTAAATTCAAAAGTAGTACGAACTGGCCCGTTGCAAATATCTGAAAAATGGCTATATAATTAATAATTCTACAAGTACCAGTACGAAAATTCACCAAAAATTATGAATATTTGCGTAAATTTCAAAAGTTAGTCTTTATCACTCTTTGTAATAGTAGCAAACTAGAACGATTGAACTCTGATTTACCTATCAAATTTTCCAATCGCTACTGATTCTATGAATAAAAAATTATTTATACTAAGAATAATACTTTTCAAATATTTATATTAGCATTTACAATTGGAGTGATACATGCGTAGGTGCACTGTACGGGATAGGGGTCTAAGATTCCCTCTAATTAAAATTTAACTCCCCTCAAAAAATTAAAAATTGTATGCATTGTTATATAAAAGTAATTTTTTGGAGGACAAAATATTAAATGTAGCTTATTTTATAATTTTGACCACCTTACGCTAATGTACATACGTAAAATGTTGATGATTCAAAAGTTTCAAACAAAAAATAGTCTTTTGAATTGATAAAAGAAATACTCTAAAAAGTAAGGAGCAGAATTTTGCTACTTTAAAAATATGACTCATATCATATTATTTTGTCAAGTGAAAATCATAGTTTCCATAGAATGTGTGGTGATATTTTAAAAAAATGTATACGTATGTATGTTAGCTTCGATGTGAAGCTGATGGGTTTTACTATGTGTTTTTTTTTTTTTTGTGTCTGTTACCACTTTTTCTCAGCTCTCACCGAACGGATTTCTTTCAACGATGCGTCAAAAGATCACAAATCGTATTTAGTCGAAGACATTACCCTTAAAAATTGAAAAAAAATCCCTCGTTCCCCGTAAATGGGGGAACCCTCCAAAACAATTACAAATTTAAAAATGGCTAATTTTCGAAATTTTTTCAAGTTTTTTTACTAAAATGTGCCGTAACTTTTTCAAAAATGAACAGATCAATATAATTTTTTTTTTATAGATGCTTGATGTCTTTACCTATCATTTGATATATTTTTTTTGTAAATTTGATCCTTTATCTGCCCACGGAGGAGGATTTAAAAAGACAACTTTTTCACAAAAAATTATCTTTTTCAACTTAACTTTTGAAAATGTTCCGGAAGGTCTGACACTTTTATATATATATCTTAAATTAAAGTTAATGTAATATACTTTAATTTGAAAAAAAAAAATTTGTCCTCTGGACTTGTCTTCATGGCGAAAATGGCTACCGAATGCTATTTTCGTGTGAAAATTCTCGACTTTATTTTTTACATTTTTAATTTTATAATAGTATGACATATTGAAAAGTGTATGGATCAACATTATTTTTTTATGAGAAATAATATTTTTTAATAATACCTTTTTCATTCGACATACTTTATTTTAATCAGGATATTAATAAGGAACTAACAGATTATGTAACTTTTGGAATAATCCACTAATTTTTTAAAATTAAACACTCTAAAGATTTGCATTGAAGCGTTTATTTTTGATAGTGATTTTAATCACTGTCAGTTATTATATTTAATCCAACTATACCACGGCACCACTGTGCCTCGACCCCTCTGTGCTGGGTTTTTTTTTATTATTTATTTATGTAGTAGTTAGATTTGTAAACAATATAGTTCGGAATTTATTATTTTCAATAATTTATTGTGCACCTTTAAGATCAGAATGAGCTTATTTATATTTATTTTTTAAAACTTCATTCAAAATGATGTCATGAAATATAATGAAATCATAATTATATCAAATAAAATTTACGACACGTCGATAAATGTTTCATTTATAAAAAAATGAACACTGTAATAATGATGCAATTTAGAATACTTATTTTTAGATTATACTAATAAATGGGTGTAAAAAAATTTAACCGATTTTTATTATGATAAACGAATAATTATGATCTATTTAAAAAATAATTAAAACAAATTATTTTACGCAAAAATATTTGAAAATAATTTTTATAATTTTTATTTCATTAAATTCTTTTTAATTGAAATACTTAAATATTCTAGAAATATTAATCATTATCAATATTAAACTTTTTGGTTTTGCGTCACTATTTGTTGTTGTATTTAAAGAATCCTACTCAGGTACACTCACTAAATGACTGCAAAATGAAAATCCTAAAAATATTTTACGTAAAAATAATTCAAAAAAATGTATTTAGTTTTTATTTTATTGTATTATTGTACATTTTTTTTACATATTAGAATGAACTAATCTATTATTAAGTATTATCGTCTGTAGTGTCAAGCATAGTGTATCTTTATTATTTGAAAAGTCCAAATCATTCCACTCTTGTAGACTCACTAAATCAATGCAATTTGAATAACGATTAATAAATCGAATACAATCATTTCGAAATCTCTCTTTTGTATCTGGGCGTGGTTTCTTATTTGAATATCTTTGTGCATTTTTTAAAAATTTGTCTATTGGCTCAGTACGTATGATATATTCTTCAAACTTTGACCTCAATCGCGTTATTTGTAAAGTATAATCACCCATTATATTTTTTAATTTGACAAATTTTATAGCTAACAACTGTAAAATAATTTTACAATAATTAATTAGCACAGATATTCCAATGCTTTCAATTACATTTCGGATCCATATCATACCTTCAAAATATTGTTTTTTTATACGAGCTTCATTCACAATTTCGTTCAATGTTCTACCAACAACATCAATACCATACATAGCAACTGGAGCAGTACATCTATATGGCTCCGATGGTGGTGCGGGCGTTGGAGCAGTAAAATCTAGGTTTAAATTAAAATTAATATTTTGTGGATCAGTATTCATAGTTTCGGGTGCAGTGTATATTGGATGGGAATTTATTATTAAATTCATTAGATTCATTTCTTCGTTTGTGTTTGTGTTTGCGTTTACGTATTCATTGTATTTATCTATATCAAGTAGTTCCAATTTCAATATGATCGCTTTACATATCATATTATTCATAAGATATAAAAAAATGACATTAATTAAAAACATTTGCATTGTAAGTTAACGTATAAAACACTTATCAATGTTAAAATTAATTAATGGTGTCGAACCAATTGAATTTAAAAGATATTAGTTTTTAAACACTATTTTTATTGATATTCAAAATGTTTATTGACGTCAAAGTACAAACTAAGATCGGCTTACTTAGCGAAATATTATAATAATTGAAATGAAAATATCGTGTTAGCACTAACTTAACATAAACTGTTTAATTTGGCTTTTATATTATAGATATTTTAAAATTATAATCGATTACTACAATGATAAATGATAAATATTTTTGACTTAACAAACATTTTAAGTATATTTTGCCACATGAGTCAATAATCAATAAATTAAAATGTTTTTTTTTTAACTGACTATAGTAAAACTAATTTTAAATAGAAATGCCATAATATGAAATAATTTTAAGGCCAAAAATGATTGATTTCATGTAATTATAAAATTTATAGTAATAGTGTTAGTTGTAGGAGAGATTGGGAAAATAGCTGCCACGGGTTAATATCGGTCACCTAATCTCTTCTAAACTAAATTACTAGGTAGACAGTATAAAGAATGAGTATCATAATTATTATTACTTAAAATATAATACTAGCGGTAATATAATAATTGTTTCGCACCACCACGTTTTCATTTTTTTGTTAACGTTCATTTTGTAATTTCGTTTTTGTCAAATTTATTTTTATATACGAATGACATATTATATGTGTATAATTGCTTTAAATTTTGTAAAGTATCGACTATTGTTCTAAAAATAATGAATAATGGTTTTATTTAATGAAATATTATCAAGTGTATATTAAATGATATTAACGGCCATAATTCATTATTAAATTAAATTTTCTTATACAACAAATTCATCTTCATTTTGTACTTTCCACGACGAGGAACATTTAAGCAACTTTTCCATTATCTCTTAAACTGCCCTTTACTCTCTTAAAATTGAACTGAGTTCATTAATTCTTTAGTTCTTTATGATATTCATACTCTTTCTCCGGATATCATGTAACAGTCTCATTCTATCTAATCATATTCTATTATTTCCTTTCTCCAGGGTGCCAGGTTAGCGGCATATGGTTTGCAGTGCCCCACCTAACAATGATTTTTAATCACTGCCTGATATTTGTCCCAACTATGCCGCGTACCCACTGCACTGTGTTTTTTCTATGATATTATCATAATCAGGGACTGAAAACATTTAAAACAATTGTTTTGCCTATGTCTCCGTTGCCCATTTATCATGAACCACTTTATTAATCGAAAAATAATAACAAAATTATTAATTTTTGCATTTGCTTCTCTTAGTTCAACGGAAACTTATCAAAAATGTTTCTTATCGACAAATACTGTATAACTTTGTCACTATCTGATTTTCTTTTCTAAAGATATTTAATTTAAGTATTGTCGAAAACAATTTGTAAATAACACTACAATAACAAAAATATCGTAGTTTTTAATTAGTAAACTTAAATGATATTAAAGTACATATCTAACAACGTATATTATATATAATGTTTTAATAATGTAAATTTTCATTATTAATAAAATTAATAAGTGTAATCTTCCCATACTAATTCTCGACAGTATTATTTATATTATTGCGATGACATTGGAAAAAATGCCAACTATATACTTATTACATTTTACTATCGACACATTTTAAATATTACTCATTATAATCATTGAATGTTGATTATCTTCTTGGTATACTTATTTTAAAGTAATACTTTTTGTGGTAAAAACTTTTCGTGGCGGCGTAGCCGAGTACTCCTACGGGAATATTAAATCTGGTCCAAAAGGATGGCCCAAAGAGCCTAATGAGTCATGCGTGCGTGGGACTAGTAGAGGACCACACTTTTTTGATAGGCAGAGTCTAGTCATTTATTATTCATTAATGTTACATTTTATTTTAATTATTAAATTCAAAGTTAACAAATGTTACACGAATATTTCAAAACCGATACTATGTAGTAAACACTATTAAAATAATTAAAAATAAATGAAAATCTAATCATTTCACAATCAACGTATGAACTAATTGAGTTAATTACGCTATTTTAAAATTAGAGACATTTTACTAGAAAATTATTTTTATGTAATATATTGTGTATTAAGTATGAAAGATTAATGCATACTAGTGACGTAGTCAAGGAGGAATAAGTTGGCAGCCCAAATCGATATGAATGCAACAACCAAATTATTTACTAAAATTTATATTTATTTTATCGACAACTATAATTAAATTACAAATCATATAAACAAAAGTTTGGATTAAAATTACCATTGTGACAGGTCATCAATTAAATTTGATTCAGGAAACATTAATTCTAATTTTGAATTCAAAAATGTTGTATCTTCCGAATCCCCAATATCATTAAAATTATATACCTCTACTAAATTAACGCAACTGATGTAACGGCTCTTAACTATATAGCAATCCTTTAAATACTTAAACTTTCCGGACAAACGATTTTCAGTGAATATTAAATATTTGATCATATTTATCATTTTATCAACTGGTTCTGTTCTTATCATGTGAAAATTGAATATTTTTTGTAAGTCTTGGAACATATTTAAATAGTCTTCTAAATTAATTGATTTGAACTTTTTTGTGTTTATTAACCTTACGGTGATGTCACAAAATCTAATAATGACAGAAATACCAACACTTTCAATAACATTTCGAAACCATAACATACCCTCTATATACTTGCGTTTTAAAATAGCTTCATTCAAAATATCACCTAACTTTCTCTCAACGACATTAATTTCATGATAAAAAACTGCAGCAGTACCTTTGTATAACTGGGTTGGATTTGTTAGAAGTGATAGTTCACCCTCCAAGTTGAAGTTCCATTTTTCTCGATCAATAACATTTATCATTTCTGGTGCAGTGTAAATTTTATGACTTATTAAAGTTAAATTCATTAGCCTTTTATGGTTGGTCATGAAATGTAATAATAAACGTTCATCGGGTTCTTTAAGATCAAGTTCATTAGATTTTGATTCATCTATTCTGTAGAAGAACAAAATAATGATTAAAGTGATAAAATGCATAATTAATAGTCAAATTATTTATGTCAGGGATCTTAAAGTAATAATTTTTTTACTAATTTAACAATTAAATTATAAGTAAATATTTTACTCTATATAACTCTAATTTAATAAATTTAATGAAATATATTTTTATGATATCGATACTTATATGCTAAATATAAATATAATGTATGATATTTGTTTTAACATTAAAAATAATTTTTCAAACTACATTTTTATGGTATTTGTTCATTTGAGTGTAAAAATTAGTGAAAACCCTTACATTAGTCTTTCAAATATATGCAAACATCTAAAAAAATGTATACTTTGAAACACTAGTAAATTCTTAAAATAAACTTATTGTTTTAAGATGTAATAATTGCTTAAAAAAACAATTTTATAGGACTGTATAAAAAAATACTTAGAAAAATTTACATTAATGTATTCATAAAAATATTGAAGGCTTTCTTTTTTATATTTCTTTAAATATCAAATAGAAATAATACTTAGTTATTATTTTTAAAAACAATTTCTAAAATCACAAAAATGCTCAGACATTTGAAACATATTAAGTTTGATAAAAATTAAAATATATTTTTAAAAAAATGGTTATTCGCTTATATATTTGATTTATTTTTAACATAACGAACATTACCATAAAAACATTATCTTTAGAATCTAAAAGGCATAATAAATAAATTTTATGCGAGATACATAACTTATTATTTACAAATATATATAATTGGAAGCTATTCAATGAGAGGTCTCTAATTTAAGATTTATATATTTATTTAATTTTTTTTTTATTATTGAGAAGGTTTCTACATAACGTAAATGGAGGCCCGGTGAGTTTTTCAGAAATTTTTTGGATAATAGTTCAGTTATTAGATATTTGCGATCAGAAAGAGAATGACAATGGAAACTAAGAGTTATGATGCTACTACGTTTACTGTTTCTAGTTTTAAGTCTTTATGAAGAGTGTTGTTTAAAACGCATCAAGGGCGAAAATCATAATTTATATTTTTACCAAAATTATAGAATATTAGAAGTGCGTCATATAAAATCAAATAATGCCATATTTTCTGTATTTATTAAAACTCTTTGTATAAAGCGTAATGGCGCATCTATAGATAGATGTGTAATAGATAATATATTTAAAAATTGATATTTTATAACAGTTTTTATGATTTATTTATTTTTATATTATAGTTGTAATTTAATGTATAAAAATTTATATTTTCTGTAGAATATGAAAGAATTTAAAATTTAAAAAAATATTGAAATACAATAATGGACTTATTAAAGTTTGACTTCTATATAGATTTAAAATATTCATAGTAATATGAATTATAAAATAAAATAACACATTAAATCATTCAATTTGATAGTAAATATGAATTTTAGCTTCGATGCGAAGCTGAGAAGGTATAGTTTTACTAAGATGTGTTTTTTTTTGTATTTTTTTTTTTTTTTTTCTGTTACCACTGTTTCTCAGCTCTCACCGAACCGATTTCTTTCAATAATACGTCAAAAGATCACAAATCGTATCTAGTTGAGACATTACCCACAAAAATTGAAAAAATTTCCCTCGTTCCCCGTAAATGGGGGAACCTCCAAAAAAATTACAAATTTAAAAATCGCTAATTTTCGAAATTTTTTTACTAAAATGTGCCGTAACTTTTTCAAAAATGAACATATCAATATAGTTTTTTTTTTTTATAGATGCTTGATGTCTTTACCTATCATTTGATATATTTTTTTTGTAAATTTGACCCTTTATCTGCCCACGGAGCAGGATTTAAAAAGACAACTTTTTCACAAAAAATTATCTTTTTCAACTTAACTTTTGAAAATGTTCCGGAAGATCTGACACTTTTATATATATATCTTAAATTAAAGTTAATGTAATATACTTTAATTTGAAAAAAAAAATTTGACCTCTAGACTTGTCTTCATGGTGAAAATGGCTATCGAATGCTATTTTTGTGTGAAAATTCTCGATTTTATAATTTACATTTTTTACTTTAAAGTGCTATAACTTTAAAAAATGTATGGATCAATACAATTTTTTCATGAAAAGTAGTATTTATATACATCTTTAATTTAAATTTTTTTACTAAAATGTGCGGTAACTTTTTCAAAAATGAACATATCAATATAATTTTTTTTATATAGATGCATGATATCATTACCTTTCATTTGGTATATTTTTTTTTTATATGTGACCCTTTATTTGCCCACAGGGGGGGATTTAAAATGACAACTTTTTCACAAAAATTTAATTTTTTCAACTTAACTTTTGAAAATGTTCGGGGAAGTCTGACACTTTTATATATATCTTAAATTAAAGCTAATGTAATATACTTTATCATGAAAAAAAAAAAATTTCGGACTTTATCTTATCTTCACGGTAAAAATGGATACCAAATGTTATTTTTGTGTGAAAATTTTCGATTTTGTATTTTACATTTTTAACGTTATTATGCTATAACTTTTTGAAAAATGTATGGATCAATACAATTTTTTCATGAAAAGTAGTATTTATATACATCTTTCATTCGACATACTGTTTTTTTTAATCGGATCATTTCCCTATATATGAGGGGGGTTCAAATCTAAAAAGTACATGTAGAAAGTAGATCTTTTTCAACTTAACTTTTGTAAGTGTTCCGGAAAGTCAGACACTTTTATATATATCTTAAATTAAAGTTAATGTAATATACTTTATTATAGTAAAAAAAAATTTCGGACTTTATTTTATCTTCAAGGTGAAAACAGACATCAAAGTTAATAAAAAAAACACGATTTTTGTAAAAAAATTCTTTTTTATATTTTTAACTTTATAATGCTATAACTTTTTGAAAAATGGATGGATCAATATAATGGTTTTTTTTATAGATGCATGATGTCTTTACCTATCATTTGGTATATTTTATTTATAAATCTGACTTTTTACCTACCTACAGGGGGTGATTCAAAATGACAACTTTTTATTATTTATTTACTTTATTATGCAAAAAAAACATTTCGGACTTTATTTTGTCTTCACGGTGAAAATAGCTACCGAATGCTATTATTGTGTGAAAATTCTCGATTTTATTTTTTACATTTTTAACTTTATAATGATATGACTTAATGAAAAGTGAATAGATCAACATAATTTTTTAATGAGAAATAATATTTTTTAATTATCCCTTTTTCATTCGACATACTTTATCTTAATCAGGATATTAATAAGGAACTAGCAGATTATGTAGCTTTTGGAATAATTCACCAATTTTTAAAATTAAACACTATCTAAAGATTTGCATCGAAGCGTTTCTTTTTATAGTGATTTTAATCACTGTCAAATATCATTATACTTGATCTAACTATGCCTCGTCACCACTGTGCTTGGTTGGTTTTTTTAAACTTAAAATTAATTTAAATGTAAATATACAATTGTACATTTATGTAAACAATTCGTTTTTTTAATTACTTTTTTAAAAGTTAAGAATGATAAATTTTCAGATCGTTATATAAAGTTGAACTTAAATGGTCTACTTTATACCCAACAATTTTTTTCGTATGTGATTTTTTTACAAATAACATCATTATTTCTATAGAAATAAATCAATTTAGATAGTTATATCGAAATTTTTATATTATATATACTAAACATGTTACATTTGAAAAATATTATTTGTTAATATTAAAACTAATTATGATATCTGTTGAACTTTTGTTAACTTGAATAGTTTTAATGGAATCTGACAGACTGATAAGATGTATGGTCAACTACTACAGAAAGATAACCTTAATAAGATACATTACGGTTTGGAGAAATATGACATATAATATGATAAAGAGACAACGAAAGTTGAGTTTGACTCGAGCATACGATTATGAACAAATAAAGGTCTTATAAGAGTAATTCAAATTTTGTTAGATTTTAATTGCTAATGATTATTTCTCTAGAAAGATAATGAGATAATTAAACCAGCGATACTTCGACCAATTATTGCGAATAAAAGTGAGTTATGTTTTAAATCAAAAATCGACATAAAACATTTCATGGAATCAAGAAATGAAGTCATAAATAAACATTGGTTTGCTTTTGATAAAAAAATTGAAAAAGTAAAATACATTTTAGTTTTACGAGCACTCATATTAGCGAGAACTACTTGGAAATTATGGATCTCATATATAAAACATGAGAACCAACAACTAATCTCTTACGCTGTATATGTTCAAAAACTTAACAAGCCCGATATTACTTTTTAATTGGAACTTTAGTATGCCTTCGAACATTTTTTAATTGTATATGTCCTAATAAACTTTATTTGTAAACAAAGATAAATTTGTCATATAGTGTTTTGAATAATTAATAAAATATTTAGTAGTCATTAGTTTTTTTTAATTTTATTGATTTGTATTTGAAGTTTAAATATTAATTTCTATTTTATATTAATAGGGGAGAGCGAGGCAAGATGATTTTCTTAAATTGAAGAAATATAGTAATTTTTAAAATATTTCTAAAGTATTAACCAAACAATGACTTAATTTTCGAAAATAATTTAAATGAGAACACATATTTACTTCACAAATTTTTTTGCAAGAATGATATTATATTGTTATTTTACGAAGTATCGTTTTAACTTATGCGTTAATAAATAAATCATTTTTTTTTTATTGCAATAGCTAAATAAAAATATCACGAATAAAAAGTATTTTATTTTAAGTAATTTTAAGACTTATTCAAATTAGATGACTACTATGGGGAATTTTGTATAAAAATTATAATATGGAAACGTGGTTTTTTTATTTTGAATTATTATGAAATATTCTTTCAAAAAAAATTTGATTATAATTAGTTGTATTAAATGAGTTACCGAGAAAAATAAACCTATTAATTATTCAAAAGCATCCTTATGGAGTCATCATATCGAGTTTTTCTTTAAATATTTATACTTAACAATTTTTTTTTTTTTTAAATTATTCGGTAGACACTCAACATGTCTTAGGGTACAGTAGAAATAGAACAGTATCACTTTTAGTGAGAGAATACATGTATAATTTATTTTTTAATCATAATCTAAATTAAGTTAAGGAATGACATGTCCCATCAAAAAAAACATTTTTCTCTGGGATTTGTGGAAAAAACATACGATGAAAATGTTTTCAGAACACAATATGTTTAAAACGGTGTGGGTGAATTGGGAGATTATACATATAATAGTAGATGGCGTCATTATTTAATTATTTCCCCTTCAACAGTAAATGTATAACAAAATCCGATCGCCCAATAGTTAGTCAATTTTACCTTAGTTTATGATTTAAAACGATTTTTTACAATGATTTAAATCTGTGCTTTATTATTGAGATAATCCCTAATAATAAAAAACATATTTTTTATATAACAAAACTTCCGGGATCATTTTATGCTCCTGGAGAACCATTTATGTTAAGAATAGTTGTGCTGTAGTTAGAAATCGAGGCTGTACCGACAAGGACCGGTTGAAAACCCAAAACTCTTTCCATATGTCATGGTACCGCACCCTGCTTTAGGCAAATGCTCCCTCGTGTCTCTTTTAATATCAGTTTTTAATATACTAATCGTAGACTATTTCTAATTAGTATTTCGTTTTCTGACTTAATTACACAATTTCGTATTAGAAAGTTAACTGTTTTTATGTATATATTATTAATGAATGTTTAAGGTGGGCAAACTGTAGTTCAAATCGTTTAAAAATCTATTAATATCCAATGGCAGATTTTCAATATTTTTTAGGGAGTAAGATTACATATGATTTTTAAAATATTTGGGAGTAGATGAAAAGTTCAGGGAGGCTAAGTTCTCTTCCCTGTGACCATCTATGCTATATTATATTATGCTATAATGGAGCCCAAAAAATATTTTATGCTAAAAATATTTAAATAAACATGGATTTAACACCGCTTGTAATAATATAAATATAAAAGTGTCTCTAGGGACAACCAAAACCATTTCATATAAATTTTTTAAATTGTTTAGGAATTTCTATGAGCCTCAAACTATGTAAACTAAAGCTTATGTTACATGCTAAAAGTTCAAATAAAATTTGTCCCGACTATTTATAATTTATATGTAAACATCTGTAGATGTTAAACAAAAACTGTTATTTTAGTGAATCAATCATCGTTTTACATATTGCTATAAATTTTGAATTAAATTTTTTTTCAAAAACGTACATTTATATTTTAGATGAAATGGTATACCCATATGTTAGATAATTATGTTCCCCTTTGAACCCTCTTTTACAAAAAAATAATAAGAAAAGTTTTTAGTGTTAGTTATAAATATTTTTACTTTAGCTACCTAATATGAAATTTTGGCTATACTAAAAATATCAGGTCTTGTAATAAATGATAGATCACAATTGATTCAATATTTTATATAATTATATTAATTAAGTATTAATTATTTTATTTAATTAAAGTAATGCTCTTTTATTTCATCAATCGGCTAAATAAAACTCACTCAACAATTAGTGTACTCTTTTTAGTCGTATATTGAGCGTAAATAGATATGATTAAATTTTACTCATTAAATATTTTTTTTCTAAAAGTATTTTATTTTGTGGTTAAAAATTGAAACCAGTGGATTAGCTAAAGAATACTAAAGGAGCTGTTGCCCCCTCATTGGCAACTTATTATTATAAATAGTATATGATAGAATCTAGTAAAAACACGTCAAATCAACTCAAATATTTGAAGTAAAAAATTGCCTTTTTATTCTTACGCTATTTTTATTGTCAATAAAAAGTTGTATTGATTGTAATATTTGTTATTTTAAATTGAATTCTTGACACATTATTTATCCAGTTTTTTTGTAATCTAAATTATGTTCAAAAATATATCACAATACAGTGTAACTGTTTAACATATGACTTATGAATATATAAATGTACAGAACTTAAAGATTAAAAAAACCATCCAGAGTTTGATATTCGATTCGAAGGACCGTTATCACAAGGATATATGAGATACATAATCGCCCTAAATATTTACTTTCAGACAAAGATAATACTAGTCATAATAAGCATAATTATTATACCTCAATATTAATTCCTTGTACAATGTAATATTGATAAATTATTAATAATATTTTATGTGCCATTGAAGAAAATGATACAAGTTTGGTTCCTAACATGATTCATTAGGCCCTTTCAAAATAATTATATGAATTGTTATATAGTATATAACAATAACGTTTAAAACGTTTAATATAATTATCGTTTTGAATAAATTCGTTTTTTAAAAATTTGTTGCCTTTTTAGACTACAAGTAAAGCATATTTCTTTATTTTTTATCACCAATATAAATAAAAAATTTATTTATTTAATTTTTGAATTTCAAAGTAGCAAATTTTTTGTCTTTTTTATCTTTTTTCTTTTTATAAAATTTTTTTATCAATCGATCAAAAGTTCTTGTAAGAAATAGGCTAAAAAAAAGCTACTATGTAATTAAAAAAAAAATTCTATGTTTACTTTTTTCTTATTAGTAATAAATACTATTAAAATTATGCTATTATTGATACTATAAAATAGTATTCTAAGTAGGCAATAATTATTAAATATAATAATAAATTATTGTTTTATTATTACGGCTGAGACCCTATATAAAAACATATTTTAGGAGGGAGGATGAAAAAAAATATTATTATAATAACAAAAATATATGAAAGATAAAAACTTGTCAAATTTTGTTTACTTTTCTCACCAATGTTCTTAATCGACATGTTTCGCTTATTCTTTTAATTTAGTTGTAAAAAAACGAATTTATTGTTACCAGCCTAACAATCAAACAGATTTTTTGCGACTATTTATTTTTTTTGCATTTATTATAAGAAAATAATTCAATACATTTTTGAAAATCAAAATGATAATAATACTAAATATTCAAGTGTGCTTTTGTATATGTAACATTTTTTTTTTACATGTCGAAGGAAAAAATAATGTAAAAGGAAACGTCGATACAATTAACCATTTTCTACGACAAAAAGGATGGATTAATATAAATGATGTGGAATTTATCACTTATTTTTCCAACAAGTTTCTATTAGAAGATGTGATTAAAACTGTAACAAAATTCAATTGCGATTCCACCATACGTCATGCTACAGTATTTCTTGGATGTTCTTACGCTAATGATTTAAATAAAATGTTTATTATATTAAACAAATTTCAAGAACATTGTCATATGATTTTACGTTCTAAGAACTTTCTTAATATTGCGCACAATTGTACAGTCAAACTTGTAGAAAAAATAGATGAAATTACTTCATTGGCAACATTCATGAAAGGAGCTTTGGATGCTATCGAAGTATTTCATACCTTTCCATGGAGTACACACAAAAATAAGCAAAGTTTTATTTTATGCACAGTTATAGCAAATTTACAGAAGGAAGAAACTTTAAAGAAATTAGTTCCATTGGAAAACACAATGAATTCGATTAATCTAACATTAATGTATATTAAGCGGTTTTTACTCACAAGACATATAGAACTATTACAGAATATGAAATATTGTACTCTAAAACCTTTAGATTCGGATTCAATGTGGAATTTTTGGGATAAAGAACTTGGCATATTAAAATCTCAAGAAAAATATCAAGAATTTTTTTTATATCTTAATAATAAAATAATCAATCTAGTCCAAACGATAATCCAGAAAAAGTATGTTGAACTAGGTTTTGTATTTAATTCGGACAAAAATCAGACGTTTTTACCTGATTCGAGTACAGTTTTCAACATAGGTATAATTTAAGAGATTATTTGCATTTTTAAATTTATTCATTTCTTAATATATTTAGGTTTTGTAAAATATCCTTCTATAAATATGATACAAAATACGAATAATGTAAATATACAGGAAGAAATTACACAAAAAAGTAATATTTTTAAAAAACACTACAAAACCTTAATATTTTTATAATACGTTATTACAATTAAAAAACAATATACTTATTTATGTATTATTATGTATTTAGATGTCATAGAAAATCTTTCTATAAATTCGAAACAATATAGCCAAGAAATAGATATTCTGGAAATAATATTACGAGAACGTAAAGTTTTTACTATAAATTATTTATTATTAATTTAAATAAGCTTTAAATAGAGATGATAAATACGTTAATATTTTTAGATATGGAAAAATATCCTTTTTTAAATTTTATACAACATAACGATGAAGTAGATATTGAGGTAAACACTAGACAAGAAGGTAATATTTTTAAAAAACACTACAGTACTTCAATTTATTTATAATACGTTATTACAATTAAAAAAAATATACTTATGTATGTATTATTATATATTTAGATGTTACACAAAATTATCCTATAAATTTGATGCATCATAACTATGAAAAAGATTATCTGGAAGAGATAGTACGAGAATGTAAAGTTTTCATTATACTCTATATTGAAATAGAAATTATAATAAATGTATAGAAATACATTCATTATAATTAATAATTATTAATTAAAATAGGCTTTCAATTAAGATAACAAATAAGTAATTATTTTTAGGTATGGTATATAATTCTTCTATAGAATCGATACAATATACCAATGAAGTAAATATACAGGAAGGAATCACACAAAAAGGTAATTTTTTACAGTATACTACAGCACCTCAATATTTTTATAATATGTTATTCAGATTAAGAAACAATATATTTATGTATGTATTAGAAAAAGAAGATGTTAGAAACCTAAAACCCAGAGAGATACTTAATTTCTCCAGAAAGACAGGACTCTTTGGTTATCTCTAGAGATGACTTTATGGTCCACCCTTATACAATGATTGGTATAATTTATTAACACTTCGGTGATAACACTTAGATGGGTAAACCGAATCAAGACAATTCGGTATGAGGTGCGCACAATGGACCAACAGGTCTGAGTGCATGGGTATAATGTCCACCTCGATAATGACTAAAACAAAACTAAACTATGTATGTATTATCATATATTTCGTTGTCATATAAAATCCTCCTATAAATTCGATACAACATAGCTACGAAACATTATCTGGAAGAGATATCAAAAGAATGTAAAGTTTTCATTACACACTTCTATACATTAATTATTAATTTAAATAGGCTTTTAATTAAGATAAAAACATAATTATTTTTAGGTATGGCATATTATTCTCCTATAAATTTTGAACAAAATATAAATGAAATTAATATACACGATGGAACTACACAAGAAGGTAATATTTTTAAAAAATACTACAGTACTTCAATTTATTTATAATACGTTATTACAATTAAAAAAAATATACTTATGTATGCATTATTATATATTTAGATGTTATACAAAATTCTCCTCTAAATTCGATTCAAGATAACTATGAAGAAGATTATTTGAAAGAGATAGCACAAGAATGTAAAGTTTTCATTATACTCTATATTGAAATAGAAATTATAATAAATGTATAGAAATACATTCATTATAATTAATAATTATTAATTAAAATAGGCTTTCAATTAAGATAACAACTATGTAATTAATTTTAGATAATGCAAACTATCTTCATATAAATTCGATACAAAATACCAATGAAGTAAATATACAGAAAGGAATTACACAAGAAGGTAATATTTTTAAAAAACATTACAGTACTTCAATATATTTCTAATACGGTATTTTGATTAAGAAGCAATATACTTATGTATGTATTATTATTATAATATATTTATATAATAGTTTTTATTATTATACACTGCTATATATTCAATATAAATTTAAATAAATTTTTAATTGAGCTAACAATTATGTTAATATTTTTAAAAATGGCTCTAAATTCTCCTATAAATATGATACAATATAACAATGAAGTAGATAAATAGGAAATTATTTGATAAGTGAGTAATATTTTTATAAAACACTCATTATAACCCTCTCATAGGCCGAGCAAACCAACATTTTAAGTAAAAAATTTACCTACCATTAAATACAAGTTTAATAATTTTTTGAGAATTTGTAACTACAATTATAAAACAATTAGTTATTATTTTATTCAATAAATATAGCAAATAACCAATTTGCTATTGTTATTCTCTAATAATTTATTTTTGTTTAATATTAGATGATATGCTTGATGTGGAAGATTTCTGAATAAATGAAACCATTTAATATATATCTTTAAACAATTTTCGTTTTGTTACTATTATAGTAATTAACCATTTTGTGGATCCAATTATTGTATATTATATTTAAGTTGAATTTAAGTAAATAAATTACAATTTCAAGAGAAATACAAATTAAAATTCAATACAAAGTGATTTCTTAACTACACCTCATAACATATCTTCGAAAATAAGAGCTAATAAATAAATTATTTAATTTTTTTAAGAATAATAATGGATCTTTCCATATAAAATTACCTAACATGACTTTATTGACTACTTTTATCATTGACGACGAATATAATTTTCATTTTACTCAGATAAGGCATTATTTACAATTAAATAAATGAAAAACACGGTGTTCTAAAGCCTATAACTTTCCAGGTAGCAATTTAAATAAATAATGTTATAAAAAACATTAATACAAAATTATTTTTAAAAAAATACTATTAAGGTTAACTTCCAAATAACCTACCACTGTAGACTATTACTGTTTTACTTATATTAAATAGTACATCAATATAATTTATAGTCAAGTTCATTTTACCGAATGACTTTATCTTTCACATTCCATTATAAATTAAAAAACCCAACACAGTGGGGTCGCGCATAGCTGAGATAAATATAAATTATGATATCAATTATATTTGGTATAAATTACTGTTAAAATTTTTTAAGTCTATTGAAAGCTGATAATAAATGGTAATAGATACAAAAAAAAAACAAAAAATAATAAACTCATCATAGTAAAATTAATATCTTCTCGGATTCACATTAAAACTAAAATAGAAATAGTAATAGTAGCAGAAAATTATTGTTTTGTGTAAAGTAACTTAACAAAAAATTAAGGACATTTCATATAAAATCACATAATGTATGTGTGACTACAGTTCAGAAATGTTTGATATTTTTATCATAGACTGCTCAAAGGTTATTAACAAAAAAATAATTGTCTTTTTACCTAGATAGCGCAGATTTTATATATAAATAAATAAATAAACATATTATGATCTAAAGCCTATAACTTAACATTCAAATAAGCTACCACTATTGAACTATCATTATTTTACTTCTATTTCATATTACTTCAGTTTCATTCCTCAGCTTATGAATTTTGAATTTTTTTAACATTAATAATTTAATTTAAAACGTTTTCATTTTAACAGCAATATTTGAAGAGCAAAAAAAAAATTTTTTTTTCAGAAACTAGTTTGTTTTTTTAACTCATATAATGTCTGAACCGACTTCTAAATTTTTTTTTATCGTTTTACAATCTTGAACATACGTGATAGCCTAAAAAATTCCAAATTTATTATATAAGATTGATAAACATAAATCGCATTGATGGGTCCAATGATCGCCAATAATACAATAATTTTTTTGTTTTATAATAAATGTAAAATATATACCTTAATTGTTACAAGCATTATTTATTGTTTCCAAATTATTTTCTGTAGACTAATACACAGGTTCGTAATTATTAAAACTCATATTGATATAAGTAATCAGTGGAATATCTTAAACATTTCACACGTTTCGCATAAAGCTTTTCTGGGTGTTAATTCCAAATTTAAATACTTAAGAACGGTTTGTAATTTTATTTCAATCAGGCCATTGAAGGCATTTATTTTATGTATAGTATTATTTATCTACCGAACATAAAATTAAAATTATCTAAATATTTTTTACTGTGATACTCATAAATTGTATTTAAAAATTAGTTTATTCTATATTTAAAGAATTGTTGGTCTTCATCAGAAAAATCGAAAATATTTAATAATATTTAGTTATTAATACCGTAATCAGATTTGTGAAACGCTTTGTTCCCTGCCGAACCGACTGAGCGTTCATAATAATAAATATAAAAAAATTATAATTAAATATAATAAAACATTAAGTAATGCGTCTAATTGGTTAGTTTTTAAAAACAAAAATTAATGTTAGTTATATCAAAGAAAACAATTAAAACTGGAATAAGAGAAAATACATAGGTCACTTGTTCACTTTTTTATATACAATAATACACAAAATATTATTACATTTTTGCAAACTAAATGACTATTTAGTTGCCTAATCTAACAGTAAAAGGCGCAAGCATTTTATAAGACTTGTTTTTGATTAGATATAGAATATTTTTGTTAATCAATATAGAGTAATGACATAATTTTATTTTCGCATACAATAATTATTATGTAATTTAATGACGAAATTTTTATTTCAATTAAAATTCCAATATAGAATTGCATAATTACTAAATTTAATATACTGTATGATTATTTTATTATTTCCATTAAAAAGTACCTGGTTTAACAATTATTTATTTATTTGCTCGTTAAAACTTACTCAATAATATTTGGACTTATAAATCTGTCTTATAAATGAAACAAGAGTACGATGCTTTTGTTTATTATTATGTTTTTATTCATTGTTCATTAAATAAAGTTCTAATCTCTCAACAGCTCGCACCTATTACACTTAATATAAAAAATAGAACATTATTTTACCTAGGTAGAAGGAGGTGGAGAAGGAGAAATGTCTAATAATAAAAATAATACCCTCGTTTCACTTTTGGCTTTTTTTTATATTTTAAATAATTAAATATGTATTAACTATTAAGTAAGTATAATTTATTATTATTACATTTCTTAGATTATTGTAAATTTTCTTTTAATAAGAAATGGGTTTGCTTAAAATATGACAAGAGTACAATGGGCACGTCACAGTTTTCACTAAAAATTAAATTGGGTCAACTGCTTTAGTTGCCACCTCTAAATAACGCACCTGACATATCTGTTACCTGATCTTTAAGCTACTCAGAATTAATCACCAAAAGTATATGCCTTAAGTTATGAGTTATCTACCCGATATGTACGAAATATAATAAATAATATTATTTTGATTAATATCACTATTATAGTATTATATTTAATGACACCGAAAAAATAATAAATTGATAAAAAAACACAATAGATAAATTTCACAATAAAAATTGAAACGTAGTAAAATAATATTCACAAAAACATATTGAACAAACACTTTAAAGTAAAATTCATACAATAACAGTTAAAGTGATGAATGAATAACAAATATAAACAATTATATTTAACTATTTTGGTAGATAAAATTTAATTTTTGCAAAATTTTATGATGAAATATTTTAACAATTATGCTAATAAAAAAGCTAAAATATAATTAATTTTAATTAGCTAAATAATAAATTTTAAAAAAATGTATTTTATTTAATACATATTAACTCGATCTTAACTTGGTGGTTAATCCCAAGTAGTTAGAATTAAGGCGAGAAAAAAGAAGAAAGAAAGACATTTTAACTTCACGAGTAAAATATATCCTTTTTTATTAAAATTAGATCTTTAGCAATATTTTTACAAAAAAGGTTACGATGCTAATTAAACTATTAGTTCAAATAATAACATTTACTGGTCTTTTTATTTTAATCAATCAAACTTTTTTTAATTTCATGAAATAATAATTTCAATTTATTTAAAATTTATATCTTGTAGCATTCTTTTTTTTTAAACAGAGTTCTCTAATAATACAAAAAAATCGTTTAACTGCGCATTACATTAAATTGTTTAAAATTAAAAATCCATATTTACATAGATATTAATCGATTTCTTAACATATTTATTGGTTATGCACAAAAAATTAAATTTACTGTTAATATTTTTTATTGATGATTTTTACATTTATTTAAATTATAGAGTTTGATAATTGGAATAATTAAAAATTATTGACATCAAATTGTTTGTAATCAATAGTTCCTTACCTAAAGAATATAAAGAAATATCATATACATTATTCAATAATTAAATCATTGAGCTAAAAACAATATTTTTAAACTCACAAAATATAAAAAAAAATACATTCTTATATTAATTTATGTGATAGTCATTGAGTAGAAATTCAAACTAATTTGTTTTTTCTTCATCACATTGTTTTACAATGTAATTTTTTCTTAATTAATCAGCCCACACCTAAAGCAATAGTCTGTGATAAACTGAAAAAAAAAAATATAGAAACTATTTTTGAAAAAATCGGCTCATTTTACTTATAATTTTTTTATTATTATACAAACATAATTAATTTTGACAATTCACATTTTCGTATAAATTAATTCTAAGTAAGCGAAAAACATTTTAGATAAATATTTTTGAATAGTAACTCATACATTCATGTATGTTTTTTTTACTTTTGGAAAAAATGTATTTTTTTTCTTGAAAAATTTTTACTTCATATTTATATTTATTGAATTGAAGTTTTAATTCAATCCATACTAAAATTATATAAATTGAATTCTTCATAATTAAAATCGCGACTCCTCAATATTAGACCGTCTGATTTTTTGTCGTTAACTCAATGGTCAGTGTGCTGTAGCAGAGTGGGCTAGTCCGTCTCTGCTCTGGTCACACTTATTTTTTCTTTTCTCACGATGTCACTCTGTTCGTCAGCAGTTGTTATTAATAGCCTTCATTATTTCGCGACCCATTTCAGTGTACTTTTTTGTAGTGATTTTTAACTCTTAGTTTATTTTTTAACCTATCTGGAAACATAATTTTGTACAAATAAGTAAAACATATTCTTTTAATCTTTTCCCTCGCTTGTATCCTAATTACTTGGGGTCGGCAACCCTTATCCTAAACTTCCACTTGACACGATCTCACACATCATCTACATACACATCAACCGTCCTCATATCACATTCAATAACTTCCCTTCATCTCTTTTTTCATCTTCCTCTTCTCTTCTTCCTTTAATATTCATTTCTATAACTGTTATCACAGCTTCTGATTCCTCTCTCTTCATAACATGACCAAACCACCTTAGTTCACTTTCTCTAATTTTATCATCTCTAGTCACTCCACTCATCCATTCATTCTCATCTTTGCTATACACTTTCTCTGCTCTATTCGTCCAATACTCTGAACCATACGTCATCACTATAGTCTTATAGAACTTATCTTACAGTCTCATTGAAATTCTCATATTGCATAACACTTGAGATGTGTTAAGGATTAATAAAGGGTTCTACGAGGGGCGCAGTATTTTAGGCGAAAAAAAAGGTTCAAATTGATCGACCAAATCGATTGTTTTTTTAATTATTTAAAAAAAACAACACAATGGGTCGCAGCAAAGCGAGGATGCAGAATAGTTGTTACAAGTACAAATGATAATATCAATAATACTATGTATAGTTGATAAGTTGATAAATATAATTGATACAGTAATATGGTTGATGGTAGTGATATTCACTACCATAAAAGACGCTTCAATGCGAATCTGTTAAATTTCACAATAATTTGTATATTTATTATTTTACATTTTCTAAATTGTAAAAATTGATAATTTGACTGCCGATTTTCTCGTCAGGACATTTTTCTTTTTTTCTTCATAAAATTAAAATTGTTTATTAAACTTTATTTCGATATAAATTAAAACCTGTCAGATGTTTTAAAACATTTCTGCAAATTGAGCTAAAAATTTTTTTTTTTGTAGCTAGGGTGGGCTCTTTTAAAGTTTACATGTACGCGGGTTTTTTATTGAATTAATTAATTCAACCAAAACCCCTCCAAAAGAAAGCTTATTAACTCTTTTATATTCTATTAAAATTTCATTAAAATCAGTGTTTCAAAATAAAGTTATAGTAGTTTTAAAATGCAGAAAATAAAATTAAAGAATGCAATTTTTTACAATATAGTAATTTTGAAATATTTATCTTAATTTCTAAAACTGAGGGATTTTTCCAAACAAAAAGACTCTGATTACTTCAACTAGATTAAATTCGGGTTCTTTTGGCGTATTAATTTTAAAAATCGATCCTGTAAGAGTTTAACATTTTCATGGACAAACACATTTTGTTACCATAATATTAACATAAATAATAGTTTTGGACCTACCTTTGAAGAGTAATAATATCTTTACAAATTCACTTTTCATAAGTTTTTATATAAGTAATATTTTCACTTATTCATTGAAAACAGGATCATAGAGGACAACATGATAACCTTAAAATAGTTACTGAAGTAAATTTAATAACTTATAACATTACGATAAAACCTGTAGTTTTTCAAATAATTTTAATAGTAACAAATAGCAATAGTAATCTTTCATTCGATCTTGACATTTATATAACTAAATTTGAGTAAGTTTATTAATGTCATTTTTCAAATTTTTGCAGAGTTTTTTTGTAAACTCAAGAAATCCTTTATTGTAAGTCAAATCATAATAATTATTAAACTGTGCTTATACACAAAATTATTAATTTTATATTTCAATTGAATTTAATAATGATAAGTTCTATTAATATTTTCTTAAGAACTATATTTATTATTATAACTGAAAAATTATTTATTTTATAAAATTTTAGCATACACCTGAAGATGTTGTGTATAATGATAATCATTCGATTGAGTTTGAACCTAATAATAGTTTGCGCAAAAAAATTTTATGAGGTATTTAAAGGAAAAAATTTAATTAAACATATATCTTCGTTTTATTTTTTAAAAGTAATTGCCTTAAAATTACTGATTATGAACATCTTAAAAAAAAAGACGCAAGTAAATTATACTCGGACTCTTATTACAATACTATTTAAACTATAAAATATTTTTATATAGGTCATATTAGAAAAGTCCAATGTTATATTATATAATATTATATTAAGTATAAAAACAGAAAATATTAGTTTAAAATTACAACAAACGATTCACTTCAAATTTTGGCGACGCTTAAAGAAAAGCCAATCGCTAAAATGACTGTAATTACTTCATTTAAATTTAGATTAATATTTTTGAAATAATTATAATCTATGAATTATACATATTTGCTTAAAAATGTAGGCAGTTTACTCAAAAAAGCTAAAATTTCTGTTGAATACTATAAACTTTTGCTGCAAGCAAAACAAGTTAATGAAGAATTGTTAAAAAAAAATGGGACTAAACAGATGATAATAAAAAAACAAAAAGATTCTTGGATCAAGTAAAAATTTTTACTTTTCTCTTTTCTATAATAATTTGATAAAATATTTAAATAATTTATGTTGAACTTTTATGATGCGTAATATCAAAAAACTAATAAGTAATGAATGTAACGAACATTCCTCAATTCCAGGTTAATAAAATTATGTTTTTAATTGATGTTAACACAAATACAAATGTTTTTAATTATTAATTATTTTAAAGTTTCTCAATAACATAAAATTATTTTGAAAATCTATTGCAATGATCTTTTATGGAAAAATTCCTAGTTTTATTGATATTTACTTAATATACTAGTGTGTACTAAACATAAATAGATACAAATCTTTTGTATTAATTCATTATGTCAGCGTGCGTAGGTTACTCATTTTTAATTTTTTTCATTCAAGTTTTCTATTGTTTTAGATAATAATTCAAATGGATTTTCTTGGTTAAAATTACAAGTTTTTAAACAGCATAACTACAATTAATTTTTATGTTTTTTTCATCTATAAGAGAAATCAGTTGAAAAATATATCATTTTTAGGTATCTATAAACACATAAAAGTGAAAAGTTGAAATCATTGTTAGAAAATTTAAAAAATTAATTTGAGGGGTAGGACAAGTTGAAAAATAAGAATATTATTTTATCATATGAAAATACAAAAATGAAGAAATGTTTAACTGAAGTAAATATCAAATCTTAATCAAATATGTAAACTACTACAACTGAACAACATTTTATTCTCACTTAATTGCAGTGTAAAAATTAATCTAAGATTTTCTATATATCAGTATGATATTTTTAATATACACTTACTTTTACACAAAAGTAGTGTATTTTTGACATAAAGTATTGAAAATTTGTACATAAATATAACAATTCTATTACTATTTATTCAAATTTTCTTAGATATTCTATGCGTTAATAACTTCTATTATATGTATATGAAAATTAGGGCATTTTTTTAAGTGAGTGTAGATCAAATTATCATAGCAATGTATTGTTTTTAGTACATTATCGTCATTGCATGACTTGTTTAAAATTAAATAATAATCTAATTAATAATGGTTATGAAGCTGACTGTGATATTATTTAATTATTCAACAATAAAAATACTCAATGTATCATCGTACTAAGGGTTTAATTTGATGACAGACTTTAGAAAGTCTCGTGTGACCTAATTTTATGATTTGTTAAACATTTCTTCTAGTTGATATAAATAGTGTTCAAAAAATAAATAAACGGGTTTCCATTGTTTTCATTGTTTGTAACAATTGACCTGTTTCCTTACTTTTTGAACAATTTGTATAAATACTTGATTAACATATTGTTTATAGATAGCAAACAGAGCTTTGTCAAAGGACTTTTTGGTTTTTATGGTAATTAACCAGATGCTGAATGTTTGAAACATTGTTAATTAATCTATTACTTTTGTCTAATAATTTTTACGATATCACTATATTAGTTAGGTTTTTTTAGCTACCTTAATAAAATAAGAAAAAAATTAATTTTATTATTGATATATTTATTTCATCGTGAGAAATTTTTATTAAAAATGTAACATTGAGTGAATTACAGTTTTAAATATTTTTCTGTTAAGTAAAAAATATGTAATTGTTACAGAGACATTGGCTTCAATTATTAATATTCTTGTTATGACTCATTCTAAAGTTTTATGTTTTACTCAATTTTTTTATCTGAATAGTTTGAAAACCTATTGATTTTATGCTTAATATATGCTTTGATTGCATATATTTAAATGCTCCTAAATTTGAGTAGTAGTTTTATAGAACTGTGAATAAATGTAAAATATATAATTATTATTATTTTTCTTTTTTTTGGATTGTCTTTTCAGAAAAATGTTCATAAATTAAATTTTGTGTATTACTGTAAATTATTTAACTGTCAATAAATTATAATTATATTTAGTTCAGTACCAACGTTATTGTATTTTTTATTATTAACCAATAATTAAGTTAATCTAATATTTATTCGATGATTCAGAAATATCAAATACAATATAATCGTATCAAAACAATTGTTCTTGAATATTATTCATGGTTAGAAAATAAATTATTTTAATCAATTTTAAGTTTAATGTCTAACATAAATATTTTATTTTAATAAAAAAATGAGTAATTCACTATATTTAAGTTATTTACAAAACTTAGTGAATAATAAATGCTATTTATATGTGGATAATATGGTGATTTTATTTAGTAATTCCATATTTTTAATCGATATTCATGTTATTTTTCATTCAAAAATAATTATGAAGTCAAAATGACTAATTTGGAGTAATTTTAGAATAGTTAATTATAACATTATAGCAATTTAACTTTAGTCATGATAGATGTGACTCACTAAATATGCAAATATAAAAGACGTTATTATTATAAATAATAAATGTTGTATTATATACATTATATTTATACTATTAAATAACCATATATCCTAAATACAATATAGTACTTAAAATTTATCGGTAAATCAAAATTTGTTGAACTAATAAATAACTAAACAATACATTTAATAAATTGTTTATTTATTGATAAAACACCAATGAATATCATGAAAATTCCATTTGTCAATTACTTTGAAGCAATACTCATAAAATTTCGCGTATCAGGATAGTAAACAAAATGAATTAATATAGGCAACATAATCAGCCTATAAAAAAAAATTAAATTTCACATGTTATACTTTACTATTTAATATAATTCTCTTAAATAAATATGCCTGGTAACACATTATACAGCAAAGTAATAATGTCGTAATCAATAGTTTTGGAATTTTAAATAAAAAAATCAATTATTTTCATTTTTATTTATGTATTTATAAGTAGACGAGCCCATTATACTCAATTCGAGTTTAATGACTCAAGAAAACAGATGCAATGCAACTCCAAAAATGAAAAATATAAATCCATTTGGTAGAGAGCACCTTTAGCAAAGACCTAGTGGACCAGTTGTCACAGACACCGTTGATTATATTATATCGTGTGACAGCTGATCTCTAGAGTCTTTGCTTTACTCACCCCCTTGCCCACCCAGCACGGCAAATCGATGACCTCCGTGTCAATCGTCATCCGTGTACAGTTCATCGCCGTAAGTCACTAAGTCAATTGTTTTATGTGTCATTTTTTTTCGTAGCAAACGCCTTCGCATGAATGGTAAATTGTTCGGCCATTGTACGTCGTTATTCTTATTATTTGATTATTGTGCTTAACGTTCTCGTGCCCTCGTACACCTCCAGTGAACCTCAAGATCTCATACAGTTCACTCATCACAATCAACAACTTCATCTGTTCAACTGAGTTTTATATTATTTTATAATGCTATTTATTATTTGTTTTAATCGAGTTTAACTATTTTGTTTTATGCCGCTTCGTATTTAAAGGCCACCCGTTACCCGTTAAATTTAAGATACTCTTTGAAGAACTTCCAATATATGTTATTTGTTGTGTAATTATTGTCTACTTTCGTTACTTATTAGATGTGCAATTAGTCGTCATCCACCCAGGTGATCCCTCTCCCGTTTCAATAATAGCGATTGAAACAGCTTAAGGTAAAACGGTTCTCTAGTGCACAACTAGCCGTCCTACGGTTTGGGTACCTCGTACGAAACAAAATCTATTAAACTTAAACATCGTAAAGTAAATGATTTATCAAATTTTGAATATAATTTATTTCAAATAAGTCAAATATAACAATACAACCAAAAATCTATACTGGCATAGTTCAAACATTAACATTTAATTTTATGAAACATAGGATAGAGATATGCAGTGCACTTTATTCACTTTCTAAGAACAAAAAAATTATTATTATTTTTTATTTGAGTTGCACAAATTTTTACCTAGGGGGTGATGTAATATTTTTGAAGTATTAAAAAAAATGGCTTCTTTTAAATATTTACTTTATTTCAAGCTAAACTAAATTTATTTAAGCTCTTACTTTTTCGAACAATTAATTAATATATGACATGTAGGTGATTCAATGCTTTTCAAAGCCATTTATTTCCCAAAATTTTAAAATGTTCTTATGAGGTAAAAAAAAAATGTTCATATTTTGAATACTACCTAATAAATTATATTTTAATAAATTCTGCTGTGTGAAAAGCTGTTCTTATAGCAATTATATTTGATATATTATTTAAAAATAGAGTATGTCAACATTCTTACAAAAAACGTTTAACTATCCCAATTTTTAAAAATTATGACCTTATTCATCTCTTTCCATAAGTATAATCTTTGAAAATAGTATTAAGTATAATAAAAAAAATCGACTTATAAAATTTACTATGACGGTCGATTTCTCATAGTAAAACAACCAATACCATCTCAAGTTCGTTTCGAAGATAAAATTACTAGGTTGGGTTTTTTAACTGAATCACAATCAGTAAAAAATAAAAAGTGAAATACAATTTCAGAAAAAATAATAAGTTAAATATTGTGAAAGATATCTTAAAAACATTTAGATTCAAGGAGTCAAACGTTTTGAGACTCTTGAAAAAATTGAAAAAGCTGAACTTGTATGATATAACTTAAAGTTGTCTGTAGATAATAAGTTATAAAAGTAAAAGATCGCTAATACCTAAGAAGTAATGAATTCAATTTTAGGCAGTCGATTAACGTTATTTCTGCAAATAATGAATTATAACAACTTAAAAGAGTTCTCAAATAGAATAATACATTATAGTAAATATGTTTTTATACTCGATGGCATATTTAATTATTCTATTACTTATAAACGTAAACCTAACCATAAAAGGGTCATTATTTATCATTTAATGATTTTTAAACCTACTTTACCTATACATATGTAATATACAGTTGTACATTACATACATTAATTACTTTCCTGGTACATGTTGTTGAAAAGATTTATTTTTATACCTTCAAGTGAATAAATAATATGAAATTATCCAATTTAATAATTCATACATAATGAATACGATGTAAAAATTATGATGTATAAATTTAGAGACATTACCATTTGTAACGAAAAATTGCGTTTCTATAATTTTTTTTAACCACAGAGCCTAACCCCCTCTCACCTCTTTTTTATTTTTGTTTCTCGTCTCATTATGTTATACAAGAAAAATGTTTTATTATGTATTTAATTTTTATTTATATATTTTAAACTATGAAAACTTGTTTTCAAAGTTAACATTAAAACCGATGACTAATTTGAAAAAAGGTATACGTTTTGTCAACAATATTTCAAAATAGTTTTAATTAAATTCACGTTAAATAATTATTTCAACTCTATGCTCGCATTTCTGTTATACTTCAGTAAAATATCTTCTACTCTGTACTTTAATAAGTAACTAAAAGTAATTCATCGAGTTATTTTCCATTTTTAGTTTCAATATTATTATTGATAGTAATAGAACTGAAGTAAACACATAACTATGACTAATCGTAATCGGTTCTAGATATTTAATTAAAAATGTTTATTATCTTCATTTATAATTGAGCTATAAAATTGCTTTCAAACAAAACCTAGTTTTCCTACCCAAAACCCATCAGTTAATATTTAAATAGTCTACTAAAATAACAGAACAGATATCGATGAAAACAATTTAACAAGTGCATGACCTATATAGGACTATAACATTCACAGTTCTTTACAAAAAAATTGTTTTTCTTATTTTTTATTGTTTTTAGCCTTTTACGATAAATGTGTTTGCTCTAAGTATTAGTTGTTTTAGCATTGGCAAGTATCATCACAATTAGAAACATTTATAATGTTTTTAATATTAAATATATCAATAGAAGTTTCATTAGAACAATGTCATGAATGTAAAACCAATAATCAGTGAAAAATATTTATCTATAAATTAATAAATAGGTTTACATATATTTGCACAAACATATTTACCACATTTATATCAATAATAAGCATACATTGTACGAATATGAAGTTTAAGAGCGTCGCAAACTTTTATTGTTTGTTTTTGGTACCCTTGAATTTTTGCAAAAATAAGCATTGAATAAAAATTTTAAAAACCGTAAATATTAATATCATCATTGCACGAGAACTGATTTTCGGCAAACCGATTGTATTTTGATTTATATTTTAATAGTTTCAAAGTAAATAATTCGGGACTACGATACAAGCGTCTCTTCTTGCTGAACGACAGTTCAGCTCGATAATTAGAATGACCATCCCTTTCAGAAACAACCCCATCGTTGAAGATGTTAGGTTAAAAAACATATTTGACGGAAACCTTTTAAGCCAAATAAATGTGAAATAATTTAACTATGAACAAATATTTAAACATTTATTAATTTCTTTTCTTTTCTCGGAAAATATTGATTTCTAGAGTTATAACCTTGATATAATTAATTTAATCAGTTTTAATTTAATAATATTAAAAATAACTGCTTAAATTTTTTTATAACTCAAAATATAAGTCAATAAAAATATAGTTAATCGATATCGTAATATTTTTTAGTTGATTAACAAGAGGCGTTCCAAAATCATCTTTTAAAGGAGCAACGAAGTCCACTTCACCAATTGACTGCATTTTTAACATTCGATTATAAATTATAAAAATGTCTTTTTGACCGACTTAAATAACTTAACTAGCACAAGCCCCTTCGTCTGTTTTAAAAACTTTTAAAAATTCGATCAGGGATGATATTATTATGATCAATCCAGATGTTGATATACATCAAAGTCGGAGTTTTGAATTCTGACGTTGTTATTTTATAATTCTGACTCCATTTTCCTATGCAATTTTTTGTGTTTTTGTATGAAGAGAACATATGAAAATAATCAAAATACAGAAATCCTAATAATAGGTCAAGATACATTTACAAACCTCTCCTACCAAAAGCGAACGAGGCCCCGTTTAAGTATCGAATCAGTGAGAGGTTTAGATGCACCTTGTGAATATAAATAAGCATTGGCTCAACAAAAGGATCCCTAGAATAAAGGGTTGCACAAAAAAAAAAGAAATGCTTAATAAAGTTCAATGCGTATGAAAAAAATAGCTTCATTGATCCATACAAAGGGTGTATTAAGGTGTGATGGGGGGGGGAGAGGCGGCGCTATATCTACGATGTTTTGGACAGGGGAGGCGTGTTGAATAGAAGCGGGGGAGGCAATATGTTTACGGCGTGCGTTGTCGGGGCGCGCGTATCGCCATCGCCGTTGGTCGTGACCAGCTCACCACACGAGCGCACAGTACACACGTTGTTCGCGTGACGTAGACGCGGGCGCCACACATGTAACCGCCGCGCCACATACGCGCTCGAAGCACCTGCCCGTGCCGTTCGCGCCGACATCGAGAAGCCGCGCGAGTCGTTGACGTGAATCTCGACTGTTGTCGCTTTACTCGCATCTGGCCGCTAACGACGACAACGGCAAATAAATTGCAACGGCCCAGTAAGTATAGAACAGCGGCGCATCAGAGCGCGTGCCACCGCTGTCAACAACGAAACTGAGCGGACGGCGCTAGCGCCACGTACTTTCCTCGTAGTAACGCCGTAACATTGCGATATGTACACACCCAGCCGCAGTACACCGAAAAACCCACGTGCGCTGCCACCCCCGCCGCTGCCACCGGTTCCATTGACAATAATACACCACACGTCATTATTTATTTTTATGTCTCGTGTTTAAATATACTGCAAGTCGGCCACGTCTTTAACGTGTAGTTTAAGTATATAGTTTTCGCCGAGAACAAATTTTCGAGATTTAGTTACTCACAGTACAGTTGTAACAACGTTCCGTTTTCGATTTACCCCAAAAAATTTTTAACGATTTCAAATATTGTCAAGACACTCTAAAAACATTTACGGATACTTGTGAGTTTTTTTTTTTTTTTTTTTTTTTTTTT